>NC_142424.1:11207500-11519285 GCF_059516105.1 Syngnathus floridae | reverse complement strand
CACAGTAAAAAGTGCTCCTGGCAGCTAGGGAGTGCCGCGTTGAGCACTGCGCACGAAGAAATAAGCACCTGCAACGTTTGGTTTAGGTTTTAGGTGCATTTTTAATTTTATTGCTTAAATCGCATTTTCTCGACGAGCTGAGCACGTTTTCTGAAATGTGCTCATCCCGTCACTCTGGTTGGGTGCGCACAGTAAAAAGTGCTCCTGGCAGCTAGGGAGTGCCGCGTTGAGCACTGCGCACGAAGAAATAAGCACCTGCAACGTTTGGTTTAGGTTTTAGGTGCATTTTTAATTTTATTGCTTAAATCGCATTTTCTCGACGAGCTGAGCACGTTTTCTGAAATGTGCTCCTCCCGTCACTCTGGTTGGGTGTGCACAGTAAAAAGTGCTCTTGGCAGCTAGAGAGTGCCGCGTTGACCACTGCGCATGAAGAAATAAGCACCTGCAACGTTTGGTTTAGGTTTTAGGTGCATTTTTAATTTTATTGCTTAAATCGCATTTTCTCGACGAGCTGAGCACGTTTTCTGAAATGTGCTCCTCCCGTCGCTCTGGTTGGGTGCGCACAGTAAAAAGAGCTCCTGGCAGCTAGGGAGTGCCGCGTTGACCACTGCGCACGAAGAAATAAGCACCTGCAACGTTTGGTTTAGGTTTTAGGTGCATTTTTAATTTTATTGCTTAAATCGCATTCTCTCGACGAGCTGAGCACGTTTTCTGAAATGTGCTCCTCCCGTCGCTCTGGTTGGGTGCGCACAGTAAAAAGTGCTCTTGGCAGCTCGGGAGTGCCGCGTTGACCACTGCGCATGAAGAAATAAGCACCTGCAACGTTTGGTTTAGGTTTTAGGTGCATTTTTTATTTTATTTCTTAAATCGCATTGTCTCGACGAGCTGAGCACGTTTTCTGAAATGTGCTCCTCCCGTCGCTCTGGTTGGGTGCACACAGTAAAAAGAGCTCCTGGCAGCTAGGGAGTGCCGCGTTGACCACTGCGCACGAAGAAATAAGCACCTGCAACGTTTGGTTTAGGTTTTAGGTGCATGTTTTATTTTATTGCTTAAATCGCATTCTCTCGACGAGCTGAGCACGTTTTCTGAAATGTGCTCCTCCCGTCGCTCTGGTTGGGTGCGCGTAGTAAAAAGTGCTCCTGGCAGCTAGAGAGTGCCGCGTTGACCACTGCGCATGAAGAAATAAGCACCTGCAACGTTTGGTTTAGGTTTTAGGTGCATTTTTAATTTTATTGCTTAAATCGCATTTTCTCGACGAGCTGAGCACGTTTTCTGAAATGCGCTCCTCCCGTCACTCTGGTTGGGTGCGCACAGTAAAAAGAGCTCCTGGCAGCTAGGGAGTTCCGCGCTGACCACTGCGCACGAAGAAATAAGAACCTGCAACGTTTGGTTTAGGTTTTAGGTGCATTTTTTCTTTTATTGCTTAAATCGCATTCTCCTGACGAGCTGAGCACGTTTTCTGAAATGTGCTCCTCCCGTCGCTCTGGTTGGGTGCACACAGTAAAAAGAGCTCCTGGCAGCTAGGGAGTGCCGCGTTGACCGCTGCGCACGAAGAAATAAGCACCTGCAACGTTTGGTTTAGGTTTTAGGTGCATTTTTTATTTTATTGCTTAAATCGCATTCTCTCGACGAGCTGAGCACTTTTTCTGAAATGTGCTCCTCCCGTCGCTCTGGTTGGGTGCGCGTAGTAAAAAGTGCTCCTGGCAGCTAGAGAGTGCCGCGTTGACCACTGCGCATGAAGAAATAAGCACCTGCAACGTTTGGTTTAGGTTTTAGGTGCATTTTTAATTTTGTTGCTTAAATCGCATTCTCTCGACGAGCTGAGCACGTTTTCTGAAATGTGCTCCTCCCGTCACTCTGGTTGGGTGCGCACAGTAAAACGTGCTCTTGGCAGCTAGAGAGTGCCGCGTTGAGCACTACGCACGAAGAAATAAGCACCTGCAACGTTTGGTTTAGGTTTTAGCTGCATTTTTAATTTTATTGCTTAAATCGCATTTTCTCGACGAGCTGAGCACGTTTTCTGAAATGTGCTCCTCCCGTCACTCTGGTTGGGTGCGCACAGTAAAAAGAGCTCCTGGCAGCTAGAGAGTTCCGCGTTGAACACTGCGCACGAAGAAATAAGCACCTGCAACGTTTGGTTTAGGTTTTAGGTGCATTTTTAATTTTATTGCTTAAATCGCATTCTCTCGACGAACTGAGCACGTTTTCTGAAATGTGCTCCTCCCGTCGCTCTGGTTGGGTGCGCACAGTAAAAAGAGCTCCTGGCAGCTAGGGAGTGCCGCGTTGACCACTGCGCACGAAGAAATAAGCACCTGCAACGTTTGGTTTAGGTTTTAGATGCATTTTTTATTTTATTGCTTAAATCGCATTCTCTCGACGAGCTGAGCACGTTTTCTGAAATGTGCTCCTCCCGTCACTCTGGTTGGGTGCGCACAGTAAAAAGTGCTCCTGGCAGCTAGGGAGTGCCGCGTTGAGCACTACGCACGAAGAAATAAGCACCTGCAACGTTTGGTTTAGGTTTTAGCTGCATTTTTAATTTTATTGCTTAAATCGCATTTTCTCGACGAGCTGAGCACGTTTTCTGAAATGTGCTCCTCCCGTCGCTCTGGTTGGGTGCGCACAGTAAAAAGAGCTCCTGGCAGCTAGGGAGTTCCGCGTTGACCACTGCGCACGAAGAAATAAGCACCTGCAACGTTTGGTTTAGGTTTTAGGTGCATTTTTAATTTTATTGCTTAAATCGCATTCTCTCGACGAGCTGAGCACGTTTTCTGAAATGTGCTCCTCCCGTCGCTCTGGTTGGGTGCGCACAGTAAAAAGTGCTCTTGGCAGCTCGGGAGTGCCGCGTTGACCACTGCGCATGAAGAAATTAGCACCTGCAACGTTTGGTTTAGGTTTTAGGTGCATTTTTAATTTTATTGCTTAAATCGCATTTTCTCGACGAGCTGAGCACGTTTTCTGAAATGTGCTCCTCCCGTCGCTCTGGTTGGGCGCGCATAGTAAAAAGTGCTCCTGGCAGCTAGAGAGTGCCGCGTTGACCACTGCGCATGAAGAAATAAGCACCTGCAACGTTTGGTTTAGGTTTTAGGTGCATTTTTAATTTTATTGCTTAAATCGCATTCTCTCGACGAGCTGAGCAGGTTTTCTGAAATGTGCTCCTCCCGTCGCTCTGGTTGGGCGCGCATAGTAAAAAGTGCTCCTGGCAGCTAGAGAGTGCCGCGTTGACCACTGCGCATGAAGAAATAAGCACCTGCAACGTTTGGTTTAGGTTTTAGGTGCATTTTTAATTTTATTGCTTACTTCGCATTTTCTCGACAAGCTGAGCACGTTTTCTGAAATGTGCTCCTCCCGTCGCTCTGGTTGGGTGCGCATAGGAAAAAGTGCTCCTGGCAGCTAGAGAGTTCCGCGTTGACCACTGCGCATGAAGAAATAAGCACCTGCAACGTTTGGTTTAGGTTTTAGGTGCATTTTTAATTTTATTGCTTAAATCGCATTCTCTCGACGAGCTGAGCACGTTTTCTGAAATGTGCTCCTCCCGTCGCTCTGGTTGGGTGCGCACAGTAAAAAGTGCTCTTGGCAGCTCGGGAGTGCCGCGTTGACCACTGCGCATGAAGAAATAAGCACCCGCAACGTTTGGTTTAGGTTTTAGGTGCATTTTTAATTTTATTGCTTAAATCGCATTTTCTCGACGAGCTGAGCACGTTTTCTGAAATGTGCTCCTCCCGTCGCTCTGGTTGGGTGCGCGTAGTAAAAAGTGCTCCTGGCAGCTAGGGAGTGCCGCGTTGACCACTGCGCATGAAGAAATAAGCACCTGCAACGTTTGGTTTAGGTTTTAGGTGCATTTTTAATTTTATTGCTTAAATCGCATTCTCTCGACGAGCTGAGCACGTTTTCTGAAATGTGCTCCTCCCGTCGCTCTGGTTGGGTGCTTACAGTAAAAAGAGCTCCTGGCAGCTAGGGAGTTCCGCGTTGACCACTGCGCACGAAGAAATAAGCACCTGCAACGTTTGGTTTAGGTTTTAGGTGCATTTTTAATTTTATTGCTTAAATCGCATTCTCTCGACGAGCTGAGCACGTTTTCTGAAATGTGCTCCTCCCGTCGCTCTGGTTGGGTGCGCACAGTAAAAAGTGCTCTTGGCAGCTCGGGAGTGCCGCGTTGACCACTGCGCATGAAGAAATAAGCACCTGCAACGTTTGGTTTAGGTTTTAGGTGCATTTTTAATTTTATTGCTTAAATCGCATTTTCTCGACGAGCTGAGCACGTTTTCTGAAATGTGCTCCTCCCGTCGCTCTGGTTGGGCGCGCATAGTAAAAAGTGCTCCTGGCAGCTAGAGAGTGCCGCGTTGACCACTGCGCAAGAAGAAATAAGCACCTGCAACGTTTGGTCTAGGTTTTAGGTGCATTTTTAATTTTATTGCTTAAATCGCATTTTCTCGACAAGCTGAGCACGTTTTCTGAAATGTGCTCCTTCCGTCGCTCTGGTTGGGTGCGCACAGTAAAAAGAGCTCCTGGCAGCTAGGGAGTGCCGCGTTGACCACTGCGCACGAAGAAATAAGCACCTGCAACGTTTGGTTTAGGTTTTAGGTGCATTTTTAATTTTATTGCTTTAATCGCATTCTCTCGACGAGCTGAGCACGTTTTCTGAAATGTGCTCCTCCCGTCGCTCTGGTTGGGCGCGCATAGTAAAAAGTGCTCCTGGCAGCTAGAGAGTGCCGCGTTGACCACTGCGCATGAAGAAATAAGCACCTGCAACGTTTGGTTTAGGTTTTAGGTGCATTTTTAATTTTATTGCTTAAATCGCATTCTCTCGACGAGCTGAGCAGGTTTTCTGAAATGTGCTCCTCCCGTCGCTCTGGTTGTGCGCGCATAGTAAAAAGTGCTCCTGGCAGCGAGAGAGTGCCGCGTTGACCACTACTGCACATGAAGAAATAAGCACCTGCAACGTTTGGTTTAGGTTTTAGGTGCATTTTTAATTTTATTGCTTAAATCGCATTTTCTCGACGAGCTGAGCACGTTTTCTGAAATGTGCTCCTCCCGTCGCTCTGGTTGGGTGCGCATAGTAAAAAGTGCTCTTGGCAGCTAGAGAGTGCCGCGTTGACCACTGCGCATGAAGAAATAAGCACCTGCAACGTTTGGTTTAGGTTTTAGGTGCATTTTTAATTTTATTGCTTAAATCGCATTTTCTCGACGAGCTGAGCACGTTTTCTGAAATGTGCTCCTCCCGTCACTCTGGTTGGGTGCGCACAGTAAAAGGTGCTCCTGGCAGCTAGGGAGTGCCGCGTTGAGCACTGCGCACGAAGAAATAAGCACCTGCAACGTTTGGTTTAGGTTTTAGGTGCATTTTTAATTTTATTGCTTAAATCGCATTTTCTCGACGAGCTGAGCACGTTTTCTGAAATGTGCTCCTCCCGTCACTCTGGTTGGGTGCGCACAGTAAAAAGTGCTCCTGGCAGCTAGAGAGTGCCGCGTTGACCACTGCGCATGAAGAAATAAGCACCTGCAACGTTTGGTTTAGGTTTTAGGTGCATTTTTAATTTTATTGCTTAAATCGCATTTTCTCGACGAGCTGAGCACGTTTTCTGAAATGTGCTCCTCCCGTCGCTCTGGTTGGGTGCGCACAGTAAAAAGTGCTCTTGGCAGCTAGAGAGTGCCGCGTTGACCACTGCGCATGAAGAAATAAGCACCTGCAACGTTTGGTTTAGGTTTTAGGTGCATTTTTAATTTTATTGCTTAAATCGCATTTTCTCGACGAGCTGAGCACGTTTTCTGAAATGTGCTCCTCCCGTCACTCTGGTTGGGTGCGCACAGTAAAAAGTGCTCCTGGCAGCTAGGGAGTGCCGCGTTGAGCACTGCGCACGAAGAAATAAGCACCTGCAACGTTTGGTTTAGGTTTTAGGTGCATTTTTAATTTTATTGCTTAAATCGCATTTTCTCGACGAGCTGAGCACGTTTTCTGAAATGTGCTCATCCCGTCACTCTGGTTGGGTGCGCACAGTAAAAAGTGCTCCTGGCAGCTAGGGAGTGCCGCGTTGAGCACTGCGCACGAAGAAATAAGCACTTGCAACGTTTGGTTTAGGTTTTAGGTGCATTTTTAATTTTATTGCTTAAATCGCATTTTCTCGACGAGCTGAGCACGTTTTCTGAAATGTGCTCCTCCCGTCGCTCTGGTTGGGTGCGCACAGTAAAAAGTGCTCTTGGCAGCTCGGGAGTGCCGCTTTGACCACTGCGCATGAAGAAATAAGCACCTGCAACGTTTGGTTTAGGTTTTAGGTGCATTTTTAATTTTATTGCTTAAATCGCATTTTCTCGACGAGCTGAGCACGTTTTCTGAAATGTGCTCCTCCCGTCGCTCTGGTTGGGCGCGCATAGTAAAAAGTGCTCCTGGCAGCTAGAGAGTGCCGCGTTGACCACTGCGCATGAAGAAATAAGCACCTGCAACGTTTGGTTTAGGTTTTAGGTGCATTTTTAATCTTATTGCTTAAATCGCATTTTCTCGACGAGCTGAGCACGTTTTCTGAAATGTGCTCCTCCCGTCACTCTGGTTGGGTGCGCACAGTAAAAAGTGCTCTTGGCAGCTAGAGAGTGCCGCGTTGACCACTGCGCATGAACAAATAAGCTCCTGCAACGTTTGGTTTAGGTTTTAGGTGCATTTTTAATTTTATTGCTTAAATTGCATTTTCTCGACGAGCTGAGCACGTTTTCTGAAATGTGCTCCTCCCGTCGCTCTGGTTGTGCGCGCATAGTAAAAAGTGCTCCTGGCAGCTAGAGAGTGCCGCGTTGACCACTGCACATGGAGAAATAAGCACCTGCAACGTTTGGTTTAGGTTTTAGGTGCATTTTTAATTTTATTGCTTAAATCGCATTGTCTCGACGAGCTGAGCACGTTTTCTGAAATGTGCTCCTCCCGTCGCTCTGGTTGGGTGCACACAGTAAAAAGAGCTCCTGGCAGCTAGGGAGTGCCGCGTTGACCACTGCGCACGAAGAAATAAGCACCTGCAACGTTTGGTTTAGGTTTTAGGTGCATGTTTTATTTTATTGCTTAAATCGCATTCTCTCGACGAGCTGAGCACGTTTTCTGAAATGTGCTCCTCCCGTCGCTCTGGTTGGGTGCGCGTAGTAAAAAGTGCTCCTGGCAGCTAGAGAGTGCCGCGTTGACCACTGCGCATGAAGAAATAAGCACCTGCAACGTTTGGTTTAGGTTTTAGGTGCATTTTTAATTTTATTGCTTAAATCGCATTTTCTCGACGAGCTGAGCACGTTTTCTGAAATGTGCTCCTCCCGTCACTCTGGTTGGGTGCGCACAGTAAAAAGTGCTCTTGGCAGCTCGGGAGTGCCGCGTTGACCACTGCGCATGAAGAAATAAGCACCTGCAACGTTTGGTTTAGGTTTTAGGTGCATTTTTTATTTTATTGCTTAAATCGCATTGTCTCGACGAGCTGAGCACGTTTTCTGAAATGTGCTCCTCCCGTCGCTCTGGTTGGGTGCACACAGTAAAAAGAGCTCCTGGCAGCTAGGGAGTGCCGCGTTGACCACTGCGCACGAAGAAATAAGCACCTGCAACGTTTGGTTTAGGTTTTAGGTGCATGTTTTATTTTATTGCTTAAATCGCATTCTCTCGACGAGCTGAGCACGTTTTCTGAAATGTGCTCCTCCCGTCGCTCTGGTTGGGTGCGCACAGTAAAAAGTGCTCTTGGCAGCTCGGGAGTGCCGCGTTGACCACTGCGCATGAAGAAATAAGCACCTGCAACGTTTGGTTTAGGTTTTAGGTGCATTTTTAATTTTATTGCTTAAATCGCATTTTCTCGACGAGCTGAGCACGTTTTCTGAAATGTGCTCCTCCCGTCGCTCTGGTTGGGCGCGCATAGTAAAAAGTGCTCCTGGCAGCTAGAGAGTGCCGCGTTGACCACTGCGCAAGAAGAAATAAGCACCTGCAACGTTTGGTTTAGGTTTTAGGTGCATTTTTAATTTTATTGCTTAAATCGCATTTTCTCGACAAGCTGAGCACGTTTTCTGAAATGTGCTCCTCCCGTCGCTCTGGTTGGGTGCGCACAGTAAAAAGAGCTCCTGGCAGCTAGGGAGTGCCGCGTTGACCACTGCGCACGAAGAAATAAGCACCTGCAACGTTTGGTTTAGGTTTTAGGTGCATTTTTAATTTTATTGCTTAAATCGCATTCTCTCGACGAGCTGAGCACGTTTTCTGAAATGTGCTCCTCCCGTCGCTCTGGTTGGGCGCGCATAGTAAAAAGTGCTCCTGGCAGCTAGAGAGTGCCGCGTTGACCACTGCGCATGAAGAAATAAGCACCTGCAACGTTTGGTTTAGGTTTTAGGTGCATTTTTAATTTTATTGCTTAATTCGCATTTTCTCGACAAGCTGAGCACGTTTTCTGAAATGTGCTCCTCCCGTCGCTCTGGTTGGGTGCGCATAGGAAAAAGTGCTCTTGGCAGCTAGAGAGTGCCGCGTTGACCACTGCGCTTGAAGAAATAACCACCTGCAACCTTTGGTTTAGGTTTTAGGTGCATTTTTAATTTTATTGCTTAAATCGCATTTTCTCGACAAGCTGAGCACGTTTTCTGAAATGTGCTCATCCCGTCGCTCTGGTTGGGTGCGCATAGGAAAAAGTGCTCCTGGCAGCTAGAGAGTGCCGCGTTGAGCACTACGCACGAAGAAATAAGCACCTGCAACGTTTGGTTTAGGTTTTAGCTGCATTTTTAATTTTATTGCTTAAATCGCATTTTCTCGACGAGCTGAGCACGTTTTCTGAAATGTGCTCCTCCCGTCGCTCTGGTTGGGTGCGCACAGTAAAAAGAGCTCCTGGCAGCTAGGGAGTTCCGCGTTGACCACTGCGCACGAAGAAATAAGCACCTGCAACGTTTGGTTTAGGTTTTAGGTGCATTTTTAATTTTATTGCTTAAATCGCATTCTCTCGACGAGCTGAGCACGTTTTCTGAAATGTGCTCCTCCCGTCGCTCTGGTTGGGTGCGCACAGTAAAAAGTGCTCTTGGCAGCTCGGGAGTGCCGCGTTGACCACTGCGCATGAAGAAATAAGCACCTGCAACGTTTGGTTTAGGTTTTAGGTGCATTTTTAATTTTATTGCTTAAATCGCATTTTCTCGACGAGCTGAGCACGTTTTCTGAAATGTGCTCCTCCCGTCGCTCTGGTTGGGCGCGCATAGTAAAAAGTGCTCCTGGCAGCTAGAGAGTGCCGCGTTGACCACTGCGCAAGAAGAAATAAGCACCTGCAACGTTTGGTCTAGGTTTTAGGTGCATTTTTAATTTTATTGCTTAAATCGCATTTTCTCGACAAGCTGAGCACGTTTTCTGAAATGTGCTCCTTCCGTCGCTCTGGTTGGGTGCGCACAGTAAAAAGAGCTCCTGGCAGCTAGGGAGTGCCGCGTTGACCACTGCGCACGAAGAAATAAGCACCTGCAACGTTTGGTTTAGGTTTTAGGTGCATTTTTAATTTTATTGCTTAAATCGCATTTTCTCGACGAGCTGAGCACGTTTTCTGAAATGGGCTCCTCCCGTCACTCTGGTTGGGTGCGCACAGTAAAAAGAGCTCCTGGCAGCTAGGGAGATCCGCGTTGACCACTGCGCACGAAGAAATAAGCACCTGCAACGTTTGGTTTAGGTTTTAGGTGCATTTTTTATTTTATTGCTTAAATCGCATTCTCTCGACGAGCTGAGCACGTTTTCTGAAATGTGCTCCTCCCGTCGCTCTGGTTTGGTGCACACAGTAAAAAGAGCTCCTGGCAGCTAGGGAGTGCCGCGTTGACCGCTGCGCACGAAGAAATAAGCACCTGCAACGTTTGGTTTAGGTTTTAGGTGCATTTTTTATTTTATTGCTTAAATCGCATTCTCTCGACGAGCTGAGCACGTTTTCTGAAATGTGCTCCTCCCGTCGCTCTGGTTGGGTGCGCGTAGTAAAAAGTGCTCCTGGCAGCTAGAGAGTGCCGCGTTGACCACTGCGCATGAAAAAATAAGCACCTGCAACGTTTGGTTTAGGTTTTAGGTGCATTTTTAATTTTATTGCTTAAATCGCATTTTCTCGACGAGCTGAGCACGTTTTCTGAAATGTGCTCCTCCCGTCGCTCTGGTTGGGTGCGCACAGTATAAAGAGCTCCTGGCAGCTCGGGAGTGCCGCGTTGACCACTGCGCACAAAGAAATAAGCACCTGCAACGTTTGGTTTAGGTTTTAGGTGCATTTTTTATTTTATTGCTTAAATCGCATTCTCTCGACGAGCTGAGCACGTTTTCTGAAATGTGCTCCTCCCGTCGCTCTGGTTGGGTGCGCGTAGTAAAAAGTGCTCCTGGCAGCTAGAGAGTGCCGCGTTGACCACTGCGCATGAAGAAATAAGCACCTGCAACGTTTGGTTTAGGTTTTAGGTGCATTTTTAATTTTATTGCTTAAATCGCATTTTCTCGACGAGCTGAGCACGTTTTCTGAAATGTGCTCCTCCCGTCGCTCTGGTTGGGTGCGCACAGTAAAAAGTGCTCTTGGCAGCTAGAGAGTGCCGCGTTGACCACTGCGCATGAAGAAATAAGCACCTGCAACGTTTGGTTTAGGTTTTAGGTGCATTTTTAATTTTATTGCTTAAATCGCATTTTCTCGACGAGCTGAGCACGTTTTCTGAAATGTGCTCCTCCCGTCACTCAGGTTGGGTGCGCACAGTAAAAAGTGCTCCTGGCAGCTAGAGAGTGCCGCGTTGACCACTGCGCATGAAGAAATAAGCACCTGCAACGTTTGGTTTAGGTTTTAGGTGCATTTTTAATCTTATTGCTTAAATCGCATTTTCTCGACGAGCTGAACACGTTTTCTGAAATGTGCTCCTCCCGTCACTCTGGTTGGGTGCGCACAGTAAAAAGTGCTCTTGGCAGCTAGAGAGTGCCGCGTTGACCACTGCGCACGAAGAAATAAGCACCATCAACGTTTGGTTTAGGTTTTAGGTGCATTTTTAATTTTATTGCTTAAATCGCATTTTCTCGACGAGCTGAGCACGTTTTCTGAAATGGGCTCCTCCCGTCGCTCTGGTTGGGTGCGCACAGTAAAAAGAGCTCCTGGCAGCTAGGGAGTTCCGCGTTGACCACTGCGCACGAAGAAATAAGCACCTGCAACGTTTGGTTTAGGTTTTAGGTGCATTTTTTATTTTATTGCTTAAATCGCATTCTCCTGACGAGCTGAGCATGTTTTCTGAAATGTGCTCCTCCCGTCGCTCTGGTTGGGTGCACACAGTAAAAAGAGCTCCTGGCAGCTAGGGAGTGCCGCGTTGACCGCTGCGCACGAAGAAATAAGCACCTGCAACGTTTGGTTTAGGTTTTAGGTGCATTTTTTATTTTATTGCTTAAATCGCATTCTCTCGACGAGCTGAGCACGTTTTCTGAAATGTGCTCCTCCCGTCGCTCTGGTTGGGTGCGCGTAGTAAAAAGTGCTCCTGGCAGCTAGAGAGTGCCGCGTTGACCACTGCGCATGAAGAAATAAGCACCTGCAACGTTTGGTTTAGGTTTTAGGTGCATTTTTAATTTTGTTGCTTAAATCGCATTCTCTCGACGAGCTGAGCACGTTTTCTGAAATGTGCTCCTCCCGTCACTCTGGTTGGGTGCGCACAGTAAAAAGTGCTCTTGGCAGCTAGAGAGTGCCGCGTTGAGCACTACGCACGAAGAAATAAGCACCTGCAACGTTTGGTTTAGGTTTTAGGTGCATTTTTAATTTTATTGCTTAAATCGCATTTTCTCGACGAGCTGAGCACGTTTTCTGAAATGTGCTCCTCCCGTCACTCTGGTTGGGTGCGCACAGTAAAAAGAGCTCCTGGCAGCTAGAGAGTTCCGCGTTGAACACTGCGCACGAAGAAATAAGCACCTGCAACGTTTGGTTTAGGTTTTAGGTGCATTTTTAATTTTATTGCTTAAATCGCATTCTCTCGACGAGCTGAGCACGTTTTCTGAAATGTGCTCCTCCCGTCGCTCTGGTTGGGTGCGCACAGTAAAAAGTGCTCTTGGCAGCTCGGGAGTGCCGCTTTGACCACTGCGCATGAAGAAATAAGCACCTGCAACGTTTGGTTTAGGTTTTAGGTGCATTTTTAATTTTATTGCTTAAATCGCATTTTCTCGACGAGCTGAGCACGTTTTCTGAAATGTGCTCCTCCCGTCGCTCTGGTTGGGCGCGGATAGTAAAAAGTGCTCCTGGCAGCTAGAGAGTGCCGCGTTGACCACTGCGCATGAAGAAATAAGCACCTGCAACGTTTGGTTTAGGTTTTAGGTGCATTTTTAATCTTATTGCTTAAATCGCATTTTCTCGACGAGCTGAGCACGTTTTCTGAAATGTGCTCCTCCCGTCACTCTGGTTGGGTGCGCACAGTAAAAAGTGCTCTTGGCAGCTAGAGAGTGCCGCGTTGACCACTGCGCATGAAGAAATAAGCACCTGCAACGTTTGGTTTAGGTTTTAGGTGCATTTTTAATCTTATTGCTTAAATCGCATTTTCTCGACGAGCTGAACACGTTTTCTGAAATGTGCTCCTCCCGTCACTCTGGTTGGGTGCGCACAGTAAAAAGTGCTCTTGGCAGCTAGAGAGTGCCGCGTTGACCACTGCGCACGAAGAAATAAGCACCATCAACGTTTGGTTTAGGTTTTAGGTGCATTTTTAATTTTATTGCTTAAATCGCATTTTCTCGACGAGCTGAGCACGTTTTCTGAAATGGGCTCCTCCCGTCGCTCTGGTTGGGTGCGCACAGTAAAAAGAGCTCCTGGCAGCTAGGGAGTTCCGCGTTGACCACTGCGCACGAAGAAATAAGCACCTGCAACGTTTGGTTTAGGTTTTAGGTGCATTTTTTATTTTATTGCTTAAATCGCATTCTCCTGACGAGCTGAGCATGTTTTCTGAAATGTGCTCCTCCCGTCGCTCTGGTTGGGTGCACACAGTAAAAAGAGCTCCTGGCAGCTAGGGAGTGCCGCGTTGACCGCTGCGCACGAAGAAATAAGCACCTGCAACGTTTGGTTTAGGTTTTAGGTGCATTTTTTATTTTATTGCTTAAATCGCATTCTCTCGACGAGCTGAGCACGTTTTCTGAAATGTGCTCCTCCCGTCGCTCTGGTTGGGTGCGCGTAGTAAAAAGTGCTCCTGGCAGCTAGAGAGTGCCGCGTTGACCACTGCGCATGAAGAAATAAGCACCTGCAACGTTTGGTTTAGGTTTTAGGTGCATTTTTAATTTTGTTGCTTAAATCGCATTCTCTCGACGAGCTGAGCACGTTTTCTGAAATGTGCTCCTCCCGTCACTCTGGTTGGGTGCGCACAGTAAAAAGTGCTCTTGGCAGCTAGAGAGTGCCGCGTTGAGCACTACGCACGAAGAAATAAGCACCTGCAACGTTTGGTTTAGGTTTTAGGTGCATTTTTAATTTTATTGCTTAAATCGCATTTTCTCGACGAGCTGAGCACGTTTTCTGAAATGTGCTCCTCCCGTCACTCTGGTTGGGTGCGCACAGTAAAAAGAGCTCCTGGCAGCTAGAGAGTTCCGCGTTGAACACTGCGCACGAAGAAATAAGCACCTGCAACGTTTGGTTTAGGTTTTAGGTGCATTTTTAATTTTATTGCTTAAATCGCATTCTCTCGACGAGCTGAGCACGTTTTCTGAAATGTGCTCCTCCCGTCGCTCTGGTTGGGTGCGCACAGTAAAAAGTGCTCTTGGCAGCTCGGGAGTGCCGCTTTGACCACTGCGCATGAAGAAATAAGCACCTGCAACGTTTGGTTTAGGTTTTAGGTGCATTTTTAATTTTATTGCTTAAATCGCATTTTCTCGACGAGCTGAGCACGTTTTCTGAAATGTGCTCCTCCCGTCGCTCTGGTTGGGCGCGGATAGTAAAAAGTGCTCCTGGCAGCTAGAGAGTGCCGCGTTGACCACTGCGCATGAAGAAATAAGCACCTGCAACGTTTGGTTTAGGTTTTAGGTGCATTTTTAATCTTATTGCTTAAATCGCATTTTCTCGACGAGCTGAGCACGTTTTCTGAAATGTGCTCCTCCCGTCACTCTGGTTGGGTGCGCACAGTAAAAAGTGCTCTTGGCAGCTAGAGAGTGCCGCGTTGACCACTGCGCATGAACAAATAAGCTCCTGCAACGTTTGGTTTAGGTTTTAGGTGCATTTTTAATTTTATTGCTTAAATTGCATTTTCTCGACGAGCTGAGCACGTTTTCTGAAATGTGCTCCTCCCGTCGCTCTGGTTGTGCGCGCATAGTAAAAAGTGCTCCTGGCAGCTAGAGAGTGCCGCGTTGACCACTGCACATGGAGAAATAAGCACCTGCAACGTTTGGTTTAGGTTTTAGGTGCATTTTTAATTTTATTGCTTAAATCGCATTTTCTCGACGAGCTGAGCACGTTTTCTGAAATGTGCTCCTCCCGTCGCTCTGGTTGGGTGCGCACAGTAAAAAGTGCTCTTGGCAGCTAGAGAGTGCCGCGTTGACCACTGCGCATGAAGAAATAAGCACCTGCAACGTTTGGTTTAGGTTTTAGGTGCATTTTTAATTTTATTGCTTAAATCGCATTTTCTCGACGAGCTGAGCACGTTTTCTGAAATGTGCTCCTCCCGTCACTCTGGTTGGGTGCGCACAGTAAAAAGTGCTCCTGGCAGCTAGAGAGTGCCGCGTTGACCACTGCGCATGAAGAAATAAGCACCTGCAACGTTTGGTTTAGGTTTTAGGTGCATTTTTAATCTTATTGCTTAAATCGCATTTTCTCGACGAGCTGAACACGTTTTCTGAAATGTGCTCCTCCCGTCACTCTGGTTGGGTGCGCACAGTAAAAAGTGCTCTTGGCAGCTAGAGAGTGCCGCGTTGACCACTGCGCACGAAGAAATAAGCACCATCAACGTTTGGTTTAGGTTTTAGGTGCATTTTTAATTTTATTGCTTAAATCGCATTTTCTCGACGAGCTGAGCACGTTTTCTGAAATGGGCTCCTCCCGTCGCTCTGTTTGGGTGCGCACAGTAAAAAGAGCTCCTGGCAGCTAGGGAGTTCCGCGTTGACCACTGCGCACGAAGAAATAAGCACCTGCAACGTTTGGTTTAGGTTTTAGGTGCATTTTTTATTTTATTGCTTAAATCGCATTCTCCTGACGAGCTGAGCACGTTTTCTGAAATGTGCTCCTCCCGTCGCTCTGGTTGGGTGCACACAGTAAAAAGAGCTCCTGGCAGCTAGGGAGTGCCGCGTTGACCGCTGCGCACGAAGAAATAAGCACCTGCAACGTTTGGTTTAGGTTTTAGGTGCATTTTTTATTTTATTGCTTAAATCGCATTCTCTCGACGAGCTGAGCACGTTTTCTGAAATGTGCTCCTCCCGTCGCTCTGGTTGGGTGCGCGTAGTAAAAAGTGCTCCTGGCAGCTAGAGAGTGCCGCGTTGACCACTGCGCATGAAGAAATAAGCACCTGCAACGTTTGGTTTAGGTTTTAGGTGCATTTTTAATTTTGTTGCTTAAATCGCATTCTCTCGACGAGCTGAGCACGTTTTCTGAAATGTGCTCCTCCCGTCACTCTGGTTGGGTGCGCACAGTAAAACGTGCTCTTGGCAGCTAGAGAGTGCCGCGTTGAGCACTACGCACGAAGAAATAAGCACCTGCAACGTTTGGTTTAGGTTTTAGCTGCATTTTTAATTTTATTGCTTAAATCGCATTTTCTCGACGAGCTGAGCACGTTTTCTAAAATGTGCTCCTCCCGTCACTCTGGTTGGGTGCGCACAGTAAAAAGAGCTCCTGGCAGCTAGAGAGTTCCGCGTTGAACACTGCGCACGAAGAAATAAGCACCTGCAACGTTTGGTTTAGGTTTTAGGTGCATTTTTAATTTTATTGCTTAAATCGCATTCTCTCGACGAGCTGAGCACGTTTTCTGAAATGTGCTCCTCCCGTCGCTCTGGTTGGGTGCGCACAGTAAAAAGAGCTCCTGGCAGCTAGGGAGTGCCGCGTTGACCACTGCGCACGAAGAAATAAGCACCTGCAACGTTTGGTTTAGGTTTTAGATGCATTTTTTATTTTATTGCTTAAATCGCATTCTCTCGACGAGCTGAGCACGTTTTCTGAAATGTGCTCCTCCCGTCACTCTGGTTGGGTGCGCACAGTAAAAAGTGCTCCTGGCAGCTAGGGAGTGCCGCGTTGAGCACTACGCACGAAGAAATAAGCACCTGCAACGTTTGGTTTAGGTTTTAGCTGCATTTTTAATTTTATTGCTTAAATCGCATTTTCTCGACGAGCTGAGCACGTTTTCTGAAATGTGCTCCTCCCGTCGCTCTGGTTGGGTGCGCACAGTAAAAAGAGCTCCTGGCAGCTAGGGAGTTCCGCGTTGACCACTGCGCACGAAGAAATAAGCACCTGCAACGTTTGGTTTAGGTTTTAGGTGCATTTTTAATTTTATTGCTTAAATCGCATTCTCTCGACGAGCTGAGCACGTTTTCTGAAATGTGCTCCTCCCGTCGCTCTGGTTGGGTGCGCACAGTAAAAAGTGCTCTTGGCAGCTCGGGAGTGCCGCGTTGACCACTGCGCATGAAGAAATTAGCACCTGCAACGTTTGGTTTAGGTTTTAGGTGCATTTTTAATTTTATTGCTTAAATCGCATTTTCTCGACGAGCTGAGCACGTTTTCTGAAATGTGCTCCTCCCGTCGCTCTGGTTGGGCGCGCATAGTAAAAAGTGCTCCTGGCAGCTAGAGAGTGCCGCGTTGACCACTGCGCATGAAGAAATAAGCACCTGCAACGTTTGGTTTAGGTTTTTCGGTGCATTTTTAATTTTATTGCTTAAATCGCATTCTCTCGACGAGCTGAGCAGGTTTTCTGAAATGTGCTCCTCCCGTCGCTCTGGTTGGGCGCGCATAGTAAAAAGTGCTCCTGGCAGCTAGAGAGTGCCGCGTTGACCACTGCGCATGAAGAAATAAGCACCTGCAACGTTTGGTTTAGGTTTTAGGTGCATTTTTAATTTTATTGCTTAATTCGCATTTTCTCGACAAGCTGAGCACGTTTTCTGAAATGTGCTCCTCCCGTCGCTCTGGTTGGGTGCGCATAGGAAAAAGTGCTCCTGGCAGCTAGAGAGTTCCGCGTTGACCACTGCGCATGAAGAAATAAGCACCTGCAACGTTTGGTTTAGGTTTTAGGTGCATTTTTAATTTTATTGCTTAAATCGCATTCTCTCGACGAGCTGAGCACGTTTTCTGAAATGTGCTCCTCCCGTCGCTCTGGTTGGGTGCGCACAGTAAAAAGTGCTCTTGGCAGCTCGGGAGTGCCGCGTTGACCACTGCGCATGAAGAAATAAGCACCCGCAACGTTTGGTTTAGGTTTTAGGTGCATTTTTAATTTTATTGCTTAAATCGCATTTTCTCGACGAGCTGAGCACGTTTTCTGAAATGTGCTCCTCCCGTCACTCTGGTTGGGTGCGCACAGTAAAAAGTGCTCTTGGCAGCTAGAGAGTGCCGCGTTGACCACTGCGCACGAAGAAATAAGCACCATCAACGTTTGGTTTAGGTTTTAGGTGCATTTTTAATTTTATTGCTTAAATCGCATTTTCTCGACGAGCTGAGCACGTTTTCTGAAATGGGCTCCTCCCGTCGCTCTGGTTGGGTGCGCACAGTAAAAAGAGCTCCTGGCAGCTAGGGAGTTCCGCGTTGACCACTGCGCACGAAGAAATAAGCACCTGCAACGTTTGGTTTAGGTTTTAGGTGCATTTTTTATTTTATTGCTTAAATCGCATTCTCCTGACGAGCTGAGCATGTTTTCTGAAATGTGCTCCTCCCGTCGCTCTGGTTGGGTGCACACAGTAAAAAGAGCTCCTGGCAGCTAGGGAGTGCCGCGTTGACCGCTGCGCACGAAGAAATAAGCACCTGCAACGTTTGGTTTAGGTTTTAGGTGCATTTTTAATTTTATTGCTTAAATCGCATTTTCTCGACGAGCTGAGCACGTTTTCTGAAATGTGCTCCTCCCGTCGCTCTGGTTGGGCGCGCATAGTAAAAAGTGCTCCTGGCAGCTAGAGAGTGCCGCGTTGACCACTGCGCATGAAGAAATAAGCACCTGCAACGTTTGGTTTAGGTTTTAGGTGCATTTTTAATCTTATTGCTTAAATCGCATTTTCTCGACGAGCTGAGCACGTTTTCTGAAATGTGCTCCTCCCGTCACTCTGGTTGGGTGCGCACAGTAAAAAGTGCTCTTGGCAGCTAGAGAGTGCCGCGTTGACCACTGCGCATGAACAAATAAGCTCCTGCAACGTTTGGTTTAGGTTTTAGGTGCATTTTTAATTTTATTGCTTAAATTGCATTTTCTCGACGAGCTGAGCACGTTTTCTGAAATGTGCTCCTCCCGTCGCTCTGGTTGTGCGCGCATAGTAAAAAGTGCTCCTGGCAGCTAGAGAGTGCCGCGTTGACCACTGCACATGGAGAAATAAGCACCTGCAACGTTTGGTTTAGGTTTTAGGTGCATTTTTAATTTTATTGCTTAAATCGCATTTTCTCGACGAGCTGAGCACGTTTTCTGAAATGTGCTCCTCCCGTCGCTCTGGTTGGGTGCGCACAGTAAAAAGTGCTCTTGGCAGCTAGAGAGTGCCGCGTTGACCACTGCGCATGAAGAAATAAGCACCTGCAACGTTTGGTTTAGGTTTTAGGTGCATTTTTAATTTTATTGCTTAAATCGCATTTTCTCGACGAGCTGAGCACGTTTTCTGAAATGTGCTCCTCCCGTCACTCTGGTTGGGTGCACACAGTAAAAAGTGCTCCTGGCAGCTAGAGAGTTCCGCGTTGACCACTGCGCATGAAGAAATAAGCACCTGCAACGTTTGGTTTAGGTTTTAGGTGCATTTTTAATCTTATTGCTTAAATCGCATTTTCTCGACGAGCTGAACACGTTTTCTGAAATGTGCTCCTCCCGTCACTCTGGTTGGGTGCGCACAGTAAAAAGTGCTCTTGGCAGCTAGAGAGTGCCGCGTTGACCACTGCGCACGCAGAAATAAGCACCATCAACGTTTGGTTTAGGTTTTAGGTGCATTTTTAATTTTATTGCTTAAATCGCATTTTCTCGACGAGCTGAGCACGTTTTCTGAAATGGGCTCCTCCCGTCGCTCTGGTTGGGTGCGCACAGTAAAAAGAGCTCCTGGCAGCTAGGGAGTTCCGCGTTGACCACTGCGCACGAAGAAATAAGCACCTGCAACGTTTGGTTTAGGTTTTAGGTGCATTTTTTATTTTATTGCTTAAATCGCATTCTCCTGACGAGCTGAGCACGTTTTCTGAAATGTGCTCCTCCCGTCGCTCTGGTTGGGTGCACACAGTAAAAAGAGCTCCTGGCAGCTAGGGAGTGCCGCGTTGACCGCTGCGCACGAAGAAATAAGCACCTGCAACGTTTGGTTTAGGTTTTAGGTGCATTTTTTATTTTATTGCTTAAATCGCATTCTCTCGACGAGCTGACCACGTTTTCTGAAATGTGCTCCTCCCGTCGCTCTGGTTGGGTGCGCGTAGTAAAAAGTGCTCCTGGCAGCTAGAGAGTGCCGCGTTGACCACTGCGCATGAAGAAATAAGCACCTGCAACGTTTGGTTTAGGTTTTAGGTGCATTTTTAATTTTGTTGCTTAAATCGCATTCTCTCGACGAGCTGAGCACGTTTTCTGAAATGTGCTTCTCCCGTCACTCTGGTTGGGTGCGCACAGTAAAACGTGCTCTTGGCAGCTAGAGAGTGCCGCGTTGAGCACTACGCACGAAGAAATAAGCACCTGCAACGTTGGGTTTAGGTTTTAGCTGCATTTTTAATTTTATTGCTTAAATCGCATTTTCTCGACGAGCTGAGCACGTTTTCTGAAATGTGCTCCTCCCGTCACTCTGGTTGGGTGCGCACAGTAAAAAGAGCTCCTGGCAGCTAGAGAGTTCCGCGTTGAACACTGCGCACGAAGAAATAAGCACCTGCAACGTTTGGTTTAGGTTTTAGGTGCATTTTTAATTTTATTGCTTAAATCGCATTCTCTCGACGAGCTGAGCACGTTTTCTGAAATGTGCTCCTCCCGTCGCTCTGGTTGGGTGCGCACAGTAAAAAGAGCTCCTGGCAGCTAGGGAGTGCCGCGTTGACCACTGCGCACGAAGAAATAAGCACCTGCAACGTTTGGTTTAGGTTTTAGATGCATTTTTTATTTTATTGCTTAAATCGCATTCTCTCGACGAGCTGAGCACGTTTTCTGAAATGTGCTCCTCCCGTCACTCTGGTTGGGTGCGCACAGTAAAAAGTGCTCCTGGCAGCTAGGGAGTGCCGCGTTGAGCACTACGCACGAAGAAATAAGCACCTGCAACGTTTGGTTTAGGTTTTAGCTGCATTTTTAATTTTATTGCTTAAATCGCATTTTCTCGACGAGCTGAGCACGTTTTCTGAAAAGTGCTCCTCCCGTCGCTCTGGTTGGGTGCGCACAGTAAAAAGAGCTCCTGGCAGCTAGGGAGTTCCGCGTTGACCACTGCGCACGAAGAAATAAGCACCTGCAACGTTTGGTTTAGGTTTTAGGTGCATTTTTAATTTTATTGCTTAAATCGCATTCTCTCGACGAGCTGAGCACGTTTTCTGAAATGTGCTCCTCCCGTCGCTCTGGTTGGGTGCGCACAGTAAAAAGTGCTCTTGGCAGCTCGGGAGTGCCGCGTTGACCACTGCGCATGAAGAAATTAGCACCTGCAACGTTTGGTTTAGGTTTTAGGTGCATTTTTAATTTTATTGCTTAAATCGCATTTTCTCGACGAGCTGAGCACGTTTTCTGAAATGTGCTCCTCCCGTCGCTCTGGTTGGGCGCGCATAGTAAAAAGTGCTCCTGGCAGCTAGAGAGTGCCGCGTTGACCACTGCGCATGAAGAAATAAGCACCTGCAACGTTTGGTTTAGGTTTTAGGTGCATTTTTAATTTTATTGCTTAAATCGCATTCTCTCGACGAGCTGAGCAGGTTTTCTGAAATGTGCTCCTCCCGTCGCTCTGGTTGGGCGCGCATAGTAAAAAGTGCTCCTGGCAGCTAGAGAGTGCCGCGTTGACCACTGCGCATGAAGAAATAAGCACCTGCAACGTTTGGTTTAGGTTTTAGGTGCATTTTTAATTTTATTGCTTAATTCGCATTTTCTCGACAAGCTGAGCACGTTTTCTGAAATGTGCTCCTCCCGTCGCTCTGGTTGGGTGCGCATAGGAAAAAGTGCTCCTGGCAGCTAGAGAGTTCCGCGTTGACCACTGCGCATGAAGAAATAAGCACCTGCAACGTTTGGTTTAGGTTTTAGGTGCATTTTTAATTTTATTGCTTAAATCGCATTCTCTCGACGAGCTGAGCACGTTTTCTGAAATGTGCTCCTCCCGTCGCTCTGGTTGGGTGCGCACAGTAAAAAGTGCTCTTGGCAGCTCGGGAGTGCCGCGTTGACCACTGCACATGAAGAAATAAGCACCCGCAACGTTTGGTTTAGGTTTTAGGTGCATTTTTAATTTTATTGCTTAAATCGCATTTTCTCGACGAGCTGAGCACGTTTTCTGAAATGTGCTCCTCCCGTCGCTCTGGTTGGGTGCGCGTAGTAAAAAGTGCTCCTGGCAGCTAGAGAGTGCCGCGTTGACCACTGCGCATGAAGAAATAAGCACCTGCAACGTTTGGTTTAGGTTTTAGGTGCATTTTTAATTTTGTTGCTTAAATCGCATTCTCTCGACGAGCTGAGCACGTTTTCTGAAATGTGCTCCTCCCGTCACTCTGGTTGGGTGCGCACAGTAAAACGTGCTCTTGGCAGCTAGAGAGTGCCGCGTTGAGCACTACGCACGAAGAAATAAGCACCTGCAACGTTTGGTTTAGGTTTTAGCTGCATTTTTAATTTTATTGCTTAAATCGCATTTTCTCGACGAGCTGAGCACGTTTTCTAAAATGTGCTCCTCCCGTCACTCTGGTTGGGTGCGCACAGTAAAAAGAGCTCCTGGCAGCTAAGGAGTTCCGCGTTGAACACTGCGCACGAAGAAATAAGCACCTGCAACGTTTGGTTTAGGTTTTAGGTGCATTTTTAATTTTATTGCTTAAATCGCATTCTCTCGACGAGCTGAGCACGTTTTCTGAAATGTGCTCCTCCCGTCGCTCTGGTTGGGTGCGCACAGTAAAAAGAGCTCCTGGCAGCTAGGGAGTGCCGCGTTGACCACTGCGCACGAAGAAATAAGCACCTGCAACGTTTGGTTTAGGTTTTAGGTGCATTTTTAATTTTATTGCTTAAATCGCATTCTCTCGACGAGCTGAGCACGTTTTCTGAAATGTGCTCCTCCCGTCGCTCTGGTTGGGTGCGCACAGTAAAAAGTGCTCTTGGCAGCTCGGGAGTGCCGCGTTGACCACTGCGCATGAAGAAATTAGCACCTGCAACGTTTGGTTTAGGTTTTAGGTGCATTTTTAATTTTATTGCTTAAATCGCATTTTCTCGACGAGCTGAGCACGTTTTCTGAAATGTGCTCCTCCCGTCGCTCTGGTTGGGCGCGCATAGTAAAAAGTGCTCCTGGCAGCTAGAGAGTGCCGCGTTGACCACTGCGCATGAAGAAATAAGCACCTGCAACGTTTGGTTTAGGTTTTTCGGTGCATTTTTAATTTTATTGCTTAAATCGCATTCTCTCGACGAGCTGAGCAGGTTTTCTGAAATGTGCTCCTCCCGTCGCTCTGGTTGGGCGCGCATAGTAAAAAGTGCTCCTGGCAGCTAGAGAGTGCCGCGTTGACCACTGCGCATGAAGAAATAAGCACCTGCAACGTTTGGTTTAGGTTTTAGGTGCATTTTTAATTTTATTGCTTAATTCGCATTTTCTCGACAAGCTGAGCACGTTTTCTGAAATGTGCTCCTCCCGTCGCTCTGGTTGGGTGCGCATAGGAAAAAGTGCTCCTGGCAGCTAGAGAGTTCCGCGTTGACCACTGCGCATGAAGAAATAAGCACCTGCAACGTTTGGTTTAGGTTTTAGGTGCATTTTTAATTTTATTGCTTAAATCGCATTCTCTCGACGAGCTGAGCACGTTTTCTGAAATGTGCTCCTCCCGTCGCTCTGGTTGGGTGCGCACAGTAAAAAGTGCTCTTGGCAGCTCGGGAGTGCCGCGTTGACCACTGCGCATGAAGAAATAAGCACCCGCAACGTTTGGTTTAGGTTTTAGGTGCATTTTTAATTTTATTGCTTAAATCGCATTTTCTCGACGAGCTGAGCACGTTTTCTGAAATGTGCTCCTCCCGTCACTCTGGTTGGGTGCGCACAGTAAAAAGTGCTCTTGGCAGCTAGAGAGTGCCGCGTTGACCACTGCGCACGAAGAAATAAGCACCATCAACGTTTGGTTTAGGTTTTAGGTGCATTTTTAATTTTATTGCTTAAATCGCATTTTCTCGACGAGCTGAGCACGTTTTCTGAAATGGGCTCCTCCCGTCGCTCTGGTTGGGTGCGCACAGTAAAAAGAGCTCCTGGCAGCTAGGGAGTTCCGCGTTGACCACTGCGCACGAAGAAATAAGCACCTGCAACGTTTGGTTTAGGTTTTAGGTGCATTTTTTATTTTATTGCTTAAATCGCATTCTCCTGACGAGCTGAGCATGTTTTCTGAAATGTGCTCCTCCCGTCGCTCTGGTTGGGTGCACACAGTAAAAAGAGCTCCTGGCAGCTAGGGAGTGCCGCGTTGACCGCTGCGCACGAAGAAATAAGCACCTGCAACGTTTGGTTTAGGTTTTAGGTGCATTTTTAATTTTATTGCTTAAATCGCATTTTCTCGACGAGCTGAGCACGTTTTCTGAAATGTGCTCCTCCCGTCGCTCTGGTTGGGCGCGCATAGTAAAAAGTGCTCCTGGCAGCTAGAGAGTGCCGCGTTGACCACTGCGCATGAAGAAATAAGCACCTGCAACGTTTGGTTTAGGTTTTAGGTGCATTTTTAATCTTATTGCTTAAATCGCATTTTCTCGACGAGCTGAGCACGTTTTCTGAAATGTGCTCCTCCCGTCACTCTGGTTGGGTGCGCACAGTAAAAAGTGCTCTTGGCAGCTAGAGAGTGCCGCGTTGACCACTGCGCATGAACAAATAAGCTCCTGCAACGTTTGGTTTAGGTTTTAGGTGCATTTTTAATTTTATTGCTTAAATTGCATTTTCTCGACGAGCTGAGCACGTTTTCTGAAATGTGCTCCTCCCGTCGCTCTGGTTGTGCGCGCATAGTAAAAAGTGCTCCTGGCAGCTAGAGAGTGCCGCGTTGACCACTGCACATGGAGAAATAAGCACCTGCAACGTTTGGTTTAGGTTTTAGGTGCATTTTTAATTTTATTGCTTAAATCGCATTTTCTCGACGAGCTGAGCACGTTTTCTGAAATGTGCTCCTCCCGTCGCTCTGGTTGGGTGCGCACAGTAAAAAGTGCTCTTGGCAGCTAGAGAGTGCCGCGTTGACCACTGCGCATGAAGAAATAAGCACCTGCAACGTTTGGTTTAGGTTTTAGGTGCATTTTTAATTTTATTGCTTAAATCGCATTTTCTCGACGAGCTGAGCACGTTTTCTGAAATGTGCTCCTCCCGTCACTCTGGTTGGGTGCGCACAGTAAAAAGTGCTCCTGGCAGCTAGAGAGTTCCGCGTTGACCACTGCGCATGAAGAAATAAGCACCTGCAACGTTTGGTTTAGGTTTTAGGTGCATTTTTAATCTTATTGCTTAAATCGCATTTTCTCGACGAGCTGAACACGTTTTCTGAAATGTGCTCCTCCCGTCACTCTGGTTGGGTGCGCACAGTAAAAAGTGCTCTTGGCAGCTAGAGAGTGCCGCGTTGACCACTGCGCACGCAGAAATAAGCACCATCAACGTTTGGTTTAGGTTTTAGGTGCATTTTTAATTTTATTGCTTAAATCGCATTTTCTCGACGAGCTGAGCACGTTTTCTGAAATGGGCTCCTCCCGTCGCTCTGGTTGGGTGCGCACAGTAAAAAGAGCTCCTGGCAGCTAGGGAGTTCCGCGTTGACCACTGCGCACGAAGAAATAAGCACCTGCAACGTTTGGTTTAGGTTTTAGGTGCATTTTTTATTTTATTGCTTAAATCGCATTCTCCTGACGAGCTGAGCACGTTTTCTGAAATGTGCTCCTCCCGTCGCTCTGGTTGGGTGCACACAGTAAAAAGAGCTCCTGGCAGCTAGGGAGTGCCGCGTTGACCGCTGCGCACGAAGAAATAAGCACCTGCAACGTTTGGTTTAGGTTTTAGGTGCATTTTTTATTTTATTGCTTAAATCGCATTCTCTCGACGAGCTGACCACGTTTTCTGAAATGTGCTCCTCCCGTCGCTCTGGTTGGGTGCGCGTAGTAAAAAGTGCTCCTGGCAGCTAGAGAGTGCCGCGTTGACCACTGCGCATGAAGAAATAAGCACCTGCAACGTTTGGTTTAGGTTTTAGGTGCATTTTTAATTTTGTTGCTTAAATCGCATTCTCTCGACGAGCTGAGCACGTTTTCTGAAATGTGCTCCTCCCGTCACTCTGGTTGGGTGCGCACAGTAAAACGTGCTCTTGGCAGCTAGAGAGTGCCGCGTTGAGCACTACGCACGAAGAAATAAGCACCTGCAACGTTTGGTTTAGGTTTTAGCTGCATTTTTAATTTTATTGCTTAAATCGCATTTTCTCGACGAGCTGAGCACGTTTTCTGAAATGTGCTCCTCCCGTCACTCTGGTTGGGTGCGCACAGTAAAAAGAGCTCCTGGCAGCTAGAGAGTTCCGCGTTGAACACTGCGCACGAAGAAATAAGCACCTGCAACGTTTGGTTTAGGTTTTAGGTGCATTTTTAATTTTATTGCTTAAATCGCATTCTCTCGACGAGCTGAGCACGTTTTCTGAAATGTGCTCCTCCCGTCGCTCTGGTTGGGCGCGCACAGTAAAAAGAGCTCCTGGCAGCTAGGGAGTGCCGCGTTGACCACTGCGCACGAAGAAATAAGCACCTGCAACGTTTGGTTTAGGTTTTAGATGCATTTTTTATTTTATTGCTTAAATCGCATTCTCTCGACGAGCTGAGCACGTTTTCTGAAATGTGCTCCTCCCGTCACTCTGGTTGGGTGCGCACAGTAAAAAGTGCTCCTGGCAGCTAGGGAGTGCCGCGTTGAGCACTACGCACGAAGAAATAAGCACCTGCAACGTTTGGTTTAGGTTTTAGCTGCATTTTTAATTTTATTGCTTAAATCGCATTTTCTCGACGAGCTGAGCACGTTTTCTGAAAAGTGCTCCTCCCGTCGCTCTGGTTGGGTGCGCACAGTAAAAAGAGCTCCTGGCAGCTAGGGAGTTCCGCGTTGACCACTGCGCACGAAGAAATAAGCACCTGCAACGTTTGGTTTAGGTTTTAGGTGCATTTTTAATTTTATTGCTTAAATCGCATTCTCTCGACGAGCTGAGCACGTTTTCTGAAATGTGCTCCTCCCGTCGCTCTGGTTGGGTGCGCACAGTAAAAAGTGCTCTTGGCAGCTCGGGAGTGCCGCGTTGACCACTGCGCATGAAGAAATTAGCACCTGCAACGTTTGGTTTAGGTTTTAGGTGCATTTTTAATTTTATTGCTTAAATCGCATTTTCTCGACGAGCTGAGCACGTTTTCTGAAATGTGCTCCTCCCGTCGCTCTGGTTGGGCGCGCATAGTAAAAAGTGCTCCTGGCAGCTAGAGAGTGCCGCGTTGACCACTGCGCATGAAGAAATAAGCACCTGCAACGTTTGGTTTAGGTTTTAGGTGCATTTTTAATTTTATTGCTTAAATCGCATTCTCTCGACGAGCTGAGCAGGTTTTCTGAAATGTGCTCCTCCCGTCGCTCTGGTTGGGCGCGCATAGTAAAAAGTGCTCCTGGCAGCTAGAGAGTGCCGCGTTGACCACTGCGCATGAAGAAATAAGCACCTGCAACGTTTGGTTTAGGTTTTAGGTGCATTTTTAATTTTATTGCTTAATTCGCATTTTCTCGACAAGCTGAGCACGTTTTCTGAAATGTGCTCCTCCCGTCGCTCTGGTTGGGTGCGCATAGGAAAAAGTGCTCCTGGCAGCTAGAGAGTTCCGCGTTGACCACTGCGCATGAAGAAATAAGCACCTGCAACGTTTGGTTTAGGTTTTAGGTGCATTTTTAATTTTATTGCTTAAATCGCATTCTCTCGACGAGCTGAGCACGTTTTCTGAAATGTGCTCCTCCCGTCGCTCTGGTTGGGTGCGCACAGTAAAAAGTGCTCTTGGCAGCTCGGGAGTGCCGCGTTGACCACTGCACATGAAGAAATAAGCACCCGCAACGTTTGGTTTAGGTTTTAGGTGCATTTTTAATTTTATTGCTTAAATCGCATTTTCTCGACGAGCTGAGCACGTTTTCTGAAATGTGCTCCTCCCGTCGCTCTGGTTGGGTGCGCGTAGTAAAAAGTGCTCCTGGCAGCTAGGGAGTGCCGCGTTGACCACTGCGCATGAAGAAATAAGCACCTGCAACGTTTGGTTTAGGTTTTAGGTGCATTTTTAATTTTATTGCTTAAATCGCATTCTCTCGACGAGCTGAGCACGTTTTCTGAAATGTGCTCCTCCCGTCGCTCTGGTTGGGTGCTTACAGTAAAAAGAGCTCCTGGCAGCTAGGGAGTTCCGCGTTGACCACTGCGCACGAAGAAATAAGCACCTGCAACGTTTGGTTTAGGTTTTAGGTGCATTTTTAATTTTATTGCTTAAATCGCATTCTCTCGACGAGCTGAGCACGTTTTCTGAAATGTGCTCCTCCCGTCGCTCTGGTTGGGTGCGCACAGTAAAAAGTGCTCTTGGCAGCTCGGGAGTGCCGCGTTGACCACTGCGCATGAAGAAATAAGCACCTGCAACGTTTGGTTTAGGTTTTAGGTGCATTTTTAATTTTATTGCTTAAATCGCATTTTCTCGACGAGCTGAGCACGTTTTCTGAAATGTGCTCCTCCCGTCGCTCTGGTTGGGCGCGCATAGTAAAAAGTGCTCCTGGCAGCTAGAGAGTGCCGCGTTGACCACTGCGCAAGAAGAAATAAGCACCTGCAACGTTTGGTCTAGGTTTTAGGTGCATTTTTAATTTTATTGCTTAAATCGCATTTTCTCGACAAGCTGAGCACGTTTTCTGAAATGTGCTCCTCCCGTCGCTCTGGTTGGGTGCGCACAGTAAAAAGAGCCCCTGGCAGCTAGGGAGTGCCGCGTTGACCACTGCGCACGAAGAAATAAGCACCTGCAACGTTTGGTTTAGGTTTTAGGTGCATTTTTAATTTTATTGCTTTAATCGCATTCTCTCGACGAGCTGAGCACGTTTTCTGAAATGTGCTCCTCCCGTCGCTCTGGTTGGGCGCGCATA
The DNA here is from genome assembly GCF_059516105.1 of Syngnathus floridae. NCBI lineage: Eukaryota > Metazoa > Chordata > Actinopteri > Syngnathiformes > Syngnathidae > Syngnathus > Syngnathus floridae. Next base: position 11,491,039 of record NC_142424.1, on the reverse strand, counting down.
GTAAAAAGTGCTCCTGGCAGCTAGAGAGTGCCGCGTTGACCACTGCGCATGAAGAAATAAGCACCTGCAACGTTTGGTTTAGGTTTTAGGTGCATTTTTAATTTTATTGCTTAAATCGCATTCTCTCGACGAGCTGAGCAGGTTTTCTGAAATGTGCTCCTCCCGTCGCTCTGGTTGTGCGCGCATAGTAAAAAGTGCTCCTGGCAGCGAGAGAGTGCCGCGTTGACCACTGCACATGAAGAAATAAGCACCTGCAACGTTTGGTTTAGGTTTTAGGTGCATTTTTAATTTTATTGCTTAAATCGCATTTTCTCGACGAGCTGAGCACGTTTTCTGAAATGTGCTCCTCCCGTCGCTCTGGTTGGGTGCGCATAGTAAAAAGTGCTCTTGGCAGCTAGAGAGTGCCGCGTTGACCACTGCGCATGAAGAAATAAGCACCTGCAACGTTTGGTTTAGGTTTTAGGTGCATTTTTAATTTTATTGCTTAAATCGCATTTTCTCGACGAGCTGAGCACGTTTTCTGAAATGTGCTCCTCCCGTCACTCTGGTTGGGTGCGCACAGTAAAAAGTGCTCCTGGCAGCTAGGGAGTGCCGCGTTGAGCACTGCGCACGAAGAAATAAGCACCTGCAACGTTTGGTTTAGGTTTTAGGTGCATTTTTAATTTTATTGCTTAAATCGCATTTTCTCGACGAGCTGAGCACGTTTTCTGAAATGTGCTCCTCCCGTCACTCTGGTTGGGTGCGCACAGTAAAAAGTGCTCCTGGCAGCTAGAGAGTGCCGCGTTGACCACTGCGCATGAAGAAATAAGCACCTGCAACGTTTGGTTTAGGTTTTAGGTGCATTTTTAATTTTATTGCTTAAATCGCATTTTCTCGACGAGCTGAGCACGTTTTCTGAAATGTGCTCCTCCCGTCGCTCTGGTTGGGTGCGCACAGTAAAAAGTGCTCTTGGCAGCTAGAGAGTGCCGCGTTGACCACTGCGCATGAAGAAATAAGCACCTGCAACGTTTGGTTTAGGTTTTAGGTGCATTTTTAATTTTATTGCTTAAATCGCATTTTCTCGACGAGCTGAGCACGTTTTCTGAAATGTGCTCCTCCCGTCACTCTGGTTGGGTGCGCACAGTAAAAAGTGCTCCTGGCAGCTAGGGAGTGCCGCGTTGAGCACTGCGCACGAAGAAATAAGCACCTGCAACGTTTGGTTTAGGTTTTAGGTGCATTTTTAATTTTATTGCTTAAATCGCATTTTCTCGACGAGCTGAGCACGTTTTCTGAAATGTGCTCATCCCGTCACTCTGGTTGGGTGCGCACAGTAAAAAGTGCTCCTGGCAGCTAGGGAGTGCCGCGTTGAGCACTGCGCACGAAGAAATAAGCACCTGCAACGTTTGGTTTAGGTTTTAGGTGCATTTTTAATTTTATTGCTTAAATCGCATTTTCTCGACGAGCTGAGCACGTTTTCTGAAATGTGCTCCTCCCGTCACTCGGGTTGGGTGCGCACAGTAAAAAGTGCTCCTGGCAGCTAGAGAGTGCCGCGTTGACCACTGCGCATGAAGAAATAAGCACCTGCAACGTTTGGTTTAGGTTTTAGGTGCATTTTTAATTTTATTGCTTAAATCGCATTTTCTCGACGAGCTGAGCACGTTTTCTGAAATGTGCTCCTCCCGTCGCTCTGGTTGGGTGCGCACAGTAAAAAGTGCTCTTGGCAGCTAGAGAGTGCCGCGTTGACCACTGCGCATGAAGAAATAAGCACCTGCAACGTTTGGTTTAGGTTTTAGGTGCATTTTTAATTTTATTGCTTAAATCGCATTTTCTCGACGAGCTGAGCACGTTTTCTGAAATGTGCTCCTCCCGTCACTCTGGTTGGGTGCGCACAGTAAAAAGTGCTCCTGGCAGCTAGGGAGTGCCGCGTTGAGCACTGCGCACGAAGAAATAAGCACCTGCAACGTTTGGTTTAGGTTTTAGGTGCATTTTTAATTTTATTGCTTAAATCGCATTTTCTCGACGAGCTGAGCACGTTTTCTGAAATGTGCTCATCCCGTCACTCTGGTTGGGTGCGCACAGTAAAAAGTGCTCCTGGCAGCTAGGGAGTGCCGCGTTGAGCACTGCGCACGAAGAAATAAGCACTTGCAACGTTTGGTTTAGGTTTTAGGTGCATTTTTAATTTTATTGCTTAAATCGCATTTTCTCGACGAGCTGAGCACGTTTTCTGAAATGTGCTCCTCCCGTCGCTCTGGTTGGGTGCGCACAGTAAAAAGTGCTCTTGGCAGCTCGGGAGTGCCGCTTTGACCACTGCGCATGAAGAAATAAGCACCTGCAACGTTTGGTTTAGGTTTTAGGTGCATTTTTAATTTTATTGCTTAAATCGCATTTTCTCGACGAGCTGAGCACGTTTTCTGAAATGTGCTCCTCCCGTCGCTCTGGTTGGGCGCGCATAGTAAAAAGTGCTCCTGGCAGCTAGAGAGTGCCGCGTTGACCACTGCGCATGAAGAAATAAGCACCTGCAACGTTTGGTTTAGGTTTTAGGTGCATTTTTAATCTTATTGCTTAAATCGCATTTTCTCGACGAGCTGAGCACGTTTTCTGAAATGTGCTCCTCCCGTCACTCTGGTTGGGTGCGCACAGTAAAAAGTCCTCTTGGCAGCTAGAGAGCGCCGCGTTGACCACTGCGCATGAACAAATAAGCTCCTGCAACGTTTGGTTTAGGTTTTAGGTGCATTTTTAATTTTATTGCTTAAATTGCATTTTCTCGACGAGCTGAGCACGTTTTCTGAAATGTGCTCCTCCCGTCACTCTGGTTGGGTGCGCACAGTAAAAAGTGCTCCTGGCAGCTAGGGAGTGCCGCGTTGAGCACTGCGCACGAAGAAATAAGCACCTGCAACGTTTGGTTTAGGTTTTAGGTGCATTTTTAATTTTATTGCTTAAATCGCATTTTCTCGACGAGCTGAGCACGTTTTCTGAAATGTGCTCATCCCGTCACTCTGGTTGGGTGCGCACAGTAAAAAGTGCTCCTGGCAGCTAGGGAGTGCCGCGTTGAGCACTGCGCACGAAGAAATAAGCACTTGCAACGTTTGGTTTAGGTTTTAGGTGCATTTTTAATTTTATTGCTTAAATCGCATTTTCTCGACGAGCTGAGCACGTTTTCTGAAATGTGCTCCTCCCGTCACTCTGGTTGGGTGTGCACAGTAAAAAGTGCTCTTGGCAGCTAGAGAGTGCCGCGTTGACCACTGCGCATGAAGAAATAAGCACCTGCAACGTTTGGTTTAGGTTTTAGGTGCATTTTTAATTTTATTGCTTAAATCGCATTTTCTCGACGAGCTGAGCACGTTTTCTGAAATGTGCTCCTCCCGTCGCTCTGGTTGGGTGCGCACAGTAAAAAGAGCTCCTGGCAGCTAGGGAGTGCCGCGTTGACCACTGCGCACGAAGAAATAAGCACCTGCAACGTTTGGTTTAGGTTTTAGGTGCATTTTTAATTTTATTGCTTAAATCGCATTCTCTCGACGAGCTGAGCACGTTTTCTGAAATGTGCTCCTCCCGTCGCTCTGGTTGGGTGCGCACAGTAAAAAGTGCTCTTGGCAGCTCGGGAGTGCCGCGTTGACCACTGCGCATGAAGAAATAAGCACCTGTAACGTTTGGTTTAGGTTTTAGGTGCATTTTTTATTTTATTGCTTAAATCGCATTGTCTCGACGAGCTGAGCACGTTTTCTGAAATGTGCTCCTCCCGTCGCTCTGGTTGGGTGCACACAGTAAAAAGAGCTCCTGGCAGCTAGGGAGTGCCGCGTTGACCACTGCGCACGAAGAAATAAGCACCTGCAACGTTTGGTTTAGGTTTTAGGTGCATGTTTTATTTTATTGCTTAAATCGCATTCTCTCGACGAGCTGAGCACGTTTTCTGAAATGTGCTCCTCCCGTCGCTCTGGTTGGGTGCGCGTAGTAAAAAGTGCTCCTGGCAGCTAGAGAGTGCCGCGTTGACCACTGCGCATGAAGAAATAAGCACCTGCAACGTTTGGTTTAGGTTTTAGGTGCATTTTTAATTTTATTGCTTAAATCGCATTTTCTCGACGAGCTGAGCACGTTTTCTGAAATGTGCTCCTCCCGTCACTCTGGTTGGGTGCGCACAGTAAAAAGTGCTCTTGGCAGCTAGAGAGTGCCGCGTTGACCACTGCGCATGAAGAAATAAGCACCTGCAACGTTTGGTTTAGGTTTTAGGTGCATTTTTAATTTTATTGCTTAAATCGCATTTTCTCGACGAGCTGAGCACGTTTTCTGAAATGTGCTCATCCCGTCACTCTGGTTGGGTGCGCACAGTAAAAAGTGCTCCTGGCAGCTAGGGAGTGCCGCGTTGAGCACTGCGCACGAAGAAATAAGCACCTGCAACGTTTGGTTTAGGTTTTAGGTGCATTTTTAATTTTATTGCTTAAATCGCATTTTCTCGACGAGCTGAGCACGTTTTCTGAAATGTGCTCCTCCCGTCACTCTGGTTGGGTGCGCACAGTAAAAAGTGCTCCTGGCAGCTAGGGAGTGCCGCGTTGAGCACTGCGCACGAAGAAATAAGCACCTGCAACGTTTGGTTTAGGTTTTAGGTGCATTTTTAATTTTATTGCTTAAATCGCATTTTCTCGACGAGCTGAGCACGTTTTCTGAAATGTGCTCATCCCGTCACTCTGGTTGGGTGCGCACAGTAAAAAGTGCTCCTGGCAGCTAGGGAGTGCCGCGTTGAGCACTGCGCACGAAGAAATAAGCACCTGCAACGTTTGGTTTAGGTTTTAGGTGCATTTTTAATTTTATTGCTTAAATCGCATTTTCTCGACGAGCTGAGCACGTTTTCTGAAATGTGCTCCTCCCGTCACTCTGGTTGGGTGTGCACAGTAAAAAGTGCTCTTGGCAGCTAGAGAGTGCCGCGTTGACCACTGCGCATGAAGAAATAAGCACCTGCAACGTTTGGTTTAGGTTTTAGGTGCATTTTTAATTTTATTGCTTAAATCGCATTTTCTCGACGAGCTGAGCACGTTTTCTGAAATGTGCTCCTCCCGTCGCTCTGGTTGGGTGCGCACAGTAAAAAGAGCTCCTGGCAGCTAGGGAGTGCCGCGTTGACCACTGCGCACGAAGAAATAAGCACCTGCAACGTTTGGTTTAGGTTTTAGGTGCATTTTTAATTTTATTGCTTAAATCGCATTCTCTCGACGAGCTGAGCACGTTTTCTGAAATGTGCTCCTCCCGTCGCTCTGGTTGGGTGCGCACAGTAAAAAGTGCTCTTGGCAGCTCGGGAGTGCCGCGTTGACCACTGCGCATGAAGAAATAAGCACCTGCAACGTTTGGTTTAGGTTTTAGGTGCATTTTTTATTTTATTGCTTAAATCGCATTGTCTCGACGAGCTGAGCACGTTTTCTGAAATGTGCTCCTCCCGTCGCTCTGGTTGGGTGCACACAGTAAAAAGAGCTCCTGGCAGCTAGGGAGTGCCGCGTTGACCACTGCGCACGAAGAAATAAGCACCTGCAACGTTTGGTTTAGGTTTTAGGTGCATGTTTTATTTTATTGCTTAAATCGCATTCTTTCGACGAGCTGAGCACGTTTTCTGAAATGTGCTCCTCCCGTCGCTCTGGTTGGGTGCGCGTAGTAAAAAGTGCTCCTGGCAGCTAGAGAGTGCCGCGTTGACCACTGCGCATGAAGAAATAAGCACCTGCAACGTTTGGTTTAGGTTTTAGGTGCATTTTTAATTTTATTGCTTAAATCGCATTTTCTCGACGAGCTGAGCACGTTTTCTGAAATGCGCTCCTCCCGTCACTCTGGTTGGGTGCGCACAGTAAAAAGTGCTCCTGGCAGCTAGGGAGTGCCGCGTTGAGCACTGCGCACGAAGAAATAAGCACCTGCAACGTTTGGTTTAGGTTTTAGGTGCATTTTTAATTTTATTGCTTAAATCGCATTTTCACGACGAGCTGAGCACGTTTTCTGAAATGTGCTCATCCCGTCACTCTGGTTGGGTGCGCACAGTAAAAAGTGCTCCTGGCAGCTAGGGAGTGCCGCGTTGAGCACTGCGCACGAAGAAATAAGCACCTGCAACGTTTGGTTTAGGTTTTAGGTGCATTTTTAATTTTATTGCTTAAATCGCATTTTCTCGACGAGCTGAGCACGTTTTCTGAAATGTGCTCCTCCCGTCACTCTGGTTGGGTGTGCACAGTAAAAAGTGCTCTTGGCAGCTAGAGAGTGCCGCGTTGACCACTGCGCATGAAGAAATAAGCACCTGCAACGTTTGGTTTAGGTTTTAGGTGCATTTTTAATTTTATTGCTTAAATCGCATTTTCTCGACGAGCTGAGCACGTTTTCTGAAATGTGCTCCTCCCGTCGCTCTGGTTGGGTGCGCACAGTAAAAAGAGCTCCTGGCAGCTAGGGAGTGCCGCGTTGACCACTGCGCACGAAGAAATAAGCACCTGCAACGTTTGGTTTAGGTTTTAGGTGCATTTTTAATTTTATTGCTTAAATCGCATTCTCTCGACGAGCTGAGCACGTTTTCTGAAATGTGCTCCTCCCGTCGCTCTGGTTGGGTGCGCACAGTAAAAAGTGCTCTTGGCAGCTCGGGAGTGCCGCGTTGACCACTGCGCATGAAGAAATAAGCACCTGCAACGTTTGGTTTAGGTTTTAGGTGCATTTTTTATTTTATTGCTTAAATCGCATTGTCTCGACGAGCTGAGCACGTTTTCTAGAATGTGCTCCTCCTGTCGCTCTGGTTGGGTGCACACAGTAAAAAGAGCTCCTGGCAGCTAGGGAGTGCCGCGTTGACCACTGCGCACGAAGAAATAAGCACCTGCAACGTTTGGTTTAGGTTTTAGGTGCATGTATTATTTTATTGCTTGAATCGCATTCTCTCGACGAGCTGAGCACGTTTTCTGAAATGTGCTCCTCCCGTCGCTCTGGTTGGGTGCGCGTAGTAAAAAGTGCTCCTGGCAGCTAGGGAGTGCCGCGTTGACCACTGCGCAAGAAGAAATAAGCACCTGCAACGTTTGGTTTAGGTTTTAGGTGCATTTTTAATTTTATTGCTTAAATCGCATTTTCTCGACAAGCTGAGCACGTTTTCTGAAATGTGCTCCTCCCGTCGCTCTGGTTGGGTGCGCACAGTAAAAAGAGCTCCTGGCAGCTAGGGAGTGCCGCGTTGACCACTGCGCACGAAGAAATAAGCACCTGCAACGTTTGGTTTAGGTTTTAGGTGCATTTTTAATTTTATTGCTTAAATCGCATTCTCTCGACGAGCTGAGCACGTTTTCTGAAATGTGCTCCTCCCGTCGCTCTGGTTGGGCGCGCATAGTAAAAAGTGCTCCTGGCAGCTAGAGAGTGCCGCGTTGACCACTGCGCATGAAGAAATAAGCACCTGCAACGTTTGGTTTAGGTTTTAGGTGCATTTTTAATTTTATTGCTTAATTCGCATTTTCTCGACAAGCTGAGCACGTTTTCTGAAATGTGCTCCTCCCGTCGCTCTGGTTGGGTGCGCATAGGAAAAAGTGCTCTTGGCAGCTAGAGAGTGCCGCGTTGACCACTGCGCTTGAAGAAATAACCACCTGCAACCTTTGGTTTAGGTTTTAGGTGCATTTTTAATTTTATTGCTTAAATTGCATTTTCTCGACAAGCTGAGCACGTTTTCTGAAATGTGCTCCTCCCGTCGCTCTGGTTGGGTGCGCATAGGAAAAAGTGCTCCTGGCAGCTAGAGAGTGCCGCGTTGAGCACTACGCACGAAGAAATAAGCACCTGCAACGTTTGGTTTAGGTTTTAGGTGCATTTTTAATTTTATTGCTTAAATCGCATTTTCTCGACGAGCTGAGCACGTTTTCTGAAATGTGCTCCTCCCGTCGCTCTGGTTGGGCGCGCATAGTAAAAAGTGCTCCTGGCAGCTAGAGAGTGCCGCGTTGACCACTGCGCAAGAAGAAATAAGCACCTGCAACGTTTGGTCTAGGTTTGAGGTGCATTTTTAATTTTATTGCTTAAATCGCATTTTCTCGACAAGCTGAGCACGTTTTCTGAAATGTGCTCCTTCCGTCGCTCTGGTTGGGTGCGCACAGTAAAAAGAGCTCCTGGCAGCTAGGGAGTGCCGCGTTGACCACTGCGCACGAAGAAATAAGCACCTGCAACGTTTGGTTTAGGTTTTAGGTGCATTTTTAATTTTATTGCTTAAATCGCATTTTCTCGACGAGCTGAGCACGTTTTCTGAAATGGGCTCCTCCCGTCGCTCTGGTTGGGTGCGCACAGTAAAAAGAGCTCCTGGCAGCTAGGGAGATCCGCGTTGACCACTGCGCACGAAGAAATAAGCACCTGCAACGTTTGGTTTAGGTTTTAGGTGCATTTTTAATCTTATTGCTTAAATCGCATTTTCTCGACGAGCTGAGCACGTTTTCTGAAATGTGCTCCTCCCGTCACTCTGGTTGGGTGCGCACAGTAAAAAGTGCTCTTGGCAGCTAGAGAGTGCCGCGTTGACCACTGCGCATGAAAAAATAAGCTCCTGCAACGTTTGGTTTAGGTTTTAGGTGCATTTTTAATTTTATTGCTTAAATTGCATTTTCTCGACGAGCTGAGCACGTTTTCTGAAATGTGCTCCTCCCGTCGCTCTGGTTGTGCGCGCATAGTAAAAAGTGCTCCTGGCAGCTAGAGAGTGCCGCGTTGACCACTGCACATGGAGAAATAAGCACCTGCAACGTTTGGTTTAGGTTTTAGGTGCATTTTTAATTTTATTGCTTAAATCGCATTTTCTCGACGAGCTGAGCACGTTTTCTGAAATGTGCTCCTCCCGTCGCTCTGGTTGGGTGCGCACAGTAAAAAGTGCTCTTGGCAGCTAGAGAGTGCCGCGTTGACCACTGCGCATGAAGAAATAAGCACCTGCAACGTTTGGTTTAGGTTTTAGGTGCATTTTTAATTTTATTGCTTAAATCGCATTTTCTCGACGAGCTGAGCACGTTTTCTGAAATGTGCTCCTCCCGTCACTCTGGTTGGGTGCGCACAGTAAAAAGTGCTCCTGGCAGCTAGAGAGTGCCGCGTTGACCACTGCGCATGAAGAAATAAGCACCTGCAACGTTTGGTTTAGGTTTTAGGTGCATTTTTAATCTTATTGCTTAAATCGCATTTTCTCGACGAGCTGAACACGTTTTCTGAAATGTGCTCCTCCCGTCACTCTGGTTGGGTGCGCACAGTAAAAAGTGCTCTTGGCAGCTAGAGAGTGCCGCGTTGACCACTGCGCACGAAGAAATAAGCACCATCAACGTTTGGTTTAGGTTTTAGGTGCATTTTTAATTTTATTGCTTAAATCGCATTTTCTCGACGAGCTGAGAACGTTTTCTGAAATGGGCTCCTCCCGTCGCTCTGGTTGGGTGCGCACAGTAAAAAGAGCTCCTGGCAGCTAGGGAGTTCCGCGTTGACCACTGCGCACGAAGAAATAAACACCTGCAACGTTTGGTTTAGGTTTTAGGTGCATTTTTTATTTTATTGCTTAAATCGCATTCTCCTGACGAGCTGAGCACGTTTTCTGAAATGTGCTCCTCCCGTCGCTCTGGTTGGGTGCACACAGTAAAAAGAGCTCCTGGCAGCTAGGGAGTGCCGCGTTGACCGCTGCGCACGAAGAAATAAGCACCTGCAACGTTTGGTTTAGGTTTTAGGTGCATTTTTTATTTTATTGCTTAAATCGCATTCTCTCGACGAGCTGAGCACGTTTTCTGAAATGTGCTCCTCCCGTCGCTCTGGTTGGGTGCGCGTAGTAAAAAGTGCTCCTGGAAGCTAGAGAGTGCTGCGTTGACCACTGCGCATGAAGAAATAAGCACCTGCAACGTTTGGTTTAGGTTTTAGGTGCATTTTTAATTTTGTTGCTTAAATCGCATTCTCTCGACGAGCTGAGCACGTTTTCTGAAATGTGCTCCTCCCGTCACTCTGGTTGGGTGCGCACAGTAAAAAGTGCTCTTGGCAGCTAGAGAGTGCCGCGTTGAGCACTACGCACGAAGAAATAAGCACCTGCAACGTTTGGTTTAGGTTTTAGCTGCATTTTTAATTTTATTGCTTAAATCGCATTTTCTCGACGAGCTGAGCACGTTTTCTGAAATGTGCTCCTCCCGTCACTCTGGTTGGGTGCGCACAGTAAAAAGAGCTCCTGGCAGCTAGAGAGTTCCGCGTTGAACACTGCGCACGAAGAAATAAGCACCTGCAACGTTTGGTTTAGGTTTTAGGTGCATTTTTAATTTTATTGCTTAAATCGCATTCTCTCGACGAGCTGAGCACGTTTTCTGAAATGTGCTCCTCCCGTCGCTCTGGTTGGGTGCGCACAGTAAAAAGTGCTCTTGGCAGCTCGGGAGTGCCGCTTTGACCACTGCGCATGAAGAAATAAGCACCTGCAACGTTTGGTTTAGGTTTTAGGTGCATTTTTAATTTTATTGCTTAAATCGCATTTTCTCGACGAGCTGAGCACGTTTTCTGAAATGTGCTCCTCCCGTCGCTCTGGTTGGGCGCGCATAGTAAAAAGTGCTCCTGGCAGCTAGAGAGTGCCGCGTTGACCACTGCGCAAGAAGAAATAAGCACCTGCAACGTTTGGTTTAGGTTTTAGGTGCATTTTTAATTTTATTGCTTAAATCGCATTTTCTCGACAAGCTGAGCACGTTTTCTAAAATGTGCTCCTCCCGTCGCTCTGGTTGGGTGCGCACAGTAAAAAGTGCTCTTGGCAGCTCGGGAGTGCCGCGTTGACCACTGCGCATGAAGAAATAAGCACCTGCAACGTTTGGTTTAGGTTTTAGGTGCATTTTTAATTTTATTGCTTAAATCGCATTTTCTCGACGAGCTGAGCACGTTTTCTGAAATGTGCTCCTCCCGTCGCTCTGGTTGGGCGTGCATAGTAAAAAGTGCTCCTGGCAGCTAGAGAGTGCCGCGTTGACCACTGCGCAAGAAGAAATAAGCACCTGCAACGTTTGGTTTAGGTTTTAGGTGCATTTTTAATTTTATTGCTTAAATCGCATTCTCTCGACGAGCTGAGCACGTTTTCTGAAATGTGCTCCTCCCGTCGCTCTGGTTGGGTGCGCACAGTAAAAAGAGCTCCTGGCAGCTAGGGAGTGCCGCGTTGACCACTGCGCACGAAGAAATAAGCACCTGCAACGTTTGGTTTAGGTTTTAGGTGCATTTTTAATTTTATTGCTTAAATCGCATTCTCTCGACGAGCTGAGCACGTTTTCTGAAATGTGCTCCTCCCGTCACTCTGGTTGGGTGCGCACAGTAAAAAGAGCTCCTGGCAGCTAGGGAGTTCCGCGTTGACCACTGCGCACGAAGAAATAAGCACCTGCAACGTTTGGTTTAGGTTTTAGGTGCATTTTTTATTTTATTGCTTAAATCGCATTCTCCTGACGAGCTGAGCACGTTTTCTGAAATGTGCTCCTCCCGTCGCTCTGGTTGGGTGCACATAGTAAAAAGAGCTCCTGGCAGCTAGGGAGTGCCGCGTTGACCGCTGCGCACGAAGAAATAAGCACCTGCAACGTTTGGTTTAGGTTTTAGGTGCATTTTTTATTTTATTGCTTTAATCGCATTCTCTCGACGAGCTGAGCACGTTTTCTGAAATGTGCTCCTCCCGTCGCTCTGGTTGGGTGCGCGTAGTAAAAAGTGCTCCTGGCAGCTAGAGAGTGCCGCGTTGACCACTGCGCATGAAGAAATAAGCACCTGCAACGTTTGGTTTAGGTTTTAGGTGCATTTTTAATTTTATTGCTTAAATCGCATTCTCTCGACGAGCTGAGCACGTTTTCTGAAATGTGCTCCTCCCGTCGCTCTGGTTGGGTGCGCGTAGTAAAAAGTGCTCCTGGCAGCTAGAGAGTGCCGCGTTGACCACTGCGCATGAAGAAATAAGCACCTGCAACGTTTGGTTTAGGTTTTAGGTGCATTTTTAATCTTATTGCTTAAATCGCATTTTCTCGACGAGCTGAGCACGTTTTCTGAAATGTGCTCCTCCCGTCACTCTGGTTGGGTGCGCACAGTAAAAAGTGCTCTTGGCAGCTAGAGAGTGCCGCGTTGACCACTGCGCATGAAGAAATAAGCACCTGCAACGTTTGGTTTAGGTTTTAGGTGCATTTTTAATTTTATTGCTTAAATCGCATTTTCTCGACGAGCTGAGCACGTTTTCTGAAATGTGCTCCTCCCGTCACTCTGGTTGGGTGCGCACAGTAAAAAGTGCTCTTGGCAGCTAGAGAGTGCCGCGTTGACCACTGCGCATGAAGAAATAAGCACCTGCAACGTTTGGTTTAGGTTTTAGGTGCATTTTTAATTCTATTGCTTAAATCGCATTTTCTCGACGAGCTGAGCACGTTTTCTGAAATGTGCTCCTCCCGTCACTCTGGTTGGGTGCGCATAGTAAAAAGTGCTCTTGGCAGCTAAAGAGTGCCGCGTTGACCACTGCGCACAAAGAAATAAGCACCTGCAACGTTTGGTTTAGGTTTTAGGTGCATTTTAAATTTTATTGCTTAAATCGCATTTTCTCGACGAGCTGAGCACGTTTTCTGAAATGTGCTCCTCCCGTCGCTCTGGTTGTGCGCGCATAGTAAAAAGTGCTCCTGGCAGCTAGAGAGTGCCGCGTTGACCACTGCACATGAAGAAATAAGCACCTGCAACGTTTGGTTTAGGTTTTAGGTGCATGTTTTATTTTATTGCTTAAATCGCATTCTCTCGACGAGCTGAGCACGTTTTCTGAAATGTGCTCCTCCCGTTGCTCTGGTTGGGTGCGCGTAGTAAAAAGTGCTCTTGGCAGCTCGGGAGTGCCGCGTTGACCACTGCGCATGAAGAAATAAGCACCTGCAACGTTTGGTTTAGGTTTTAGGTGCATTTTTAATTTTATTGCTTAAATCGCATTTTCTCGACGAGCTGAGCACGTTTTCTGAAATGTGCTCCTCCCGTCGCTCTGGTTGGGCGTGCATAGTAAAAAGTGCTCCTGGCAGCTAGAGAGTGCCGCGTTGACCACTGCGCAAGAAGAAATAAGCACCTGCAACGTTTGGTTTAGGTTTTAGGTGCATTTTTAATTTTATTGCTTAAATCGCATTCTCTCGACGAGCTGAGCACGTTTTCTGAAATGTGCTCCTCCCGTCGCTCTGGTTGGGTGCGCACAGTAAAAAGAGCTCCTGGCAGCTAGGGAGTGCCGCGTTGACCACTGCGCACGAAGAAATAAGCACCTGCAACGTTTGGTTTAGGTTTTAGGTGCATTTTTAATTTTATTGCTTAAATCGCATTCTCTCGACGAGCTGAGCACGTTTTCTGAAATGTGCTCCTCCCGTCACTCTGGTTGGGTGCGCACAGTAAAAAGAGCTCCTGGCAGCTAGGGAGTTCCGCGTTGACCACTGCGCACGAAGAAATAAGCACCTGCAACGTTTGGTTTAGGTTTTAGGTGCATTTTTTATTTTATTGCTTAAATCGCATTCTCCTGACGAGCTGAGCACGTTTTCTGAAATGTGCTCCTCCCGTCGCTCTGGTTGGGTGCACATAGTAAAAAGAGCTCCTGGCAGCTAGGGAGTGCCGCGTTGACCGCTGCGCACGAAGAAATAAGCACCTGCAACGTTTGGTTTAGGTTTTAGGTGCATTTTTTATTTTATTGCTTTAATCGCATTCTCTCGACGAGCTGAGCACGTTTTCTGAAATGTGCTCCTCCCGTCGCTCTGGTTGGGTGCGCGTAGTAAAAAGTGCTCCTGGCAGCTAGAGAGTGCCGCGTTGACCACTGCGCATGAAGAAATAAGCACCTGCAACGTTTGGTTTAGGTTTTAGGTGCATTTTTAATTTTATTGCTTAAATCGCATTCTCTCGACGAGCTGAGCACGTTTTCTGAAATGTGCTCCTCCCGTCACTCTGGTTGGGTGCGCATAGTAAAAAGTGCTCTTGGCAGCTAAAGAGTGCCGCGCTGACCACTGCGCACAAAGAAATAAGCACCTGCAACGTTTGGTTTAGGTTTTAGGTGCATTTTAAATTTTATTGCTTAAATCGCATTTTCTCGACGAGCTGAGCACGTTTTCTGAAATGTGCTCCTCCCGTCGCTCTGGTTGTGCGCGCATAGTAAAAAGTGCTCCTGGCAGCTAGAGAGTGCCGCGTTGACCACTGCACATGAAGAAATAAGCACCTGCAACGTTTGGTTTAGGTTTTAGGTGCATGTTTTATTTTATTGCTTAAATCGCATTCTCTCGACGAGCTGAGCACGTTTTCTGAAATGTGCTCCTCCCGTTGCTCTGGTTGGGTGCGCGTAGTAAAAAGTGCTCCTGGCAGCTAGAGAGTGCCGCGTTGACCACTGCGCATGAAGAAATAAGCACCTGCAACGTTTGGTTTAGGTTTTAGGTGCATTTTTAATTTTATTGCTTAAATCGCATTTTCTCGACGAGCTGAGCACGTTTTCTGAAATGTGCTCCTCCCTTCGCTCTGGTTGGGTGCGCACAGTAAAAAGAGCTCCTGGCAGCTAGGGAGTTCCGCGTTGACCACTGCGCACGAAGAAATAAGCACCTGCAACGTTTGGTTTAGGTTTTAGGTGCATTTTTAATTTTATTGCTTAAATCGCATTCTCTCGACGAGCTGAGCACGTTTTCTGAAATGTGCTCCACCCGTCGCTCTGGTTGGGTGCGCACAGTAAAAAGTGCTCTTGGCAGCTCGGGAGTGCCGCGTTGACCACTGCGCATGAAGAAATAAGCACCTGCAACGTTTGGTTTAGGTTTTAGGTGCATTTTTAATTTTATTGCTTAAATCGCATTTTCTCGACGAGCTGAGCACGTTTTCTGAAATGTGCTCCTCCCGTCGCTCTGGTTGGGCGCGCATAGTAAAAAGTGCTCCTGGCAGCTAGAGAGTGCCGCGTTGACCACTGCGCAAGAAGAAATAAGCACCTGCAACGTTTGGTTTAGGTTTTAGGTGCATTTTTAATTTTATTGCTTAAATCGCATTTTCTCGACAAGCTGAGCACGTTTTCTGAAATGTGCTCCTCCCGTCGCTCTGGTTGGGTGCGCACAGTAAAAAGAGCTCCTGGCAGCTAGGGAGTGCCGCGTTGACCACTGCGCACGAAGAAATAAGCACCTGCAACGTTTGGTTTAGGTTTTAGGTGCATTTTTAATTTTATTGCTTAAATCGCATTCTCTCGACGAGCTGAGCACGTTTTCTGAAATGTGCTCCTCCCGTCGCTCTGGTTGGGCGCGCATAGTAAAAAGTGCTCCTGGCAGCTAGAGAGTGCCGCGTTGACCACTGCGCATGAAGAAATAAGCACCTGCAACGTTTGGTTTATGTTTTAGGTGCATTTTTAATTTTATTGCTTAATTCGCATTTTCTCGACAAGCTGAGCACGTTTTCTGAAATGTGCTCCTCCCGTCGCTCTGGTTGGGTGCGCATAGGAAAAAGTGCTCTTGGCAGCTAGAGAGTGCCGCGTTGACCACTGCGCTTGAAGAAATAACCACCTGCAACCTTTGGTTTAGGTTTTAGGTGCATTTTTAATTTTATTGCTTAAATCGCATTTTCTCGACAAGCTGAGCACGTTTTCTGAAATGTGCTCCTCCCGTCGCTCTGGTTGGGTGCGCATAGGAAAAAGTGCTCCTGGCAGCTAGAGAGTGCCGCGTTGAGCACTACGCACGAAGAAATAAGCACCTGCAACGTTTGGTTTAGGTTTTAGCTGCATTTTTAATTTTATTGCTTAAATCGCATTTTCTCGACGAGCTGAGCACGTTTTCTGAAATGTGCTCCTCCCGTCGC
Source organism: Syngnathus floridae (assembly GCF_059516105.1). Classification (NCBI taxonomy): domain Eukaryota; kingdom Metazoa; phylum Chordata; class Actinopteri; order Syngnathiformes; family Syngnathidae; genus Syngnathus; species Syngnathus floridae. The sequence goes on along the minus strand of NC_142424.1, from coordinate 11,475,349 downwards.
TCTGGTTGGGTGCGCACAGTAAAAAGAGCTCCTGGCAGCTAGGGAGTTCCGCGTTGACCACTGCGCACGAAGAAATAAGCACCTGCAACGTTTGGTTTAGGTTTTAGGTGCATTTTTAATTTTATTGCTTAAATCGCATTCTCTCGACGAGCTGAGCACGTTTTCTGAAATGTGCTCCTCCCGTCGCTCTGGTTGGGTGCGCACAGTAAAAAGTGCTCTTGGCAGCTCGGGAGTGCCGCGTTGACCACTGCGCATGAAGAAATAAGCACCTGCAACGTTTGGTTTAGGTTTTAGGTGCATTTTTAATTTTATTGCTTAAATCGCATTTTCTCGACGAGCTGAGCACGTTTTCTGAAATGTGCTCCTCCCGTCGCTCTGGTTGGGCGCGCATAGTAAAAAGTGCTCCTGGCAGCTAGAGAGTGCCGCGTTGACCACTGCGCAAGAAGAAATAAGCACCTGCAACGTTTGGTCTAGGTTTTAGGTGCATTTTTAATTTTATTGCTTAAATCGCATTTTCTCGACAAGCTGAGCACGTTTTCTGAAATGTGCTCCTTCCGTCGCTCTGGTTGGGTGCGCACAGTAAAAAGAGCTCCTGGCAGCTAGGGAGTGCCGCGTTGACCACTGCGCACGAAGAAATAAGCACCTGCAACGTTTGGTTTAGGTTTTAGGTGCATTTTTAATTTTATTGCTTAAATCGCATTCTCTCGACGAGCTGAGCACGTTTTCTGAAATGTGCTCCTCCCGTCGCTCTGGTTGGGCGCGCATAGTAAAAAGTGCTCCTGGCAGCTAGAGAGTGCCGCGTTGACCACTGCGCATGAAGAAATAAGCACCTGCAACGTTTGGTTTAGGTTTTAGGTGCATTTTTAATTTTATTGCTTAAATCGCATTTTCTCGACAAGCTGAGCACGTTTTCTGAAATGTGCTCCTCCCGTCACTCTGGTTGGGTGCGCAGAGTAAAAAGTGCTCTTGGCAGCTAGAGAGTGCCGCGTTGACCACTGCGCATGAAGAAATAACCACCTGCAACGTTTGGTTTAGGTTTTAGGTGCATTTTTAATTTTATTGCTTATATCGCATTTTCTCGACGAGCTGAGCACGTTTTCTGAAATGTGCTCCTCCCGTCACTCTGGTTGGGTGCGCATAGTAAAAAGTGCTCTTGGCAGCTAAAGATTGCCGCGTTGACCACTGCGCACAAAGAAATAAGCACCTGCAACGTTTGGTTTAGGTTTTAGGTGCATTTTAAATTTTATTGATTAAATCGCATTTTCTCGACGAGCTGAGCAAGTTTTCTGAAATGTGCTCCTCCCGTCGCTCTGGTTGTGCGCGCATAGTAAAAAGTGCTCCTGGCAGCTAGAGAGTTCCGCGTTGACCACTGCGCATGAAGAAATAAGCACCTGCAACGTTTGGTTTAGGTTTTAGGTGCATTTTTAATTTTATTGCTTAAATCGCATTCTCTCGACGAGCTGAGCACGTTTTCTGAAATGTGCTCCTCCCGTCGCTCTGGTTGGGTGCGCACAGTAAAAAGTGCTCTTGGCAGCTCGGGAGTGCCGCGTTGACCACTGCGCATGAAGAAATAAGCACCCGCAACGTTTGGTTTAGGTTTTAGGTGCATTTTTAATTTTATTGCTTAAATCGCATTTTCTCGACGAGCTGAGCACGTTTTCTGAAATGTGCTCCTCCCGTCACTCTGGTTGGGTGCGCACAGTAAAAAGTGCTCTTGGCAGCTAGAGAGTGCCGCGTTGACCACTGCGCACGAAGAAATAAGCACCATCAACGTTTGGTTTAGGTTTTAGGTGCATTTTTAATTTTATTGCTTAAATCGCATTTTCTCGACGAGCTGAGCACGTTTTCTGAAATGGGCTCCTCCCGTCGCTCTGGTTGGGTGCGCACAGTAAAAAGAGCTCCTGGCAGCTAGGGAGTTCCGCGTTGACCACTGCGCACGAAGAAATAAGCACCTGCAACGTTTGGTTTAGGTTTTAGGTGCATTTTTTATTTTATTGCTTAAATCGCATTCTCCTGACGAGCTGAGCATGTTTTCTGAAATGTGCTCCTCCCGTCGCTCTGGTTGGGTGCACACAGTAAAAAGAGCTCCTGGCAGCTAGGGAGTGCCGCGTTGACCGCTGCGCACGAAGAAATAAGCACCTGCAACGTTTGGTTTAGGTTTTAGGTGCATTTTTTATTTTATTGCTTAAATCGCATTCTCTCGACGAGCTGAGCACGTTTTCTGAAATGTGCTCCTCCCGTCGCTCTGGTTGGGTGCGCGTAGTAAAAAGTGCTCCTGGCAGCTAGAGAGTGCCGCGTTGACCACTGCGCATGAAGAAATAAGCACCTGCAACGTTTGGTTTAGGTTTTAGGTGCATTTTTAATTTTGTTGCTTAAATCGCATTCTCTCGACGAGCTGAGCACGTTTTCTGAAATGTGCTCCTCCCGTCACTCTGGTTGGGTGCGCACAGTAAAAAGTGCTCTTGGCAGCTAGAGAGTGCCGCGTTGAGCACTACGCACGAAGAAATAAGCACCTGCAACGTTTGGTTTAGGTTTTAGCTGCATTTTTAATTTTATTGCTTAAATCGCATTTTCTCGACGAGCTGAGCACGTTTTCTGAAATGTGCTCCTCCCGTCACTCTGGTTGGGTGCGCACAGTAAAAAGAGCTCCTGGCAGCTAGAGAGTTCCGCGTTGAACACTGCGCAAGAAGAAATAAGCACCTGCAACGTTTGGTTTAGGTTTTAGGTGCATTTTTAATTTTATTGCTTAAATCGCATTCTCTCGACGAGCTGAGCACGTTTTCTGAAATGTGCTCCTCCCGTCGCTCTGGTTGGGTGCGCACAGTAAAAAGTGCTCTTGGCAGCTCGGGAGTGCCGCTTTGACCACTGCGCATGAAGAAATAAGCACCTGCAACGTTTGGTTTAGGTTTTAGGTGCATTTTTAATTTTATTGCTTAAATCGCATTTTCTCGACGAGCTGAGCACGTTTTCTGAAATGTGCTCCTCCCGTCGCTCTGGTTGGGCGCGCATAGTAAAAAGTGCTCCTGGCAGCTAGAGAGTGCCGCGTTGACCACTGCGCATGAAGAAATAAGCACCTGCAACGTTTGGTTTAGGTTTTAGGTGCATTTTTAATCTTATTGCTTAAATCGCATTTTCTCGACGAGCTGAGCACGTTTTCTGAAATGTGCTCCTCCCCTCACTCTGGTTGGGTGCGCACAGTAAAAAGTGCTCTTGGCAGCTAGAGAGTGCCGCGTTGACCACTGCGCATGAACAAATAAGCTCCTGCAACGTTTGGTTTAGGTTTTAGGTGCATTTTTAATTTTATTGCTTAAATTGCATTTTCTCGACGAGCTGAGCACGTTTTCTGAAATGTGCTCCTCCCGTCGCTCTGGTTGTGCGCGCATAGTAAAAAGTGCTCCTGGCAGCTAGAGAGTGCCGCGTTGACCACTGCACATGGAGAAATAAGCACCTGCAACGTTTGGTTTAGGTTTTAGGTGCATTTTTAATTTTATTGCTTAAATCGCATTTTCTCGACGAGCTGAGCACGTTTTCTGAAATGTGCTCCTCCCGTCGCTCTGGTTGGGTGCGCACAGTAAAAAGTGCTCTTGGCAGCTAGAGAGTGCCGCGTTGACCACTGCGCATGAAGAAATAAGCACCTGCAACGTTTGGTTTAGGTTTTAGGTGCATTTTTATTTTTATTGCTTAAATCGCATTTTCTCGACGAGCTGAGCACGTTTTCTGAAATGTGCTCCTCCCGTCACTCTGGTTGGGTGCGCACAGTAAAAAGTGCTCCTGGCAGCTAGAGAGTGCCGCGTTGACCACTGCGCATGAAGAAATAAGCACCTGCAACGTTTGGTTTAGGTTTTAGGTGCATTTTTAATCTTATTGCTTAAATCGCATTTTCTCGACGAGCTGAACACGTTTTCTGAAATGTGCTCCTCCCGTCACTCTGGTTGGGTGCGCACAGTAAAAAGTGCTCTTGGCAGCTAGAGAGTGCCGCGTTGACCACTGCGCACGCAGAAATAAGCACCATCAACGTTTGGTTTAGGTTTTAGGTGCATTTTTAATTTTATTGCTTAAATCGCATTTTCTCGACGAGCTGAGCACGTTTTCTGAAATGGGCTCCTCCCGTCGCTCTGGTTGGGTGCGCACAGTAAAAAGAGCTCCTGGCAGCTAGGGAGTTCCGCGTTGACCACTGCGCACGAAGAAATAAGCACCTGCAACGTTTGGTTTAGGTTTTAGGTGCATTTTTTATTTTATTGCTTAATTCGCATTCTCCTGACGAGCTGAGCACGTTTTCTGAAATGTGCTCCTCCCGTCGCTCTGGTTGGGTGCACACAGTAAAAAGAGCTCCTGGCAGCTAGGGAGTGCCGCGTTGACCGCTGCGCACGAAGAAATAAGCACCTGCAACGTTTGGTTTAGGTTTTAGGTGCATTTTTTATTTTATTGCTTAAATCGCATTCTCTCGACGAGCTGACCACGTTTTCTGAAATGTGCTCCTCCCGTCGCTCTGGTTGGGTGCGCGTAGTAAAAAGTGCTCCTGGCAGCTAGAGAGTGCCGCGTTGACCACTGCGCATGAAGAAATAAGCACCTGCAACGTTTGGTTTAGGTTTTAGGTGCATTTTTAATTTTGTTGCTTAAATCGCATTCTCTCGACGAGCTGAGCACGTTTTCTGAAATGTGCTCCTCCCGTCACTCTGGTTGGGTGCGCACAGTAAAACGTGCTCTTGGCAGCTAGAGAGTGCCGCGTTGAGCACTACGCACGAAGAAATAAGGACCTGCAACGTTTGGTTTAGGTTTTAGCTGCATTTTTAATTTTATTGCTTAAATCGCATTTTCTCGACGAGCTGAGCACGTTTTCTGAAATGTGCTCCTCCCGTCACTCTGGTTGGGTGCGCACAGTAAAAAGAGCTCCTGGCAGCTAGAGAGTTCCGCGTTGAACACTGCGCACGAAGAAATAAGCACCTGCAACGTTTGGTTTAGGTTTTAGGTGCATTTTTAATTTTATTGCTTAAATCGCATTCTCTCGACGAGCTGAGCACGTTTTCTGAAATGTGCTCCTCCCGTCGCTCTGGTTGGGTGCGCACAGTAAAAAGAGCTCCTGGCAGCTAGGGAGTGCCGCGTTGACCACTGCGCACGAAGAAATAAGCACCTGCAACGTTTGGTTTAGGTTTTAGATGCATTTTTTATTTTATTGCTTAAATCGCATTCTCTCGACGAGCTGAGCACGTTTTCTGAAATGTGCTCCTCCCGTCACTCTGGTTGGGTGCGCACAGTAAAAAGTGCTCCTGGCAGCTAGGGAGTGCCGCGTTGAGCACTACGCACGAAGAAATAAGCACCTGCAACGTTTGGTTTAGGTTTTAGCTGCATTTTTAATTTTATTGCTTAAATCGCATTTTCTCGACGAGCTGAGCACGTTTTCTGAAAAGTGCTCCTCCCGTCGCTCTGGTTGGGTGCGCACAGTAAAAAGAGCTCCTGGCAGCTAGGGAGTTCCGCGTTGACCACTGCGCACGAAGAAATAAGCACCTGCAACGTTTGGTTTAGGTTTTAGGTGCATTTTTAATTTTATTGCTTAAATCGCATTCTCTCGACGAGCTGAGCACGTTTTCTGAAATGTGCTCCTCCCGTCGCTCTGGTTGGGTGCGCACAGTAAAAAGTGCTCTTGGCAGCTCGGGAGTGCCGCGTTGACCACTGCGCATGAAGAAATAAGCACCTGCAACGTTTGGTTTAGGTTTTAGGTGCATTTTTAATTTTATTGCTTAAATCGCATTTTCTCGACGAGCTGAGCACGTTTTCTGAAATGTGCTCCTCCCGTCGCTCTGGTTGGGCGCGCATAGTAAAAAGTGCTCCTGGCAGCTAGAGAGTGCCGCGTTGACCACTGCGCACGAAGAAATAAGCACCTGCAACGTTTGGTTTAGGTTTTAGGTGCATTTTTAATTTTATTGCTTAAATCGCATTCTCTCGACGAGCTGAGCACGTTTTCTGAAATGTGCTCCTCCCGTCACTCTGGTTGGGTGCGCACAGTAAAAAGTGCTCCTGGCAGCTAGGGAGTGCCGCGTTGAGCACTACGCACGAAGAAATAAGCACCTGCAACGTTTGGTTTAGGTTTTAGCTGCATTTTTAATTTTATTGCTTAAATCGCATTTTCTCGACGAGCTGAGCACGTTTTCTGAAATGTGCTCCTCCCGTCGCTCTGGTTGGGTGCGCACAGTAAAAAGAGCTCCTGGCAGCTAGGGAGTTCCGCGTTGACCACTGCGCACGAAGAAATAAGCACCTGCAACGTTTGGTTTAGGTTTTAGGTGCATTTTTAATTTTATTGCTTAAATCGCATTCTCTCGACGAGCTGAGCACGTTTTCTGAAATGTGCTCCTCCCGTCGCTCTGGTTGGGTGCGCACAGTAAAAAGTGCTCTTGGCAGCTCGGGAGTGCCGCGTTGACCACTGCGCATGAAGAAATAAGCACCTGCAACGTTTGGTTTAGGTTTTAGGTGCATTTTTAATTTTATTGCTTAAATCGCATTTTCTCGACGAGCTGAGCACGTTTTCTGAAATGTGCTCCTCCCGTCGCTCTGGTTGGGCGCGCATAGTAAAAAGTGCTCCTGGCAGCTAGAGAGTGCCGCGTTGACCACTGCGCACGAAGAAATAAGCACCTGCAACGTTTGGTTTAGGTTTTAGGTGCATTTTTAATTTTATTGCTTAAATCGCATTCTCTCGACGAGCTGAGCACGTTTTCTGAAATGTGCTCCTCCCGTCACTCTGGTTGGGTGCGCACAGTAAAAAGTGCTCCTGGCAGCTAGGGAGTGCCGCGTTGAGCACTACGCACGAAGAAATAAGCACCTGCAACGTTTGGTTTAGGTTTTAGCTGCATTTTTAATTTTATTGCTTAAATCGCATTTTCTCGACGAGCTGAGCACGTTTTCTGAAATGTGCTCCTCCCGTCGCTCTGGTTGGGTGCGCACAGTAAAAAGAGCTCCTGGCAGCTAGGGAGTTCCGCGTTGACCACTGCGCACGAAGAAATAAGCACCTGCAACGTTTGGTTTAGGTTTTAGGTGCATTTTTAATTTTATTGCTTAAATCGCATTCTCTCGACGAGCTGAGCACGTTTTCTGAAATGTGCTCCTCCCGTCGCTCTGGTTGGGTGCGCACAGTAAAAAGTGCTCTTGGCAGCTCGGGAGTGCCGCGTTGACCACTGCGCATGAAGAAATAAGCACCTGCAACGTTTGGTTTAGGTTTTAGGTGCATTTTTAATTTTATTGCTTAAATCGCATTTTCTCGACGAGCTGAGCACGTTTTCTGAAATGTGCTCCTCCCGTCGCTCTGGTTGGGCGCGCATAGTAAAAAGTGCTCCTGGCAGCTAGAGAGTGCCGCGTTGACCACTGCGCAAGAAGAAATAAGCACCTGCAACGTTTGGTTTAGGTTTTAGGTGCATTTTTAATTTTATTGCTTAAATCGCATTTTCTCGACAAGCTGAGCACGTTTTCTGAAATGTGCTCCTCCCGTCGCTCTGGTTGGGTGCGCACAGTAAAAAGAGCTCCTGGCAGCTAGGGAGTGCCGCGTTGACCATTGCGCACGAAGAAATAAGCACCTGCAACGTTTGGTTTAGGTTTTAGGTGCATTTTTAATTTTATTGCTTAAATCGCATTCTCTCGACGAGCTGAGCACGTTTTCTGAAATGTGCTCCTCCCGTCGCTCTGGTTGGGCGCGCATAGTAAAAAGTGCTCCTGGCAGCTAGAGAGTGCCGCGTTGACCACTGCGCATGAAGAAATAAGCACCTGCAACGTTTGGTTTAGGTTTTAGGTGCATTTTTAATTTTATTGCTTAATTCGCATTTTCTCGACAAGCTGAGCACGTTTTCTGAAATGTGCTCCTCCCGTCGCTCTGGTTGGGTGCGCATAGGAAAAAGTGCTCTTGGCAGCTAGAGAGTGCCGCGTTGACCACTGCGCTTGAAGAAATAACCACCTGCAACGTTTGGTTTAGGTTTTAGGTGCATTTTTAATTTTATTGCTTAAATCGCATTTTCTCGACAAGCTGAGCACGTTTTCTGAAATGTGCTCCTCCCGTCGCTCTGGTTGGGTGCGCATAGGAAAAAGTGCTCCTGGCAGCTAGAGAGTTCCGCGTTGACCACTGCGCATGAAGAAATAAGCACCTGCAACGTTTGGTTTAGGTTTTAGGTGCATTTTAAATTTTATTGCTTAAATCGCATTTTCTCGACAAGCTGAGCACGTTTTCTGAAATGTGCTCCTCCCGTCGCTCTGGTTGGGTGCGCATAGGAAAAAGTGCTCTTGGCAGCTAGAGAGTGCCGCGTTGACCACTGCGCTTGAAGAAATAACCACCTGCAACGTTTGGTTTAGGTTTTGGGTGCATTTTTAATTTTATTGCTTAAATCGCATTTTCTCGACGAGCTGAGCACGTTTTCTGAAATGTGCTCCTCCCGTCACTCTGGTTGGGTGCGCATAGTAAAAAGTGCTCTTGGCAGCTAGGGAGTGCCGCGTTGACCACTGCACATGAAGAAATAAGCACCTGCAACGTTTGGTTTAGGTTTTAGGTGCATTTTTAATTTTATTGCTTAAATCGCATTTTCTCGACGAGCTGAGCACGTTTTCTGAAATGTGCTCCTCCCGTCACTCTGGTTGGGTGCGCACAGTAAAAAGTGCTCTTGGCAGCTAGAGAGTGCCGCGTTGACCACTGCGCATGAAGAAATAAGCACCTGCAACGTTTGGTTTAGGTTTTAGGTGCATTTTTAATTTTATTGCTTAAATCGCATTTTCTCGACGAGCTGAGCACGTTTTCTGAAATGTGCTCCTCCCGTCACTCTGGTTGGGTGCGCACAGTAAAAAGTGCTCCTGGCAGCTAGGGAGTGCCGCGTTGAGCACTGCGCACGAAGAAATAAGCACCTGCAACGTTTGGTTTAGTTTTTAGGTGCATTTTTAATTTTATTGCTTAAATCGCATTTTCTCGACCAGCTGAGCACGTTTTCTGAAATGTGCTCCTCCCGTCACTCTGGTTGGGTGCGCACAGTAAAAAGTGCTCCTGGCAGCTAGGGAGTGCCGCGTTGAGCACTGCGCACGAAGAAATAAGCACCTGCAACGTTTGGTTTAGGTTTTAGGTGCATTTTTAATTTTATTGCTTAAATCGCATTTTCTCGACGAGCTGAGCACGTTTTCTGAAATGTGCTCCTCCCGTCACTCTGGTTGGGTGCGCACAGTAAAAAGTGCTCTTGGCAGCTAGAGAGTGCCGCGTTGACCACTGCGCATGAAGAAATAAGCACCTGCAACGTTTGGTTTAGGTTTTAGGTGCATTTTTAATTTTATTGCTTGAATCGCATTTTCTCGACGAGCTGAGCACGTTTTCTGAAATGTGCTCCTCCCGTCGCTCTGGTTGGGTGCGCACAGTAAAAAGAGCTCCTGGCAGCTAGGGAGTGCCGCGTTGACCACTGCGCACGAAGAAATAAGCACCTGCAACGTTTGGTTTAGGTTTTAGGTGCATTTTTAATTTTATTGCTTAAATCGCATTCTCTCGACGAGCTGAGCACGTTTTCTGAAATGTGCTCCTCCCGTCGCTCTGGTTGGGTGCGCACAGTAAAAAGAGCTCCTGGCAGCTAGGGAGTGCCGCGTTGACCACTGCGCACGAAGAAATAAGCACCAGCAACGTTTGGTTTAGGTTTTAGGTGCATTTTTTATTTTATTTCTTAAATCGCATTCTCTCAACGAGCTGAGCACGTTTTCTGAAATGTGCTCCTCCCGTCGCTCTGGTTGGGTGCACACAGTAAAAAGAGCTCCTGGCAGCTAGGGAGTGCCGCGTTGACCACTGCACATGAAGAAATAAGCACCTGCAACGTTTGGTTTAGGTTTTAGGTGCATTTTTAATTTTATTGCTTAAATCGCATTTTCTCGACGAGCTGAGCACGTTTTCTGAAATGTGCTCCTCCCGTCACTCTGGTTGGGTGCGCACAGTAAAAAGTGCTCTTGGCAGCTAGAGAGTGCCGCGTTGACCACTGCGCATGAAGAAATAAGCACCTGCAACGTTTGGTTTAGGTTTTAGGTGCATTTTTAATTTTATTGCTTAAATCGCATTTTCTCGACGAGCTGAGCACGTTTTCTGAAATGTGCTCCTCCCGTCACTCTGGTTGGGTGCGCACAGTAAAAAGTGCTCCTGGCAGCTAGGGAGTGCCGCGTTGAGCACTGCGCACGAAGAAATAAGCACCTGCAACGTTTGGTTTAGTTTTTAGGTGCATTTTTAATTTTATTGCTTAAATCGCATTTTCTCGACCAGCTGAGCACGTTTTCTGAAATGTGCTCCTCCCGTCACTCTGGTTGGGTGCGCACAGTAAAAAGTGCTCCTGGCAGCTAGGGAGTGCCGCGTTGAGCACTGCGCACGAAGAAATAAGCACCTGCAACGTTTGGTTTAGGTTTTAGGTGCATTTTTAATTTTATTGCTTAAATCGCATTTTCTCGACGAGCTGAGCACGTTTTCTGAAATGTGCTCCTCCCGTCACTCTGGTTGGGTGCACACAGTAAAAAGTGCTCTTGGCAGCTAGAGAGTGCCGCGTTGACCACTGCGCATGAAGAAATAAGCACCTGCAACGTTTGGTTTAGGTTTTACGTAGGTGCATTTTTAATTTTATTGCTTAAATCGCATTTTCTCGACGAGCTGAGCACGTTTTCTGAAATGTGCTCCTCCCGTCGCTCTGGTTGGGTGCGCACAGTAAAAAGAGCTCCTGGCAGCTAGGGAGTGCCGCGTTGACCACTGCGCACGAAGAAATAAGCACCTGCAACGTTTGGTTTAGGTTTTAGGTGCATTTTTAATTTTATTGCTTAAATCGCATTCTCTCGACGAGCTGAGCACGTTTTCTGAAATGTGCTCCTCCCGTCGCTCTGGTTGGGTGCGCACAGTAAAAAGAGCTCCTGGCAGCTAGGGAGTGCCGCGTTGACCACTGCGCACGAAGAAATAAGCACCAGCAACGTTTGGTTTAGGTTTTAGGTGCATTTTTTATTTTATTTCTTAAATCGCATTCTCTCGACGAGCTGAGCACGTTTTCTGAAATGTGCTCCTCCCGTCGCTCTGGTTGGGTGCACACAGTAAAAAGAGCTCCTGGCAGCTAGGGAGTGCCGCGTTGACCACTGCGCACGAAGAAATAAGCACCTGCAACGTTTGGTTTAGGGTTTAGGTGCATTTTTTATTTTATTGCTTAAATCGCATTCTCTCGACGAGCTGAGCACGTTTTCTGAAATGTGCTCCTCCCGTCGCTCTGGTTGGGTGCGCGTAGTAAAAAGTGCTCCTGGCAGCTAGAGAGTGCCGCGTTGACCACTGCGCATGAAGAAATAAGCACCTGCAACGTTTGGTTTAGGTTTTAGGTGCATTTTTAATTTTATTGCTTAAATCGCATTTTCTCGACGAGCTGAGCACGTTTTCTGAAATGTGCTCCTCCCGTCGCTCTGGTTGGGTGCTTACAGTAAAAAGAGCTCCTGGCAGCTAGGGAGTTCCGCGTTGACCACTGCGCACGAAGAAATAAGCACCTGCAACGTTTGGTTTAGGTTTTAGGTGCATTTTTAATTTTATTGCTTAAATCGCATTCTCTCGACGAGCTGAGCACGTTTTCTGAAATGTGCTCCTCCCGTCGCTCTGGTTGGGTGCGCACAGTAAAAAGTGCTCTTGGCAGCTCGGGAGTGCCGCGTTGACCACTGCGCATGAAGAAATAAGCACCTGCAACGTTTGGTTTAGGTTTTAGGTGCATTTTTAATTTTATTGCTTAAATCGCATTTTCTCGACGAGCTGAACACGTTTTCTGAAATGTGCTCCTCCCGTCGCTCTGGTTGGGCGTGCATAGTAAAAAGTGCTCCTGGCAGCTAGAGAGTGCCGCGTTGACCACTGCGCAAGAAGAAATAAGCACCTGCAACGTTTGGTTTAGGTTTTAGGTGCATTTTTAATTTTATTGCTTAAATCGCATTCTCTCGACGAGCTGAGCACGTTTTCTGAAATGTGCTCCTCCCGTCGCTCTGGTTGGGTGCGCACAGTAAAAAGAGCTCCTGGCAGCTAGGGAGTGCCGCTTTGACCACTGCGCACGAAGAAATAAGCACCTGCAACGTTTGGTTTAGGTTTTAGGTGCATTTTTAATTTTATCGCTTAAATCGCATTCTCACGACGAGCTGAGCACGTTTTCTGAAATGTGCTCCTCCCGTCACTCTGGTTGGGTGCGCACAGTAAAAAGTGCTCCTGGCAGCTAGGGAGTGCCGCGTTGAGCACTACGCACGAAGAAATAAGCACCTGCAACGTTTGGTTTAGGTTTTAGCTGCATTTTTAATTTTATTGCTTAAATCGCATTTTCTCGACGAGCTGAGCACGTTTTCTGAAATGTGCTCCTCCCTTCGCTCTGGTTGGGTGCGCACAGTAAAAAGAGCTCCTGGCAGCTAGGGAGTTCCGCGTTGACCACTGCGCACGAAGAAATAAGCACCTGCAACGTTTGGTTTAGGTTTTAGGTGCATTTTTAATTTTATTGCTTAAATCGCATTCTCTCGACGAGCTGAGCACGTTTTCTGAAATGTGCTCCTCCCGTCGCTCTGGTTGGGTGCGCACAGTAAAAAGTGCTCTTGGCAGCTCGGGAGTGCCGCGTTGACCACTGCGCATGAAGAAATAAGCACCTGCAACGTTTGGTTTAGGTTTTAGGTGCATTTTTAATTTTATTGCTTAAATCGCATTTTCTCGACGAGCTGAGCACGTTTTCTGAAATGTGCTCCTCCCGTCGCTCTGGTTGGGCGCGCATAGTAAAAAGTGCTCCTGGCAGCTAGAGAGTGCCGCGTTGACCACTGCGCAAGAAGAAATAAGCACCTGCAACGTTTGGTTTAGGTTTTAGGTGCATTTTTAATTTTATTGCTTAAATCGCATTTTCTCGACGAGCTGAGCACGTTTTCTGAAATGTGCTCCTCCCGTCACTCTGGTTGGGTGCGCACAGTAAAAAGTGCTCCTGGCAGCTAGGGAGTGCCGCGTTGAGCACTGCGCACGAAGAAATAAGCACCTGCAACGTTTGGTTTAGGTTTTAGGTGCATTTTTAATTTTATTGCTTAAATCGCTTTTTCTCGACGAGCTGAGCACGTTTTCTGAAATGTGCTCCTCCCGTCACTCTGGTTGGGTGCGCACAGTAAAAAGTGCTCTTGGGATCTAGAGAGTGCCGCGTTGACCACTGCGCATGAAGAAATAAGCACCTGCAACGTTTGGTTTAGGTTTTAGGTGCATTTTTAATTTTATTGCTTAAATCGCATTTTCTCGACGAGCTGAGCACGTTTTCTGAAATGTGCTCCTCCCGTCGCTCTGGTTGGGTGCGCACAGTAAAAAGTGCTCCTGGCAGCTAGGGAGTGCCGCGTTGAGCACTGCGCACGAAGAAATAAGCACCTGCAACGTTTGGTTTAGGTTTTAGGTGCATTTTTAATTTTATTGCTTAAATCGCATTTTCTCGACGAGCTGAGCACGTTTTCTGAAATGGGCTCCTCCCGTCGCTCTGGTTGGGTGCGCACAGTAAAAAGAGCTCCTGGCAGCTAGGGAGATCCGCGTTGACCACTGCGCACGAAGAAATAAGCACCTGCAACGTTTGGTTTAGGTTTTAGGTGCATTTTTTATTTTATTGCTTAAATCGCATTCTCTCGACGAGCTGAGCACGTTTTCTGAAATATGCTCCTCCCGTCGCTCTGGTTGGGTGCGCGTAGTAAAAAGTGCTCCTGGCAGCTAGAGAGTACCGCGTTGACCACTGCGCATAAAGAAATAAGCACCTGCAACGTTTGGTTTAGGTTTTAGGTGCATTTTTAATTTTATTGCTTAAATCGCATTTTCTCGACGAGCTGAGCACGTTTTCTGAAATGTTCTCCTCCCGTCACTCTGGTTGGGTGCGCATAGTAAAAAGTGCTCTTGGCAGCTAAAGAGTGCCGCGTTGACCACTGCGCACAAAGAAATAAGCACCTGCAACGTTTGGTTTAGGTTTTAGGTGCATTTTAAATTTTATTGCTTAAATCGCATTTTCTCGACGAGCTGAGCACGTTTTCTGAAATGTGCTCCTCCCGTCACTCTGGTTGGGTGCGCACAGTAAAAAGTGCTCTTGGCAGCTAGAGAGTGCCGCGTTGACCACTGCACATGAAGAAATAAGCACCTGCAACGTTTGGTTTAGGTTTTAGGTGCATTTTTAATTTTATTGCTTAAATCGCATTTTCTCGACGAGCTGAGCACGTTTTCTGAAATGTGCTCCTCCCGTCGCTCTGGTTGGGTGCGCACAGTAAAAAGTGCTCTTGGCAGCTAGAGAGTGCCGCGTTGACCACTGCGCATGAAGAAATAAGCACCTGCAACGTTTGGTTTAGGTTTTAGGTGCATTTTTAATTTTATTGCTTAAATCGCATTTTCTCGACGAGCTGAGCACGTTTTCTGAAATGTGCTCCTCCCGTCGCTCTGGTTGGGTGCGCACAGTAAAAAGTGCTCCTGGCAGCTAGGGAGTGCCGCGTTGAGCACTGCGCACGAAGAAATAAGCACCTGCAACGTTTGGTTTAGGTTTTAGGTGCATTTTTAATTTTATTGCTTAAATCGCATTTTCTCGACGAGCTGAGCACGTTTTCTGAAATGGGCTCCTCCCGTCGCTCTGGTTGGGTGCGCACAGTAAAAAGAGCTCCTGGCAGCTAGGGAGATCCGCGTTGACCACTGCGCACGAAGAAATAAGCACCTGCAACGTTTGGTTTAGGTTTTAGGTGCATTTTTTATTTTATTGCTTAAATCGCATTCTCTCGACGAGCTGAGCACGTTTTCTGAAATATGCTCCTCCCGTCGCTCTGGTTGGGTGCGCGTAGTAAAAAGTGCTCCTGGCAGCTAGAGAGTACCGCGTTGACCACTGCGCATAAAGAAATAAGCACCTGCAACGTTTGGTTTAGGTTTTAGGTGCATTTTTAATTTTATTGCTTAAATCGCATTTTCTCGACGAGCTGAGCACGTTTTCTGAAATGTTCTCCTCCCGTCACTCTGGTTGGGTGCGCATAGTAAAAAGTGCTCTTGGCAGCTAAAGAGTGCCGCGTTGACCACTGCGCACAAAGAAATAAGCACCTGCAACGTTTGGTTTAGGTTTTAGGTGCATTTTAAATTTTATTGCTTAAATCGCATTTTCTCGACGAGCTGAGCACGTTTTCTGAAATGTGCTCCTCCCGTCACTCTGGTTGGGTGCGCACAGTAAAAAGTGCTCTTGGCAGCTAGAGAGTGCCGCGTTGACCACTGCACATGAAGAAATAAGCACCTGCAACGTTTGGTTTAGGTTTTAGGTGCATTTTTAATTTTATTGCTTAAATCGCATTTTCTCGACGAGCTGAGCACGTTTTCTGAAATGTGCTCCTCCCGTCGCTCTGGTTGGGTGCGCACAGTAAAAAGTGCTCTTGGCAGCTAGAGAGTGCCGCGTTGACCACTGCGCATGAAGAAATAAGCACCTGCAACGTTTGGTTTAGGTTTTAGGTGCATTTTTAATTTTATTGCTTAAATCGCATTTTCTCGACGAGCTGAGCACGTTTTCTGAAATGTGGTCCTCCCGTCACTCTGGTTGGGTGCGCACAGTAAAAAGTGCACCTGGCAGCTAGGGAGTGCCGCGTTGAGCACTGCGCACGAAGAAATAAGCACCTGCAACGTTTGGTTTAGGTTTTAGGTGCATTTTTAATTTTATTGCTTAAATCGCATTTTCTCGACGAGCTGAGCACGTTTTCTGAAATGTGCTCCTCCCGTCACTCTGGTTGGGTGCGCACAGTAAAAAGTGCTCCTGGCAGCTAGGGAGTGCCGCGTTGAGCACTGCGCACGAAGAAATAAGCACCTGCAACGTTTGGTTTAGGTTTTAGGTGTATTTTTAATTTTATTGCTTAAATCGCATTATCTCGACGAGCTGAGCACGTTTTCTGAAATGTGCTCCTCCCGTCGCTCTGGTTGGGTGCGCGTAGTAAAAAGTGCTCCTGGCAGCTAGAGAGTGCCGCGTTGACCGCTGCGCATGAAGAAATAAGCACCTGCAACGTTTGGTTTAGGTTTTAGGTGCATTTTTAATTTTATTGCTTAAATCGCATTTTCTCGACGAGCTGAGCACGTTTTCTGAAATGTGCTCCTCCCGTCGCTCTGGTTGGGTGCGCACAGTAAAAAGAGCTCCTGGCAGCTAGGGAGTGCCGCGTTGACCACTGCGCACGAAGAAATAAGCACCTGCAACGCTTGGTTTAGGTTTTAGATGCATTTTTTATTTTATTGCTTAAATCGCATTCTCTCGACGAGCTGAGCACGTTTTCTGAAATGTGCTCCTCCCGTCACTCTGGTTGGGTGCGCACAGTAAAAAGTGCTCCTGGCAGCTAGGGAGTGCCGCGTTGAGCACTACGCAAGAAGAAATAAGCACCTGCAACGTTTGGTTTAGGTTTTAGGTGCATTTTTAATTTTATTGCTTAAATCGCATTTTCTCGACGAGCTGAGCACGTTTTCTGAAATGTGCTCCTCCCGTCGCTCTGGTTGGGTGCGCACAGTAAAAAGAGCTCCTGGCAGCTAGGGAGTGCCGCGTTGACCACTGCGCACGAAGAAATAAGCACCTGCAACGTTTGGTTTAGGTTTTAGGTGCATTTTTAATTTTATTGCTTAAATCGCATTCTCTCGACGAGCTGAGCACGTTTTCTGAAATGTGCTCATCCCGTCGCTCTGGTTGGGCGCGCATAGTAAAAAGTGCTCCTGGCAGCTAGAGAGTGCCGCGTTGACCACTGCGCATGAAGAAATAAGCACCTGCAACGTTTGGTTTAGGTTTTAGGTGCATTTTTAATTTTATTGCTTAATTCGCATTTTCTCGACAAGCTGAGCACGTTTTCTGAAATGTGCTCCTCCCGTCGCTCTGGTTGGGTGCGCATAGGAAAAAGTGCTCTTGGCAGCTAGAGAGTGCCGCGTTGACCACTGCGCTTGAAGAAATAACCACCTGCAACGTTTGGTTTAGGTTTTAGGTGCATTTTTAATTTTATTGCTTAAATCGCATTTTCTCGACAAGCTGAGCACGTTTTCTGAAATGTGCTCCTCCCGTCGCTCTGGTTGGGTGCGCACAGTAAAAAGTGCTCTTGGCAGCTAGAGAGTGCCGCGTTGACCACTGCGCATGAAGAAATAAGCACCTGCAACGTTTGGTTTAGGTTTTAGGTGCATTTTTAATTTTATTGCTTAAATCGCATTTTCTCGACGAGCTGAGCACGTTTTCTGAAATGTGCTCCTCCCGTCACTCTGGTTTGGTGCGCACAGTAAAAAGTGCTCCTGGCAGCTAGGGAGTGCCGCGTTGAGCACTGCGCACGAAGAAATAAGAACCTGCAACGTTTGGTTTAGGTTTTAGGTGCATTTTTAATTTTATTGCTTAAATCGCATTTTCTCGACGAGCTGAGCACGTTTTCTGAAATGTGCTCCTCCCGTCACTCTGGTTGGGTGCGCACAGTAAAAAGTGCTCTTGGCAGCTAGAGAGTGCCGCGTTGACCACTGCGCATGAAGAAATAAGCACCTGCAACGTTTGGTTTAGGTTTTAGGTGCATTTTTAATTTTATTGCTTAAATCGCATTTTCTCGACGAGCTGAGCACGTTTTCTGAAATGTGCTCCTCCCGTCGCTCTGGTTGGGCGTGCATAGTAAAAAGTGCTCCTGGCAGCTAGAGAGTGCCGCGTTGACCACTGCGCAAGAAGAAATAAGCACCTGCAACGTTTGGTTTAGGTTTTAGGTGCATTTTTAATTTTATTGCTTAAATCGCATTCTCTCGACGAGCTGAGCACGTTTTCTGAAATGTGCTCCTCCCGTCGCTCTGGTTTGGTGCGCACAGTAAAAAGAGCTCCTGGCAGCTAGGGAGTGCCGCTTTGACCACTGCGCACGAAGAAATAAGCACCTGCAACGTTTGGTTTAGGTTTTAGGTGCATTTTTAATTTTATTGCTTAAATCGCATTCTCTCGACGAGCTGAGCACGTTTTCTGAAATGTGCTCCTCCCGTCACTCAGGTTGGGTGCGCACAGTAAAAAGTGCTCCTGGCAGCTAGGGAGTGCCGCGTTGAGCACTACGCACGAAGAAATAAGCACCTGCAACGTTTGGTTTAGGTTTTAGCTGCATTTTTAATTTTATTGCTTAAATCGCATTTTCTCGACGAGCTGAGCACGTTTTCTGAAATGTGCTCCTCCCTTCGCTCTGGTTGGGTGCGCACAGTAAAAAGAGCTCCTGGCAGCTAGGGAGTTCCGCGTTGACCACTGCGCACAAAGAAATAAGCACCTGGAACGTTTGGTTTAGGTTTTAGGTGCATTTTTAATTTTATTGCTTAAATCGCATTCTCTCGACGAGCTGAGCACGTTTTCTGAAATGTGCTCCTCCCGTCGCTCTGGTTGGGTGCGCACAGTAAAAAGTGCTCTTGGCAGCTCGGGAGTGCCGCGTTGACCACTGCGCATGAAGAAATAAGCACCTGCAACGTTTGGTTTAGGTTTTAGGTGCATTTTTAATTTTATTGCTTAAATCGCATTTTCTCGACGAGCTGAGCACGTTTTCTGAAATGTGCTCCTCCCGTCGCTCTGGTTGGGCGCGCATAGTAAAAAGTGCTCCTGGCAGCTAGAGAGTGCCGCGTTGACCACTGCGCAAGAAGAAATAAGCACCTGCAACGTTTGGTTTAGGTTTTAGGTGCATTTTTAATTTTATTGCTTAAATCGCATTTTCTCGACAAGCTGAGCACGTTTTCTGAAATGTGCTCCTCCCGTCGCTCTGGTTGGGTGCGCACAGTAAAAAGAGCTCCTGGCAGCTAGGGAGTGCCGCGTTGACCACTGCGCACGAAGAAATAAGCACCTGCAACGTTTGGTTTAGGTTTTAGGTGCATTTTTAATTTTATTGCTTAAATCGCATTCTCTCGACGACCTGAGCACGTTTTCTGAAATGTGCTCCTCCCGTCACTCTGGTTGGGTGCGCACAGTAAAAAGTGCTCCTGGCAGCTAGGGAGTGCCGCGTTGAGCACTACGCACGAAGAAATAAGCACCTGCAACGTTTGGTTTAGGTTTTAGCTGCATTTTTAATTTTATTGCTTAAATCGCATTTTCTCGACGAGCTGAGCACGTTTTCTGAAATGTGCTCCTCTCGTCGCTCTGGTTGGGTGCGCACAGTAAAAAGAGCTCCTGGCAGCTAGGGAGTGCCGCGTTGACCACTGCGCACGAAGAAATAAGCACCTGCAACGTTTGGCTTAGGTTTTAGGTGCATTTTTAATTTTATTGCTTAAATCGCATTCTCTCGACGAGCTGAGCACGTTTTCTGAAATGTGCTCCTCCCGTCGCTCTGGTTGGGCGCGCATAGTAAAAAGTGCTCCTGGCACCTAGAGAGTGCCGCGTTGACCACTGCGCATGAAGAAATAAGCACCTGCAACGTTTGGTTTAGGTTTTAGGTGCATTTTTAATTTTATTGCTTAAATCGCATTTTCTCGACAAGCTGAGCACGTTTTCTGAAATGTGCTCCTCCCGTCACTCTGATTGGGTGCGCATAGGAAAAAGTGCTCCTGGCAGCTAGAGAGTTCCGCGTTGACCACTGCGCATGAAGAAATAAGCACCTGCAACGTTTGGTTTAGGTTTTAGGTGCATTTTAAATTTTATTGCTTAAATCGCATTTTCTCGACAAGCTGAGCACGTTTTCTGAAATGTGCTCCTCCCGTCGCTCTGGTTGGGTGCGCATAGGAAAAAGTGCTCTTGGCAGCTAGAGAGTGCCGCGTTGACCACTGCGCTTGAAGAAATAACCACCTGCAACGTTTGGTTTAGGTTTTGGGTGCATTTTTAATTTTATTGCTTAAATCGCATTTTCTCGACGAGCTGAGCACGTTTTCTGAAATGTGCTCCTCCCGTCACTCTGGTTGGGTGCGCATAGTAAAAAGTGCTCTTGGCAGCTAGGGAGTGCCGCGTTGACCACTGCACATGAAGAAATAAGCACCTGCAACGTTTGGTTTAGGTTTTAGGTGCATTTTTAATTTTATTGCTTAAATCGCATTTTCTCGACGAGCTGAGCACGTTTTCTGAAATGTGCTCCTCCCGTCACTCTGGTTGGGTGCGCACAGTAAAAAGTGCTCTTGGCAGCTAGAGAGTGCCGCGTTGACCACTGCGCATGAAGAAATAAGCACCTGCAACGTTTGGTTTAGGTTTTAGGTGCATTTTTAATTTTATTGCTTAAATCGCATTTTCTCGACGAGCTGAGCACGTTTTCTGAAATGTGCTCCTCCCGTCACTCTGGTTGGGTGCGCACAGTAAAAAGTGCTCCTGGCAGCTAGGGAGTGCCGCGTTGAGCACTGCGCACGAAGAAATAAGCACCTGCAACGTTTGGTTTAGTTTTTAGGTGCATTTTTAATTTTATTGCTTAAATCGCATTTTCTCGACCAGCTGAGCAAGTTTTCTGAAATGTGCTCCTCCCGTCGCTCTGGTTGTGCGCGCATAGTAAAAAGTGCTCCTGGCAGCGAGAGAGTGCCGCGTTGACCACTGCACATGAAGAAATAAGCACCTGCAACGTTTGGTTTAGGTTTTAGGTGCATTTTTAATTTTATTGCTTAAATCGCATTTTCTCGACGAGCTGAGCACGTTTTCTGAAATGTGCTCCTCCCGTCGCTCTGGTTGGGTGCGCATAGTAAAAAGTGCTCTTGGCAGCTAGAGAGTGCCGCGTTGACCACTGCGCATGAAGAAATAAGCACCTGCAACGTTTGGTTTAGGTTTTAGGTGCATTTTTAATTTTATTGCTTAAATCGCATTTTCTCGACGAGCTGAGCACGTTTTCTGAAATGTGCTCCTCCCGTCACTCTGGTTGGGTGCGCACAGTAAAAAGTGCTCCTGGCAGCTAGGGAGTGCCGCGTTGAGCACTGCGCACGAAGAAATAAGCACCTGCAACGTTTGGTTTAGGTTTTAGGTGCATTTTTAATTTTATTGCTTAAATCGCATTTTCTCGACGAGCTGAGCACATTTTCTGAAATGTGCTCCTCCCGTCACTCTGGTTGGGTGCGCACAGTAAAAAGTGCTCTTGGGATCTAGAGAGTGCCGCGTTGACCACTGCGCATGAAGAAATAAGCACCTGCAACGTTTGGTTTAGGTTTTAGGTGCATTTTTAATTTTATTGCTTAAATCGCATTTTCTCGACGAGCTGAGCACGTTTTCTGAAATGTGCTCCTCCCGTCACTCTGGTTGGGTGCGCACAGTAAAAAGTGCTCCTGGCAGCTAGGGAGTGCCGCGTTGAGCACTGCGCACGAAGAAATAAGCACCTGCAACGTTTGGTTTAGGTTTTAGGTGCATTTTTAATTTTATTGCTTAAATCGCATTTTCTCGACGAGCTGAGCACGTTTTCTGAAATGGGCTCCTCCCGTCGCTCTGGTTGGGTGCGCACAGTAAAAAGAGCTCCTGGCAGCTAGGGAGATCCGCGTTGACCACTGCGCACGAAGAAATAAGCACCTGCAACGTTTGGTTTAGGTTTTAGGTGCATTTTTTATTTTATTGCTTAAATCGCATTCTCTCGACGAGCTGAGCACGTTTTCTGAAATGTGCTCCTCCCGTCGGTCTGGTTGGGTGCGCGTAGTAAAAAGTGCTCCTGGCAGCTAGAGAGTGCCGCGTTGACCACTGCGCATGAAGAAATAAGCACCTGCAACGTTTGGTTTAGGTTTTAGGTGCATTTTTAATTTTATTGCTTAAATCGCATTTTCTCGACGAGCTGAGCACGTTTTCTGAAATGTGCTCCTCCCGTCGCTCTGGTTGGGTGCGCACAGTAAAAAGAGCTCCTGGCAGCTAGGGAGTGCCGCGTTGACCACTGCGCACAAAGAAATAAGCACCTGCAACGTTTGGTTTAGGTTTTAGGTGCATTTTTTATTGTATTGCTTAAATCGCATTCTCTCGACGAGCTGAGCACGTTTTCTGAAATGTGCTCCTCCCGTCGCTCTGGTTGGGTGCGCGTAGTAAAAAGTGCTCCTGGCAGCTAGAGAGTGCCGCGTTGACCACTGCGCATGAAGAAATAAGCACCTGCAACGTTTGGTTTAGGTTTTAGGTGCATTTTTAATCTTATTGCTTAAATCGCATTTTCTCGACGAGCTGAGCACGTTTTCTGAAATGTGCTCCTCCCGTCGCTCTGGTTGGGTGCGCACAGTAAAAAGTGCTCTTGGCAGCTAGAGAGTGCCGCGTTGACCACTGCGCATGAAGAAATAAGCACCTGCAACGTTTGGTTTAGGTTTTAGGTGCATTTTTAATTTTATTGCTTAAATCGCATTTTCTCGACGAGCTGAGCACGTTTTCTGAAATGTGGTCCTCCCGTCACTCTGGTTGGGTGCGCACAGTAAAAAGTGCTCCTGGCAGCTAGGGAGTGCCGCGTTGAGCACTGCGCACGAAGAAATAAGCACCTGCAACGTTTGGTTTAGGTTTTAGGTGCATTTTTAATTTTATTGCTTAAATCGCATTTTCTCGACGAGCTGAGCACGTTTTCTGAAATGTGCTCCTCCCGTCGCTCTGGTTGGGTGCGCACAGTAAAAAGAGCTCCTGGCAGCTAGGGAGTGCCGCGTTGACCACTGCGCACGAAGAAATAAGCACCTGCAACGTTTGGTTTAGGTTTTAGATGCATTTTTTATTTTATTGCTTAAATCGCATTCTCTCGACGAGCTGAGCACGTTTTCTGAAATGTGGTCCTCCCGTCACTCTGGTTGGGTGCGCACAGTAAAAAGTGCTCCTGGCAGCTAGGGAGTGCCGCGTTGAGCACTGCGCACGAAGAAATAAGCACCTGCAACGTTTGGTTTAGGTTTTAGGTGCATTTTTAATTTTATTGCTTAAATCGCATTTTCTCGACGAGCTGAGCACGTTTTCTGAAATGTGCTCCTCCCGTCACTCTGGTTGGGTGCGCACAGTAAAAAGTGCTCCTGGCAGCTAGGGAGTGCCGCGTTGAGCACTGCGCACGAAGAAATAAGCACCTGCAACGTTTGGTTTAGGTTTTAGGTGCATTTTTAATTTTATTGCTTAAATCGCATTTTCTCGACGAGCTGAGCACGTTTTCTGAAATGTGCTCCTCCCGTCGCTCTGGTTGGGTGCGCACAGTAAAAAGAGCTCCTGGCAGCTAGGGAGTGCCGCGTTGACCACTGCGCACGAAGAAATAAGCACCTGCAACGTTTGGTTTAGGTTTTAGGTGCATTTTTAATTTTATTGCTTAAATCGCATTCTCTCGACGAGCTGAGCACGTTTTCTGAAATGTGCTCCTCCCGTCGCTCTGGTTGGGCGCGCATAGTAAAAAGTGCTCCTGGCAGCTAGAGAGTGCCGCGTTGACCACTGCGCATGAAGAAATAAGCACCTGCAACGTTTGGTTTAGGTTTTAGGTGCATTTTTAATTTTATTGCTTAATTCGCATTTTCTCGACAAGCTGAGCACGTTTTCTGAAATGTGCTCCTCCCGTCGCTCTGGTTGGGTGCGCATAGGAAAAAGTGCTCTTGGCAGCTAGAGAGTGCCGCGTTGACCACTGCGCTTGAAGAAATAACCACCTGCAACGTTTGGTTTAGGTTTTAGGTGCATTTTTAATTTTATTGCTTAAATCGCATTTTCTCGACAAGCTGAGCACGTTTTCTGAAATGTGCTCCTCCCGTCGCTCTGGTTGGGTGCGCATAGGAAAAAGTGCTCCTGGCAGCTAGAGAGTTCCGCGTTGACCACTGCGCATGAAGAAATAAGCACCTGCAACGTTTGGTTTAGGTTTTAGGTGCATTTTTAATTTTATTGCTTAAATCGCATTTTCTCGACAAGCTGAGCACGTTTTCTGAAATGTGCTCCTCCCGTCGCTCTGGTTGGGTGCGCATAGGAAAAAGTGCTCTTGGCAGCTAGAGAGTGCTGCGTTGACCACTGCGCTTGAAGAAATAACCACCTGCAACGTTTGGTTTAGGTTTTGGGTGCATTTTTAATTTTATTGCTAAAATCGCATTTTCTCGACGAGCTGAGCACGTTTTCTGAAATGTGCTCCTCCCGTCACTCTGGTTGGGTGCGCATAGTAAAAAGTGCTCTTGGCAGCTAGGGAGTGCCGCGTTGACCACTGCACATGAAGAAATAAGCACCTGAAACCTTTGGTTTAGGTTTTAGGTGCATTTTTAATTTTATTGCTTAAATCGCATTTTCTCGACGAGCTGAGCACGTTTTCTGAAATGTGCTCCTCCCGTCACTCTGGTTGGGTGCGCACAGTAAAAAGTGCTCTTGGCAGCTAGAGAGTGCCGCGTTGACCACTGCGCATGAAGAAATAAGCACCTGCAACGTTTGGTTTAGGTTTTAGGTGCATTTTTAATTTTATTGCTTAAATCGCATTTTCTCGACGAGCTGAGCACGTTTTCTGAAATGTGCTCCTCCCGTCACTCTGGTTGGGTGCGCACAGTAAAAAGTGCTCCTGGCAGCTAGGGAGTGCCGCGTTGAGCACTGCGCACGAAGAAATAAGCACCTGCAACGTTTGGTTTAGGTTTTAGGTGCATTTTTAATTTTATTGCTTAAATCGCATTTTCTCGACCAGCTGAGCACGTTTTCTGAAATGTGCTCCTCCCGTCACTCTGTTTTGGTGCGCACAGTAAAAAGTGCTCCTGGCAGCTAGGGAGTGCCGCGTTGAGCACTGCGCACGAAGAAATAAGAACCTGCAACGTTTGGTTTAGGTTTTAGGTGCATTTTTAATTTTATTGCTTAAATCGCATTTTCTCGACGAGCTGAGCACGTTTTCTGAAATGTGCTCCTCCCGTCACTCTGGTTGGGTGCGCACAGTAAAAAGTGCTCTTGGCAGCTAGAGAGTGCCGCGTTGACCACTGCGCATGAAGAAATAAGCACCTGCAACGTTTGGTTTAGGTTTTAGGTGCATTTTTAATTTTATTGCTTAAATCGCATTTTCTCGACGAGCTGAGCACGTTTTCTGAAATGTGCTCCTCCCGTCGCTCTGGTTGGGTGCGCACAGTAAAAAGAGCTCCTGGCAGCTAGGGAGTGCCGCGTTGACCACTGCGCACGAAGAAATAAGCACCTGCAACGTTTGGTTTAGGTTTTAGGTGCATTTTTAATTTTATTGCTTAAATCGCATTCTCTCGACGAGCTGAGCACGTTTTCTGAAATGTGCTCCTCCCGTCGCTCTGGTTGGGTGCGCACAGTAAAAAGAGCTCCTGGCAGCTAGGGAGTTCCGCGTTGACCACTGCGCACGAAGAAATAAGCACCTGCAACGTTTGGTTTAGGTTTTAGGTGCATTTTTTATTTTATTGCTTAAATCGCATTCTCTCGACGAGCTGAGCACGTTTTCTGAAATGTGCTCCTCCCGTCGCTCTGGTTGGGTGCGCGTAGTAAAAAGTGCTCCTGGCAGCTAGAGAGTGCCGCGTTGACCACTGCGCATGAAGAAATAAGCACCTGCAAAGTTTGGTTTAGGTTTTAGGTGCATTTTTAATTTTATTGCTTAAATCGCATTTTCTCGACAAGCTGAGCACGTTTTCTGAAATGTGCTCCTCCCGTCACTCTGGTTGGGTGTGCACAGTAAAAAGTGCTCTTGGCAGCTAGAGAGTGCCGCGTTGACCACTGCGCATGAAGAAATAACCACCTGCAACGTTTGGTTTAGGTTTTAGGTGCATTTTTAATTTTATTGCTTAAATCGCATTTTCTCGACGAGCTGAGCACGTTTTCTGAAATGTGCTCCTCCCGTCACTCTGGTTGGGTGCGCATAGTAAAAAGTGCTCTTGGCAGCTAAAGAGTGCCGCGTTGACCACTGCGCACAAAGAAATAAGCACCTGCAACGTTTGGTTTAGGTTTTAGGTGCATTTTAAATTTTATTGCTTAAATCGCATTTTCTCGACGAGCTGAGCAAGATTTCTGAAATGTGCTCCTCCCGTCGCTCTGGTTGTGCGCGCATAATAAAAAGTGCTCCTGGCAGCGAGAGAGTGCCGCGTTGACCACTGCACATGAAGAAATAAGCACCTGCAACGTTTGGTTTAGGTTTTAGGTGCATTTTTAATTTTATTGCTTGAATCGCATTTTCTCGACGAGCTGAGCACGTTTTCTGAAATGTGCTCCTCCCGTCGCTCTGGTTGGGTGCGCATAGTAAAAAGTGCTCTTGGCAGCTAGAGAGTGCCGCGTTGACCACTGCGCATGAAGAAATAAGCACCTGCAACGTTTGGTTTAGGTTTTATGTGCATTTTTAATTTTATTGCTTAAATCGCATTTTCTCGACGAGCTGAGCACGTTTTCTGAAATGTGCTCCTCCCGTCACTCTGGTTGGGTGCGCACAGTAAAAAGTGCTCCTGGCAGCTAGGGAGTGCCGCGTTGAGCACTGCGTACGAAGAAATAAGCACCTGCAACGTTTGGTTTAGGTTTTAGGTGCATTTTTAATTTTATTGCTTAAATCGCATTTTCTCGACGAGCTGAGCACGTTTTCTGAAATGTGCTCCTCCCGTCACTCTGGTTGGGTGCGCACAGTAAAAAGTGCTCTTGGCAGCTAGAGAGTGCCGCGTTGACCACTGCGCATGAAGAAATAAGCACCTGCAACGTTTGGTTTAGGTTTTAGGTGCATTTTTAATTTTATTGCTTAAATCGCATTTTCTCGACGAGCTGAGCACGTTTTCTGATATGTGCTCCTCCCGTCACTCTGGTTGGGTGCGCACAGTAAAAAGTGCTCTTGGCAGCTAGAGAGTGCCGCGTTGACCACTGCGCATGAAGAAATAACCACCTGCAACGTTTGGTTTAGGTTTTAGGTGCATTTTTAATTTTATTGCTTAAATCGCATTTTCTCGACGAGCTGAGCACGTTTTCTGAAATGTGCTCCTCCCGTCGCTCTGGTTGGGTGCGCATAGGAAAAAGTGCTCCTGGCAGCTAGAGAGTTCCGCGTTGACGACTGCGCATGAAGAAATAAGCACCTGCAACGTTTGGTTTAGGTTTTAGGTGCATTTTTAATTTTATTGCTTAAATCGCATTTTCTCGACAAGCTGAGCACGTTTTCTGAAATGTGCTCCTCCCGTCGCTCTGGTTGGGTGCGCATAGGAAAAAGTGCTCTTGGCAGCTAGAGAGTGCTGCGTTGACCACTGCGCTTGAAGAAATAACCACCTGCAACGTTTGGTTTAGGTTTTGGGTGCATTTTTAATTTTATTGCTAAAATCGCATTTTCTCGACGAGCTGAGCACGTTTTCTGAAATGTGCTCCTCCCGTCACTCTGGTTGGGTGCGCATAGTAAAAAGTGCTCTTGGCAGCTAGGGAGTGCCGCGTTGACCACTGCACATGAAGAAATAAGCACCTGAAACCTTTGGTTTAGGTTTTAGGTGCATTTTTAATTTTATTGCTTAAATCGCATTTTCTCGACGAGCTGAGCACGTTTTCTGAAATGTGCTCCTCCCGTCACTCTGGTTGGGTGCGCACAGTAAAAAGTGCTCTTGGCAGCTAGAGAGTGCCGCGTTGACCACTGCGCATGAAGAAATAAGCACCTGCAACGTTTGGTTTAGGTTTTAGGTGCATTTTTAATTTTATTGCTTAAATCGCATTTTCTCGACGAGCTGAGCACGTTTTCTGAAATGTGCTCCTCCCGTCACTCTGGTTGGGTGCGCACAGTAAAAAGTGCTCCTGGCAGCTAGGGAGTGCCGCGTTGAGCACTGCGCACGAAGAAATAAGCACCTGCAACGTTTGGTTTAGGTTTTAGGTGCATTTTTAATTTTATTGCTTAAATCGCATTTTCTCGACCAGCTGAGCACGTTTTCTGAAATGTGCTCCTCCCGTCACTCTGTTTTGGTGCGCACAGTAAAAAGTGCTCCTGGCAGCTAGGGAGTGCCGCGTTGAGCACTGCGCACGAAGAAATAAGAACCTGCAACGTTTGGTTTAGGTTTTAGGTGCATTTTTAATTTTATTGCTTAAATCGCATTTTCTCGACGAGCTGAGCACGTTTTCTGAAATGTGCTCCTCCCGTCACTCTGGTTGGGTGCGCACAGTAAAAAGTGCTCTTGGCAGCTAGAGAGTGCCGCGTTGACCACTGCGCATGAAGAAATAAGCACCTGCAACGTTTGGTTTATGTTTTAGGTGCATTTTTAATTTTATTGCTTAAATCGCATTTTCTCGACGAGCTGAGCACGTTTTCTGAAATGTGCTCCTCCCGTCGCTCTGGTTGGGTGCGCACAGTAAAAAGAGCTCCTGGCAGCTAGGGAGTTCCGCGTTGACCACTGCGCACGAAGAAATAAGCACCTGCAACGTTTGGTTTAGGTTTTAGGTGCATTTTTTATTTTATTGCTTAAATCGCATTCTCTCGACGAGCTGAGCACGTTTTCTGAAATGTGCTCCTCCCGTCGCTCTGGTTGGGTGCGCGTAGTAAAAAGTGCTCCTGGCAGCTAGAGAGTGCCGCGTTGACCACTGCGCATGAAGAAATAAGCACCTGCAAAGTTTGGTTTAGGTTTTAGGTGCATTTTTAATTTTATTGCTTAAATCGCATTTTCTCGACAAGCTGAGCACGTTTTCTGAAATGTGCTCCTCCCGTCACTCTGGTTGGGTGTGCACAGTAAAAAGTGCTCTTGGCAGCTAGAGAGTGCCGCGTTGACCACTGCGCATGAAGAAATAACCACCTGCAACGTTTGGTTTAGGTTTTAGGTGCATTTTTAATTTTATTGCTTAAATCGCATTTTCTCGACGAGCTGAGCACGTTTTCTGAAATGTGCTCCTCCCGTCACTCTGGTTGGGTGCGCATAGTAAAAAGTGCTCTTGGCAGCTAAAGAGTGCCGCGTTGACCACTGCGCACAAAGAAATAAGCACCTGCAACGTTTGGTTTAGGTTTTAGGTGCATTTTAAATTTTATTGCTTAAATCGCATTTTCTCGACGAGCTGAGCAAGATTTCTGAAATGTGCTCCTCCCGTCGCTCTGGTTGTGCGCGCATAATAAAAAGTGCTCCTGGCAGCGAGAGAGTGCCGCGTTGACCACTGCACATGAAGAAATAAGCACCTGCAACGTTTGGTTTAGGTTTTAGGTGCATTTTTAATTTTATTGCTTGAATCGCATTTTCTCGACGAGCTGAGCACGTTTTCTGAAATGTGCTCCTCCCGTCGCTCTGGTTGGGTGCGCATAGTAAAAAGTGCTCTTGGCAGCTAGAGAGTGCCGCGTTGACCACTGCGCATGAAGAAATAAGCACCTGCAACGTTTGGTTTAGGTTTTATGTGCATTTTTAATTTTATTGCTTAAATCGCATTTTCTCGACGAGCTGAGCACGTTTTCTGAAATGTGCTCCTCCCGTCACTCTGGTTGGGTGCGCACAGTAAAAAGTGCTCCTGGCAGCTAGGGAGTGCCGCGTTGAGCACTGCGTACGAAGAAATAAGCACCTGCAACGTTTGGTTTAGGTTTTAGGTGCATTTTTAATTTTATTGCTTAAATCGCATTTTCTCGACGAGCTGAGCACGTTTTCTGAAATGTGCTCCTCCCGTCACTCTGGTTGGGTGCGCACAGTAAAAAGTGCTCTTGGCAGCTAGAGAGTGCCGCGTTGACCACTGCGCATGAAGAAATAAGCACCTGCAACGTTTGGTTTAGGTTTTAGGTGCATTTTTAATTTTATTGCTTAAATCGCATTTTCTCGACGAGCTGAGCACGTTTTCTGAAATGTGCTCCTCCCGTCACTCTGGTTGGGTGCGCACAGTAAAAAGTGCTCTTGGCAGCTAGAGAGTGCCGCGTTGACCACTGCGCATGAAGAAATAACCACCTGCAACGTTTGGTTTAGGTTTTAGGTGCATTTTTAATTTTATTGCTTAAATCGCATTTTCTCGACGAGCTGAGCACGTTTTCTGAAATGTGCTCCTCCCGTCGCTCTGGTTGGGTGCGCATAGGAAAAAGTGCTCCTGGCAGCTAGAGAGTTCCGCGTTGACGACTGCGCATGAAGAAATAAGCACCTGCAACGTTTGGTTTAGGTTTTAGGTGCATTTTTAATTTTATTGCTTAAATCGCATTTTCTCGACAAGCTGAGCACGTTTTCTGAAATGTGCTCCTCCCGTCGCTCTGGTTGGGTGCGCATAGGAAAAAGTGCTCTTGGCAGCTAGAGAGTGCTGCGTTGACCACTGCGCTTGAAGAAATAACCACCTGCAACGTTTGGTTTAGGTTTTGGGTGCATTTTTAATTTTATTGCTAAAATCGCATTTTCTCGACGAGCTGAGCACGTTTTCTGAAATGTGCTCCTCCCGTCACTCTGGTTGGGTGCGCATAGTAAAAAGTGCTCTTGGCAGCTAGGGAGTGCCGCGTTGACCACTGCACATGAAGAAATAAGCACCTGAAACCTTTGGTTTAGGTTTTAGGTGCATTTTTAATTTTATTGCTTAAATCGCATTTTCTCGACGAGCTGAGCACGTTTTCTGAAATGTGCTCCTCCCGTCACTCTGGTTGGGTGCGCACAGTAAAAAGTGCTCTTGGCAGCTAGAGAGTGCCGCGTTGACCACTGCGCATGAAGAAATAAGCACCTGCAACGTTTGGTTTAGGTTTTAGGTGCATTTTTAATTTTATTGCTTAAATCGCATTTTCTCGACGAGCTGAGCACGTTTTCTGAAATGTGCTCCTCCCGTCACTCTGGTTGGGTGCGCACAGTAAAAAGTGCTCCTGGCAGCTAGGGAGTGCCGCGTTGAGCACTGCGCACGAAGAAATAAGCACCTGCAACGTTTGGTTTAGGTTTTAGGTGCATTTTTAATTTTATTGCTTAAATCGCATTTTCTCGACCAGCTGAGCACGTTTTCTGAAATGTGCTCCTCCCTTCGCTCTGGTTGGGTGCGCACAGTAAAAAGAGCTCCTGGCAGCTAGGGAGTTCCGCGTTGACCACTGCGCACGAAGAAATAAGCACCTGCAACGTTTGGTTTAGGTTTTAGGTGCATTTTTAATTTTATTGCTTAAATCGCATTCTCTCGACGAGCTGAGCACGTTTTCTGAAATGTGCTCCTCCCGTCGCTCTGGTTGGGTGCGCACAGTAAAAAGTGCTCTTGGCAGCTCGGGAGTGCCGCGTTGACCACTGCGCATGAAGAAATAAGCACCTGCAACGTTTGGTTTAGGTTTTAGGTGCATTTTTAATTTTATTGCTTAAATCGCATTTTCTCGACGAGCTGAGCACGTTTTCTGAAATGTGCTCCTCCCGTCGCTCTGGTTGGGCGCGCATAGTAAAAAGTGCTCCTGGCAGCTAGAGAGTGCCGCGTTGACCACTGCGCAAGAAGAAATAAGCACCTGCAACGTTTGGTTTAGGTTTTAGGTGCATTTTTAATTTTATTGCTTAAATCGCATTTTCTCGACGAGCTGAGCACGTTTTCTGAAATGTGCTCCTCCCGTCACTCTGGTTGGGTGCGCACAGTAAAAAGTGCTCCTGGCAGCTAGGGAGTGCCGCGTTGAGCACTGCGCACGAAGAAATAAGCACCTGCAACGTTTGGTTTAGGTTTTAGGTGCATTTTTAATTTTATTGCTTAAATCGCTTTTTCTCGACGAGCTGAGCACGTTTTCTGAAATGTGCTCCTCCCGTCACTCTGGTTGGGTGCGCACAGTAAAAAGTGCTCTTGGGATCTAGAGAGTGCCGCGTTGACCACTGCGCATGAAGAAATAAGCACCTGCAACGTTTGGTTTAGGTTTTAGGTGCATTTTTAATTTTATTGCTTAAATCGCATTTTCTCGACGAGCTGAGCACGTTTTCTGAAATGTGCTCCTCCCGTCGCTCTGGTTGGGTGCGCACAGTAAAAAGTGCTCCTGGCAGCTAGGGAGTGCCGCGTTGAGCACTGCGCACGAAGAAATAAGCACCTGCAACGTTTGGTTTAGGTTTTAGGTGCATTTTTAATTTTATTGCTTAAATCGCATTTTCTCGACGAGCTGAGCACGTTTTCTGAAATGGGCTCCTCCCGTCGCTCTGGTTGGGTGCGCACAGTAAAAAGAGCTCCTGGCAGCTAGGGAGATCCGCGTTGACCACTGCGCACGAAGAAATAAGCACCTGCAACGTTTGGTTTAGGTTTTAGGTGCATTTTTTATTTTATTGCTTAAATCGCATTCTCTCGACGAGCTGAGCACGTTTTCTGAAATATGCTCCTCCCGTCGCTCTGGTTGGGTGCGCGTAGTAAAAAGTGCTCCTGGCAGCTAGAGAGTACCGCGTTGACCACTGCGCATAAAGAAATAAGCACCTGCAACGTTTGGTTTAGGTTTTAGGTGCATTTTTAATTTTATTGCTTAAATCGCATTTTCTCGACGAGCTGAGCACGTTTTCTGAAATGTTCTCCTCCCGTCACTCTGGTTGGGTGCGCATAGTAAAAAGTGCTCTTGGCAGCTAAAGAGTGCCGCGTTGACCACTGCGCACAAAGAAATAAGCACCTGCAACGTTTGGTTTAGGTTTTAGGTGCATTTTAAATTTTATTGCTTAAATCGCATTTTCTCGACGAGCTGAGCACGTTTTCTGAAATGTGCTCCTCCCGTCACTCTGGTTGGGTGCGCACAGTAAAAAGTGCTCTTGGCAGCTAGAGAGTGCCGCGTTGACCACTGCACATGAAGAAATAAGCACCTGCAACGTTTGGTTTAGGTTTTAGGTGCATTTTTAATTTTATTGCTTAAATCGCATTTTCTCGACGAGCTGAGCACGTTTTCTGAAATGTGCTCCTCCCGTCGCTCTGGTTGGGTGCGCACAGTAAAAAGTGCTCTTGGCAGCTAGAGAGTGCCGCGTTGACCACTGCGCATGAAGAAATAAGCACCTGCAACGTTTGGTTTAGGTTTTAGGTGCATTTTTAATTTTATTGCTTAAATCGCATTTTCTCGACGAGCTGAGCACGTTTTCTGAAATGTGCTCCTCCCGTCGCTCTGGTTGGGTGCGCACAGTAAAAAGTGCTCCTGGCAGCTAGGGAGTGCCGCGTTGAGCACTGCGCACGAAGAAATAAGCACCTGCAACGTTTGGTTTAGGTTTTAGGTGCATTTTTAATTTTATTGCTTAAATCGCATTTTCTCGACGAGCTGAGCACGTTTTCTGAAATGGGCTCCTCCCGTCGCTCTGGTTGGGTGCGCACAGTAAAAAGAGCTCCTGGCAGCTAGGGAGATCCGCGTTGACCACTGCGCACGAAGAAATAAGCACCTGCAACGTTTGGTTTAGGTTTTAGGTGCATTTTTTATTTTATTGCTTAAATCGCATTCTCTCGACGAGCTGAGCACGTTTTCTGAAATATGCTCCTCCCGTCGCTCTGGTTGGGTGCGCGTAGTAAAAAGTGCTCCTGGCAGCTAGAGAGTACCGCGTTGACCACTGCGCATAAAGAAATAAGCACCTGCAACGTTTGGTTTAGGTTTTAGGTGCATTTTTAATTTTATTGCTTAAATCGCATTTTCTCGACGAGCTGAGCACGTTTTCTGAAATGTTCTCCTCCCGTCACTCTGGTTGGGTGCGCATAGTAAAAAGTGCTCTTGGCAGCTAAAGAGTGCCGCGTTGACCACTGCGCACAAAGAAATAAGCACCTGCAACGTTTGGTTTAGGTTTTAGGTGCATTTTAAATTTTATTGCTTAAATCGCATTTTCTCGACGAGCTGAGCACGTTTTCTGAAATGTGCTCCTCCCGTCACTCTGGTTGGGTGCGCACAGTAAAAAGTGCTCTTGGCAGCTAGAGAGTGCCGCGTTGACCACTGCACATGAAGAAATAAGCACCTGCAACGTTTGGTTTAGGTTTTAGGTGCATTTTTAATTTTATTGCTTAAATCGCATTTTCTCGACGAGCTGAGCACGTTTTCTGAAATGTGCTCCTCCCGTCGCTCTGGTTGGGTGCGCACAGTAAAAAGTGCTCTTGGCAGCTAGAGAGTGCCGCGTTGACCACTGCGCATGAAGAAATAAGCACCTGCAACGTTTGGTTTAGGTTTTAGGTGCATTTTTAATTTTATTGCTTAAATCGCATTTTCTCGACGAGCTGAGCACGTTTTCTGAAATGTGGTCCTCCCGTCACTCTGGTTGGGTGCGCACAGTAAAAAGTGCACCTGGCAGCTAGGGAGTGCCGCGTTGAGCACTGCGCACGAAGAAATAAGCACCTGCAACGTTTGGTTTAGGTTTTAGGTGCATTTTTAATTTTATTGCTTAAATCGCATTTTCTCGACGAGCTGAGCACGTTTTCTGAAATGTGCTCCTCCCGTCACTCTGGTTGGGTGCGCACAGTAAAAAGTGCTCCTGGCAGCTAGGGAGTGCCGCGTTGAGCACTGCGCACGAAGAAATAAGCACCTGCAACGTTTGGTTTAGGTTTTAGGTGTATTTTTAATTTTATTGCTTAAATCGCATTATCTCGACGAGCTGAGCACGTTTTCTGAAATGTGCTCCTCCCGTCGCTCTGGTTGGGTGCGCGTAGTAAAAAGTGCTCCTGGCAGCTAGAGAGTGCCGCGTTGACCGCTGCGCATGAAGAAATAAGCACCTGCAACGTTTGGTTTAGGTTTTAGGTGCATTTTTAATTTTATTGCTTAAATCGCATTTTCTCGACGAGCTGAGCACGTTTTCTGAAATGTGCTCCTCCCGTCGCTCTGGTTGGGTGCGCACAGTAAAAAGAGCTCCTGGCAGCTAGGGAGTGCCGCGTTGACCACTGCGCACGAAGAAATAAGCACCTGCAACGCTTGGTTTAGGTTTTAGATGCATTTTTTATTTTATTGCTTAAATCGCATTCTCTCGACGAGCTGAGCACGTTTTCTGAAATGTGCTCCTCCCGTCACTCTGGTTGGGTGCGCACAGTAAAAAGTGCTCCTGGCAGCTAGGGAGTGCCGCGTTGAGCACTACGCAAGAAGAAATAAGCACCTGCAACGTTTGGTTTAGGTTTTAGGTGCATTTTTAATTTTATTGCTTAAATCGCATTTTCTCGACGAGCTGAGCACGTTTTCTGAAATGTGCTCCTCCCGTCGCTCTGGTTGGGTGCGCACAGTAAAAAGAGCTCCTGGCAGCTAGGGAGTGCCGCGTTGACCACTGCGCACGAAGAAATAAGCACCTGCAACGTTTGGTTTAGGTTTTAGGTGCATTTTTAATTTTATTGCTTAAATCGCATTCTCTCGACGAGCTGAGCACGTTTTCTGAAATGTGCTCATCCCGTCGCTCTGGTTGGGCGCGCATAGTAAAAAGTGCTCCTGGCAGCTAGAGAGTGCCGCGTTGACCACTGCGCATGAAGAAATAAGCACCTGCAACGTTTGGTTTAGGTTTTAGGTGCATTTTTAATTTTATTGCTTAATTCGCATTTTCTCGACAAGCTGAGCACGTTTTCTGAAATGTGCTCCTCCCGTCGCTCTGGTTGGGTGCGCATAGGAAAAAGTGCTCTTGGCAGCTAGAGAGTGCCGCGTTGACCACTGCGCTTGAAGAAATAACCACCTGCAACGTTTGGTTTAGGTTTTAGGTGCATTTTTAATTTTATTGCTTAAATCGCATTTTCTCGACAAGCTGAGCACGTTTTCTGAAATGTGCTCCTCCCGTCGCTCTGGTTGGGTGCGCACAGTAAAAAGTGCTCTTGGCAGCTAGAGAGTGCCGCGTTGACCACTGCGCATGAAGAAATAAGCACCTGCAACGTTTGGTTTAGGTTTTAGGTGCATTTTTAATTTTATTGCTTAAATCGCATTTTCTCGACGAGCTGAGCACGTTTTCTGAAATGTGCTCCTCCCGTCACTCTGGTTTGGTGCGCACAGTAAAAAGTGCTCCTGGCAGCTAGGGAGTGCCGCGTTGAGCACTGCGCACGAAGAAATAAGAACCTGCAACGTTTGGTTTAGGTTTTAGGTGCATTTTTAATTTTATTGCTTAAATCGCATTTTCTCGACGAGCTGAGCACGTTTTCTGAAATGTGCTCCTCCCGTCACTCTGGTTGGGTGCGCACAGTAAAAAGTGCTCTTGGCAGCTAGAGAGTGCCGCGTTGACCACTGCGCATGAAGAAATAAGCACCTGCAACGTTTGGTTTAGGTTTTAGGTGCATTTTTAATTTTATTGCTTAAATCGCATTTTCTCGACGAGCTGAGCACGTTTTCTGAAATGTGCTCCTCCCGTCGCTCTGGTTGGGCGTGCATAGTAAAAAGTGCTCCTGGCAGCTAGAGAGTGCCGCGTTGACCACTGCGCAAGAAGAAATAAGCACCTGCAACGTTTGGTTTAGGTTTTAGGTGCATTTTTAATTTTATTGCTTAAATCGCATTCTCTCGACGAGCTGAGCACGTTTTCTGAAATGTGCTCCTCCCGTCGCTCTGGTTTGGTGCGCACAGTAAAAAGAGCTCCTGGCAGCTAGGGAGTGCCGCTTTGACCACTGCGCACGAAGAAATAAGCACCTGCAACGTTTGGTTTAGGTTTTAGGTGCATTTTTAATTTTATTGCTTAAATCGCATTCTCTCGACGAGCTGAGCACGTTTTCTGAAATGTGCTCCTCCCGTCACTCAGGTTGGGTGCGCACAGTAAAAAGTGCTCCTGGCAGCTAGGGAGTGCCGCGTTGAGCACTACGCACGAAGAAATAAGCACCTGCAACGTTTGGTTTAGGTTTTAGCTGCATTTTTAATTTTATTGCTTAAATCGCATTTTCTCGACGAGCTGAGCACGTTTTCTGAAATGTGCTCCTCCCTTCGCTCTGGTTGGGTGCGCACAGTAAAAAGAGCTCCTGGCAGCTAGGGAGTTCCGCGTTGACCACTGCGCACGAAGAAATAAGCACCTGGAACGTTTGGTTTAGGTTTTAGGTGCATTTTTAATTTTATTGCTTAAATCGCATTCTCTCGACGAGCTGAGCACGTTTTCTGAAATGTGCTCCTCCCGTCGCTCTGGTTGGGTGCGCACAGTAAAAAGTGCTCTTGGCAGCTCGGGAGTGCCGCGTTGACCACTGCGCATGAAGAAATAAGCACCTGCAACGTTTGGTTTAGGTTTTAGGTGCATTTTTAATTTTATTGCTTAAATCGCATTTTCTCGACGAGCTGAGCACGTTTTCTGAAATGTGCTCCTCCCGTCGCTCTGGTTGGGCGCGCATAGTAAAAAGTGCTCCTGGCAGCTAGAGAGTGCCGCGTTGACCACTGCGCAAGAAGAAATAAGCACCTGCAACGTTTGGTTTAGGTTTTAGGTGCATTTTTAATTTTATTGCTTAAATCGCATTTTCTCGACAAGCTGAGCACGTTTTCTGAAATGTGCTCCTCCCGTCGCTCTGGTTGGGTGCGCACAGTAAAAAGAGCTCCTGGCAGCTAGGGAGTGCCGCGTTGACCACTGCGCACGAAGAAATAAGCACCTGCAACGTTTGGTTTAGGTTTTAGGTGCATTTTTAATTTTATTGCTTAAATCGCATTCTCTCGACGACCTGAGCACGTTTTCTGAAATGTGCTCCTCCCGTCACTCTGGTTGGGTGCGCACAGTAAAAAGTGCTCCTGGCAGCTAGGGAGTGCCGCGTTGAGCACTACGCACGAAGAAATAAGCACCTGCAACGTTTGGTTTAGGTTTTAGCTGCATTTTTAATTTTATTGCTTAAATCGCATTTTCTCGACGAGCTGAGCACGTTTTCTGAAATGTGCTCCTCTCGTCGCTCTGGTTGGGTGCGCACAGTAAAAAGAGCTCCTGGCAGCTAGGGAGTTCCGCGTTGACCACTGCGCACGAAGAAATAAGCACCTGCAACGTTTGGTTTAGGTTTTAGGTGCATTTTTAATTTTATTGCTTAAATCGCATTCTCTCGACGAGCTGAGCACGTTTTCTGAAATGTGCTCCTCCCGTCGCTCTGGTTGGGTGCGCACAGTAAAAAGTGCTCTTGGAAACTCGGGAGTGCCGCGTTGACCACTGCGCATGAAGAAATAAGCAACTGCAACGTTTGGTTTAGGTTTTAGGTGCATTTTTAATTTTATTGCTTAAATCGCATTTTCTCGACGAGCTGAGCACGTTTTCTGAAATGTGCTCCTCCCGTCGCTCTGGTTGGGCGCGCATAGTAAAAAGTGCTCCTGGCAGCTAGAGAGTGCCGCGTTGACCACTGCGCAAGAAGAAATAAGCACCTGCAACGTTTGGTCTAGGTTTTAGGTGCATTTTTAATTTTATTGCTTAAATCGCATTTTCTCGACAAGCTGAGCACGTTTTCTGAAATGTGCTCCTTCCGTCGCTCTGGTTGGGTGCGCACAGTAAAAAGAGCTCCTGGCAGCTAGGGAGTGCCGCGTTGACCACTGCGCACGAAGAAATAAGCACCTGCAACGTTTGGCTTAGGTTTTAGGTGCATTTTTAATTTTATTGCTTAAATCGCATTCTCTCGACGAGCTGAGCACGTTTTCTGAAATGTGCTCCTCCCGTCGCTCTGGTTGGGCGCGCATAGTAAAAAGTGCTCCTGGCACCTAGAGAGTGCCGCGTTGACCACTGCGCATGAAGAAATAAGCACCTGCAACGTTTGGTTTAGGTTTTAGGTGCATTTTTAATTTTATTGCTTAAATCGCATTTTCTCGACAAGCTGAGCACGTTTTCTGAAATGTGCTCCTCCCGTCACTCTGATTGGGTGCGCATAGGAAAAAGTGCTCCTGGCAGCTAGAGAGTTCCGCGTTGACCACTGCGCATGAAGAAATAAGCACCTGCAACGTTTGGTTTAGGTTTTAGGTGCATTTTAAATTTTATTGCTTAAATCGCATTTTCTCGACAAGCTGAGCACGTTTTCTGAAATGTGCTCCTCCCGTCGCTCTGGTTGGGTGCGCATAGGAAAAAGTGCTCTTGGCAGCTAGAGAGTGCCGCGTTGACCACTGCGCTTGAAGAAATAACCACCTGCAACGTTTGGTTTAGGTTTTGGGTGCATTTTTAATTTTATTGCTTAAATCGCATTTTCTCGACGAGCTGAGCACGTTTTCTGAAATGTGCTCCTCCCGTCACTCTGGTTGGGTGCGCATAGTAAAAAGTGCTCTTGGCAGCTAGGGAGTGCCGCGTTGACCACTGCACATGAAGAAATAAGCACCTGCAACGTTTGGTTTAGGTTTTAGGTGCATTTTTAATTTTATTGCTTAAATCGCATTTTCTCGACGAGCTGAGCACGTTTTCTGAAATGTGCTCCTCCCGTCACTCTGGTTGGGTGCGCACAGTAAAAAGTGCTCTTGGCAGCTAGAGAGTGCCGCGTTGACCACTGCGCATGAAGAAATAAGCACCTGCAACGTTTGGTTTAGGTTTTAGGTGCATTTTTAATTTTATTGCTTAAATCGCATTTTCTCGACGAGCTGAGCACGTTTTCTGAAATGTGCTCCTCCCGTCACTCTGGTTGGGTGCGCACAGTAAAAAGTGCTCCTGGCAGCTAGGGAGTGCCGCGTTGAGCACTGCGCACGAAGAAATAAGCACCTGCAACGTTTGGTTTAGTTTTTAGGTGCATTTTTAATTTTATTGCTTAAATCGCATTTTCTCGACCAGCTGAGCAAGTTTTCTGAAATGTGCTCCTCCCGTCGCTCTGGTTGTGCGCGCATAGTAAAAAGTGCTCCTGGCAGCGAGAGAGTGCCGCGTTGACCACTGCACATGAAGAAATAAGCACCTGCAACGTTTGGTTTAGGTTTTAGGTGCATTTTTAATTTTATTGCTTAAATCGCATTTTCTCGACGAGCTGAGCACGTTTTCTGAAATGTGCTCCTCCCGTCGCTCTGGTTGGGTGCGCATAGTAAAAAGTGCTCTTGGCAGCTAGAGAGTGCCGCGTTGACCACTGCGCATGAAGAAATAAGCACCTGCAACGTTTGGTTTAGGTTTTAGGTGCATTTTTAATTTTATTGCTTAAATCGCATTTTCTCGACGAGCTGAGCACGTTTTCTGAAATGTGCTCCTCCCGTCACTCTGGTTGGGTGCGCACAGTAAAAAGTGCTCCTGGCAGCTAGGGAGTGCCGCGTTGAGCACTGCGCACGAAGAAATAAGCACCTGCAACGTTTGGTTTAGGTTTTAGGTGCATTTTTAATTTTATTGCTTAAATCGCATTTTCTCGACGAGCTGAGCACATTTTCTGAAATGTGCTCCTCCCGTCACTCTGGTTGGGTGCGCACAGTAAAAAGTGCTCTTGGGATCTAGAGAGTGCCGCGTTGACCACTGCGCATGAAGAAATAAGCACCTGCAACGTTTGGTTTAGGTTTTAGGTGCATTTTTAATTTTATTGCTTAAATCGCATTTTCTCGACGAGCTGAGCACGTTTTCTGAAATGTGCTCCTCCCGTCACTCTGGTTGGGTGCGCACAGTAAAAAGTGCTCCTGGCAGCTAGGGAGTGCCGCGTTGAGCACTGCGCACGAAGAAATAAGCACCTGCAACGTTTGGTTTAGGTTTTAGGTGCATTTTTAATTTTATTGCTTAAATCGCATTTTCTCGACGAGCTGAGCACGTTTTCTGAAATGGGCTCCTCCCGTCGCTCTGGTTGGGTGCGCACAGTAAAAAGAGCTCCTGGCAGCTAGGGAGATCCGCGTTGACCACTGCGCACGAAGAAATAAGCACCTGCAACGTTTGGTTTAGGTTTTAGGTGCATTTTTTATTTTATTGCTTAAATCGCATTCTCTCGACGAGCTGAGCACGTTTTCTGAAATGTGCTCCTCCCGTCGGTCTGGTTGGGTGCGCGTAGTAAAAAGTGCTCCTGGCAGCTAGAGAGTGCCGCGTTGACCACTGCGCATGAAGAAATAAGCACCTGCAACGTTTGGTTTAGGTTTTAGGTGCATTTTTAATTTTATTGCTTAAATCGCATTTTCTCGACGAGCTGAGCACGTTTTCTGAAATGTGCTCCTCCCGTCGCTCTGGTTGGGTGCGCACAGTAAAAAGAGCTCCTGGCAGCTAGGGAGTGCCGCGTTGACCACTGCGCACAAAGAAATAAGCACCTGCAACGTTTGGTTTAGGTTTTAGGTGCATTTTTTATTGTATTGCTTAAATCGCATTCTCTCGACGAGCTGAGCACGTTTTCTGAAATGTGCTCCTCCCGTCGCTCTGGTTGGGTGCGCGTAGTAAAAAGTGCTCCTGGCAGCTAGAGAGTGCCGCGTTGACCACTGCGCATGAAGAAATAAGCACCTGCAACGTTTGGTTTAGGTTTTAGGTGCATTTTTAATCTTATTGCTTAAATCGCATTTTCTCGACGAGCTGAGCACGTTTTCTGAAATGTGCTCCTCCCGTCGCTCTGGTTGGGTGCGCACAGTAAAAAGTGCTCTTGGCAGCTAGAGAGTGCCGCGTTGACCACTGCGCATGAAGAAATAAGCACCTGCAACGTTTGGTTTAGGTTTTAGGTGCATTTTTAATTTTATTGCTTAAATCGCATTTTCTCGACGAGCTGAGCACGTTTTCTGAAATGTGGTCCTCCCGTCACTCTGGTTGGGTGCGCACAGTAAAAAGTGCTCCTGGCAGCTAGGGAGTGCCGCGTTGAGCACTGCGCACGAAGAAATAAGCACCTGCAACGTTTGGTTTAGGTTTTAGGTGCATTTTTAATTTTATTGCTTAAATCGCATTTTCTCGACGAGCTGAGCACGTTTTCTGAAATGTGCTCCTCCCGTCGCTCTGGTTGGGTGCGCACAGTAAAAAGAGCTCCTGGCAGCTAGGGAGTGCCGCGTTGACCACTGCGCACGAAGAAATAAGCACCTGCAACGTTTGGTTTAGGTTTTAGATGCATTTTTTATTTTATTGCTTAAATCGCATTCTCTCGACGAGCTGAGCACGTTTTCTGAAATGTGGTCCTCCCGTCACTCTGGTTGGGTGCGCACAGTAAAAAGTGCTCCTGGCAGCTAGGGAGTGCCGCGTTGAGCACTGCGCACGAAGAAATAAGCACCTGCAACGTTTGGTTTAGGTTTTAGGTGCATTTTTAATTTTATTGCTTAAATCGCATTTTCTCGACGAGCTGAGCACGTTTTCTGAAATGTGCTCCTCCCGTCACTCTGGTTGGGTGCGCACAGTAAAAAGTGCTCCTGGCAGCTAGGGAGTGCCGCGTTGAGCACTGCGCACGAAGAAATAAGCACCTGCAACGTTTGGTTTAGGTTTTAGGTGCATTTTTAATTTTATTGCTTAAATCGCATTTTCTCGACGAGCTGAGCACGTTTTCTGAAATGTGCTCCTCCCGTCGCTCTGGTTGGGTGCGCACAGTAAAAAGAGCTCCTGGCAGCTAGGGAGTGCCGCGTTGACCACTGCGCACGAAGAAATAAGCACCTGCAACGTTTGGTTTAGGTTTTAGGTGCATTTTTAATTTTATTGCTTAAATCGCATTCTCTCGACGAGCTGAGCACGTTTTCTGAAATGTGCTCCTCCCGTCGCTCTGGTTGGGCGCGCATAGTAAAAAGTGCTCCTGGCAGCTAGAGAGTGCCGCGTTGACCACTGCGCATGAAGAAATAAGCACCTGCAACGTTTGGTTTAGGTTTTAGGTGCATTTTTAATTTTATTGCTTAATTCGCATTTTCTCGACAAGCTGAGCACGTTTTCTGAAATGTGCTCCTCCCGTCGCTCTGGTTGGGTGCGCATAGGAAAAAGTGCTCTTGGCAGCTAGAGAGTGCCGCGTTGACCACTGCGCTTGAAGAAATAACCACCTGCAACGTTTGGTTTAGGTTTTAGGTGCATTTTTAATTTTATTGCTTAAATCGCATTTTCTCGACAAGCTGAGCACGTTTTCTGAAATGTGCTCCTCCCGTCGCTCTGGTTGGGTGCGCATAGGAAAAAGTGCTCCTGGCAGCTAGAGAGTTCCGCGTTGACCACTGCGCATGAAGAAATAAGCACCTGCAACGTTTGGTTTAGGTTTTAGGTGCATTTTTAATTTTATTGCTTAAATCGCATTTTCTCGACAAGCTGAGCACGTTTTCTGAAATGTGCTCCTCCCGTCGCTCTGGTTGGGTGCGCATAGGAAAAAGTGCTCTTGGCAGCTAGAGAGTGCTGCGTTGACCACTGCGCTTGAAGAAATAACCACCTGCAACGTTTGGTTTAGGTTTTGGGTGCATTTTTAATTTTATTGCTAAAATCGCATTTTCTCGACGAGCTGAGCACGTTTTCTGAAATGTGCTCCTCCCGTCACTCTGGTTGGGTGCGCATAGTAAAAAGTGCTCTTGGCAGCTAGGGAGTGCCGCGTTGACCACTGCACATGAAGAAATAAGCACCTGAAACCTTTGGTTTAGGTTTTAGGTGCATTTTTAATTTTATTGCTTAAATCGCATTTTCTCGACGAGCTGAGCACGTTTTCTGAAATGTGCTCCTCCCGTCACTCTGGTTGGGTGCGCACAGTAAAAAGTGCTCTTGGCAGCTAGAGAGTGCCGCGTTGACCACTGCGCATGAAGAAATAAGCACCTGCAACGTTTGGTTTAGGTTTTAGGTGCATTTTTAATTTTATTGCTTAAATCGCATTTTCTCGACGAGCTGAGCACGTTTTCTGAAATGTGCTCCTCCCGTCACTCTGGTTGGGTGCGCACAGTAAAAAGTGCTCCTGGCAGCTAGGGAGTGCCGCGTTGAGCACTGCGCACGAAGAAATAAGCACCTGCAACGTTTGGTTTAGGTTTTAGGTGCATTTTTAATTTTATTGCTTAAATCGCATTTTCTCGACCAGCTGAGCACGTTTTCTGAAATGTGCTCCTCCCGTCACTCTGTTTTGGTGCGCACAGTAAAAAGTGCTCCTGGCAGCTAGGGAGTGCCGCGTTGAGCACTGCGCACGAAGAAATAAGAACCTGCAACGTTTGGTTTAGGTTTTAGGTGCATTTTTAATTTTATTGCTTAAATCGCATTTTCTCGACGAGCTGAGCACGTTTTCTGAAATGTGCTCCTCCCGTCACTCTGGTTGGGTGCGCACAGTAAAAAGTGCTCTTGGCAGCTAGAGAGTGCCGCGTTGACCACTGCGCATGAAGAAATAAGCACCTGCAACGTTTGG
The DNA here is from genome assembly GCF_059516105.1 of Syngnathus floridae. NCBI lineage: Eukaryota > Metazoa > Chordata > Actinopteri > Syngnathiformes > Syngnathidae > Syngnathus > Syngnathus floridae. Next base: position 11,431,679 of record NC_142424.1, on the reverse strand, counting down.
TTTAGGTTTTAGGTGCATTTTTAATTTTATTGCTTAAATCGCATTTTCTCGACGAGCTGAGCACGTTTTCTGAAATGTGCTCCTCCCGTCGCTCTGGTTGGGTGCGCACAGTAAAAAGAGCTCCTGGCAGCTAGGGAGTGCCGCGTTGACCACTGCGCACGAAGAAATAAGCACCTGCAACGTTTGGTTTAGGTTTTAGGTGCATTTTTAATTTTATTGCTTAAATCGCATTCTCTCGACGAGCTGAGCACGTTTTCTGAAATGTGCTCCTCCCGTCGCTCTGGTTGGGTGCGCACAGTAAAAAGAGCTCCTGGCAGCTAGGGAGTTCCGCGTTGACCACTGCGCACGAAGAAATAAGCACCTGCAACGTTTGGTTTAGGTTTTAGGTGCATTTTTTATTTTATTGCTTAAATCGCATTCTCTCGACGAGCTGAGCACGTTTTCTGAAATGTGCTCCTCCCGTCGCTCTGGTTGGGTGCGCGTAGTAAAAAGTGCTCCTGGCAGCTAGAGAGTGCCGCGTTGACCACTGCGCATGAAGAAATAAGCACCTGCAAAGTTTGGTTTAGGTTTTAGGTGCATTTTTAATTTTATTGCTTAAATCGCATTTTCTCGACAAGCTGAGCACGTTTTCTGAAATGTGCTCCTCCCGTCACTCTGGTTGGGTGTGCACAGTAAAAAGTGCTCTTGGCAGCTAGAGAGTGCCGCGTTGACCACTGCGCATGAAGAAATAACCACCTGCAACGTTTGGTTTAGGTTTTAGGTGCATTTTTAATTTTATTGCTTAAATCGCATTTTCTCGACGAGCTGAGCACGTTTTCTGAAATGTGCTCCTCCCGTCACTCTGGTTGGGTGCGCATAGTAAAAAGTGCTCTTGGCAGCTAAAGAGTGCCGCGTTGACCACTGCGCACAAAGAAATAAGCACCTGCAACGTTTGGTTTAGGTTTTAGGTGCATTTTAAATTTTATTGCTTAAATCGCATTTTCTCGACGAGCTGAGCAAGATTTCTGAAATGTGCTCCTCCCGTCGCTCTGGTTGTGCGCGCATAATAAAAAGTGCTCCTGGCAGCGAGAGAGTGCCGCGTTGACCACTGCACATGAAGAAATAAGCACCTGCAACGTTTGGTTTAGGTTTTAGGTGCATTTTTAATTTTATTGCTTGAATCGCATTTTCTCGACGAGCTGAGCACGTTTTCTGAAATGTGCTCCTCCCGTCGCTCTGGTTGGGTGCGCATAGTAAAAAGTGCTCTTGGCAGCTAGAGAGTGCCGCGTTGACCACTGCGCATGAAGAAATAAGCACCTGCAACGTTTGGTTTAGGTTTTATGTGCATTTTTAATTTTATTGCTTAAATCGCATTTTCTCGACGAGCTGAGCACGTTTTCTGAAATGTGCTCCTCCCGTCACTCTGGTTGGGTGCGCACAGTAAAAAGTGCTCCTGGCAGCTAGGGAGTGCCGCGTTGAGCACTGCGTACGAAGAAATAAGCACCTGCAACGTTTGGTTTAGGTTTTAGGTGCATTTTTAATTTTATTGCTTAAATCGCATTTTCTCGACGAGCTGAGCACGTTTTCTGAAATGTGCTCCTCCCGTCACTCTGGTTGGGTGCGCACAGTAAAAAGTGCTCTTGGCAGCTAGAGAGTGCCGCGTTGACCACTGCGCATGAAGAAATAAGCACCTGCAACGTTTGGTTTAGGTTTTAGGTGCATTTCTAATTTTATTGCTTAAATCGCATTTTCTCGACGAGCTGAGCACGTTTTCTGATATGTGCTCCTCCCGTCACTCTGGTTGGGTGCGCACAGTAAAAAGTGCTCTTGGCAGCTAGAGAGTGCCGCGTTGACCACTGCGCATGAAGAAATAACCACCTGCAACGTTTGGTTTAGGTTTTAGGTGCATTTTTAATTTTATTGCTTAAATCGCATTTTCTCGACGAGCTGAGCACGTTTTCTGAAATGTGCTCCTCCCGTCGCTCTGGTTGGGTGCGCATAGGAAAAAGTGCTCCTGGCAGCTAGAGAGTTCCGCGTTGACGACTGCGCATGAAGAAATAAGCACCTGCAACGTTTGGTTTAGGTTTTAGGTGCATTTTTAATTTTATTGCTTAAATCGCATTTTCTCGACAAGCTGAGCACGTTTTCTGAAATGTGCTCCTCCCGTCGCTCTGGTTGGGTGCGCATAGGAAAAAGTGCTCTTGGCAGCTAGAGAGTGCTGCGTTGACCACTGCGCTTGAAGAAATAACCACCTGCAACGTTTGGTTTAGGTTTTGGGTGCATTTTTAATTTTATTGCTAAAATCGCATTTTCTCGACGAGCTGAGCACGTTTTCTGAAATGTGCTCCTCCCGTCACTCTGGTTGGGTGCGCATAGTAAAAAGTGCTCTTGGCAGCTAGGGAGTGCCGCGTTGACCACTGCACATGAAGAAATAAGCACCTGAAACCTTTGGTTTAGGTTTTAGGTGCATTTTTAATTTTATTGCTTAAATCGCATTTTCTCGACGAGCTGAGCACGTTTTCTGAAATGTGCTCCTCCCGTCACTCTGGTTGGGTGCGCACAGTAAAAAGTGCTCTTGGCAGCTAGAGAGTGCCGCGTTGACCACTGCGCATGAAGAAATAAGCACCTGCAACGTTTGGTTTAGGTTTTAGGTGCATTTTTAATTTTATTGCTTAAATCGCATTTTCTCGACGAGCTGAGCACGTTTTCTGAAATGTGCTCCTCCCGTCACTCTGGTTGGGTGCGCACAGTAAAAAGTGCTCCTGGCAGCTAGGGAGTGCCGCGTTGAGCACTGCGCACGAAGAAATAAGCACCTGCAACGTTTGGTTTAGGTTTTAGGTGCATTTTTAATTTTATTGCTTAAATCGCATTTTCTCGACCAGCTGAGCACGTTTTCTGAAATGTGCTCCTCCCGTCACTCTGTTTTGGTGCGCACAGTAAAAAGTGCTCCTGGCAGCTAGGGAGTGCCGCGTTGAGCACTGCGCACGAAGAAATAAGAACCTGCAACGTTTGGTTTAGGTTTTAGGTGCATTTTTAATTTTATTGCTTAAATCGCATTTTCTCGACGAGCTGAGCACGTTTTCTGAAATGTGCTCCTCCCGTCACTCTGGTTGGGTGCGCACAGTAAAAAGTGCTCTTGGCAGCTAGAGAGTGCCGCGTTGACCACTGCGCATGAAGAAATAAGCACCTGCAACGTTTGGTTTATGTTTTAGGTGCATTTTTAATTTTATTGCTTAAATCGCATTTTCTCGACGAGCTGAGCACGTTTTCTGAAATGTGCTCCTCCCGTCGCTCTGGTTGGGTGCGCACAGTAAAAAGAGCTCCTGGCAGCTAGGGAGTTCCGCGTTGACCACTGCGCACGAAGAAATAAGCACCTGCAACGTTTGGTTTAGGTTTTAGGTGCATTTTTTATTTTATTGCTTAAATCGCATTCTCTCGACGAGCTGAGCACGTTTTCTGAAATGTGCTCCTCCCGTCGCTCTGGTTGGGTGCGCGTAGTAAAAAGTGCTCCTGGCAGCTAGAGAGTGCCGCGTTGACCACTGCGCATGAAGAAATAAGCACCTGCAAAGTTTGGTTTAGGTTTTAGGTGCATTTTTAATTTTATTGCTTAAATCGCATTTTCTCGACAAGCTGAGCACGTTTTCTGAAATGTGCTCCTCCCGTCACTCTGGTTGGGTGTGCACAGTAAAAAGTGCTCTTGGCAGCTAGAGAGTGCCGCGTTGACCACTGCGCATGAAGAAATAACCACCTGCAACGTTTGGTTTAGGTTTTAGGTGCATTTTTAATTTTATTGCTTAAATCGCATTTTCTCGACGAGCTGAGCACGTTTTCTGAAATGTGCTCCTCCCGTCACTCTGGTTGGGTGCGCATAGTAAAAAGTGCTCTTGGCAGCTAAAGAGTGCCGCGTTGACCACTGCGCACAAAGAAATAAGCACCTGCAACGTTTGGTTTAGGTTTTAGGTGCATTTTAAATTTTATTGCTTAAATCGCATTTTCTCGACGAGCTGAGCAAGATTTCTGAAATGTGCTCCTCCCGTCGCTCTGGTTGTGCGCGCATAATAAAAAGTGCTCCTGGCAGCGAGAGAGTGCCGCGTTGACCACTGCACATGAAGAAATAAGCACCTGCAACGTTTGGTTTAGGTTTTAGGTGCATTTTTAATTTTATTGCTTGAATCGCATTTTCTCGACGAGCTGAGCACGTTTTCTGAAATGTGCTCCTCCCGTCGCTCTGGTTGGGTGCGCATAGTAAAAAGTGCTCTTGGCAGCTAGAGAGTGCCGCGTTGACCACTGCGCATGAAGAAATAAGCACCTGCAACGTTTGGTTTAGGTTTTATGTGCATTTTTAATTTTATTGCTTAAATCGCATTTTCTCGACGAGCTGAGCACGTTTTCTGAAATGTGCTCCTCCCGTCACTCTGGTTGGGTGCGCACAGTAAAAAGTGCTCCTGGCAGCTAGGGAGTGCCGCGTTGAGCACTGCGTACGAAGAAATAAGCACCTGCAACGTTTGGTTTAGGTTTTAGGTGCATTTTTAATTTTATTGCTTAAATCGCATTTTCTCGACGAGCTGAGCACGTTTTCTGAAATGTGCTCCTCCCGTCACTCTGGTTGGGTGCGCACAGTAAAAAGTGCTCTTGGCAGCTAGAGAGTGCCGCGTTGACCACTGCGCATGAAGAAATAAGCACCTGCAACGTTTGGTTTAGGTTTTAGGTGCATTTTTAATTTTATTGCTTAAATCGCATTTTCTCGACGAGCTGAGCACGTTTTCTGAAATGTGCTCCTCCCGTCACTCTGGTTGGGTGCGCACAGTAAAAAGTGCTCTTGGCAGCTAGAGAGTGCCGCGTTGACCACTGCGCATGAAGAAATAACCACCTGCAACGTTTGGTTTAGGTTTTAGGTGCATTTTTAATTTTATTGCTTAAATCGCATTTTCTCGACGAGCTGAGCACGTTTTCTGAAATGTGCTCCTCCCGTCGCTCTGGTTGGGTGCGCATAGGAAAAAGTGCTCCTGGCAGCTAGAGAGTTCCGCGTTGACGACTGCGCATGAAGAAATAAGCACCTGCAACGTTAGGTTTAGGTTTTAGGTGCATTTTTAATTTTATTGCTTAAATCGCATTTTCTCGACAAGCTGAGCACGTTTTCTGAAATGTGCTCCTCCCGTCGCTCTGGTTGGGTGCGCATAGGAAAAAGTGCTCTTGGCAGCTAGAGAGTGCTGCGTTGACCACTGCGCTTGAAGAAATAACCACCTGCAACGTTTGGTTTAGGTTTTGGGTGCATTTTTAATTTTATTGCTAAAATCGCATTTTCTCGACGAGCTGAGCACGTTTTCTGAAATGTGCTCCTCCCGTCACTCTGGTTGGGTGCGCATAGTAAAAAGTGCTCTTGGCAGCTAGGGAGTGCCGCGTTGACCACTGCACATGAAGAAATAAGCACCTGAAACCTTTGGTTTAGGTTTTAGGTGCATTTTTAATTTTATTGCTTAAATCGCATTTTCTCGACGAGCTGAGCACGTTTTCTGAAATGTGCTCCTCCCGTCACTCTGGTTGGGTGCGCACAGTAAAAAGTGCTCTTGGCAGCTAGAGAGTGCCGCGTTGACCACTGCGCATGAAGAAATAAGCACCTGCAACGTTTGGTTTAGGTTTTAGGTGCATTTTTAATTTTATTGCTTAAATCGCATTTTCTCGACGAGCTGAGCACGTTTTCTGAAATGTGCTCCTCCCGTCACTCTGGTTGGGTGCGCACAGTAAAAAGTGCTCCTGGCAGCTAGGGAGTGCCGCGTTGAGCACTGCGCACGAAGAAATAAGCACCTGCAACGTTTGGTTTAGGTTTTAGGTGCATTTTTAATTTTATTGCTTAAATCGCATTTTCTCGACCAGCTGAGCACGTTTTCTGAAATGTGCTCCTCCCGTCACTCTGTTTTGGTGCGCACAGTAAAAAGTGCTCCTGGCAGCTAGGGAGTGCCGCGTTGAGCACTGCGCACGAAGAAATAAGAACCTGCAACGTTTGGTTTAGGTTTTAGGTGCATTTTTAATTTTATTGCTTAAATCGCATTTTCTCGACGAGCTGAGCACGTTTTCTGAAATGTGCTCCTCCCGTCACTCTGGTTGGGTGCGCACAGTAAAAAGTGCTCTTGGCAGCTAGAGAGTGCCGCGTTGACCACTGCGCATGAAGAAATAAGCACCTGCAACGTTTGGTTTAGGTTTTAGGTGCATTTTTAATTTTATTGCTTAAATCGCATTTTCTCGACGAGCTGAGCACGTTTTCTGAAATGTGCTCCTCCCGTCGCTCTGGTTGGGTGCGCACAGTAAAAAGAGCTCCTGGCAGCTAGGGAGTGCCGCGTTGACCACTGCGCACGAAGAAATAAGCACCTGCAACGTTTGGTTTAGGTTTTAGGTGCATTTTTAATTTTATTGCTTAAATCGCATTCTCTCGACGAGCTGAGCACGTTTTCTGAAATGTGCTCCTCCCGTCGCTCTGGTTGGGTGCGCACAGTAAAAAGAGCTCCTGGCAGCTAGGGAGTTCCGCGTTGACCACTGCGCACGAAGAAATAAGCACCTGCAACGTTTGGTTTAGGTTTTAGGTGCATTTTTTATTTTATTGCTTAAATCGCATTCTCTCGACGAGCTGAGCACGTTTTCTGAAATGTGCTCCTCCCGTCGCTCTGGTTGGGTGCGCGTAGTAAAAAGTGCTCCTGGCAGCTAGAGAGTGCCGCGTTGACCACTGCGCATGAAGAAATAAGCACCTGCAAAGTTTGGTTTAGGTTTTAGGTGCATTTTTAATTTTATTGCTTAAATCGCATTTTCTCGACAAGCTGAGCACGTTTTCTGAAATGTGCTCCTCCCGTCGCTCTGGTTGGGTGCGCACAGTAAAAAGAGCTCCTGGCAGCTAGGGAGTGCCGCGTTGACCACTGCGCACGAAGAAATAAGCACCTGCAACGTTTGGTTTAGGTTTTAGGTGCATTTTTAATTTTAATGCTTAAATCGCATTCTCTCGACGAGCTGAGCACGTTTTCTGAAATGTGCTCCTCCCGTCGCTCTGGTTGGGCGCGCATAGTAAAAAGTGCTCCTGGCAGCTAGAGAGTGCCGCGTTGACCACTGCGCATGAAGAAATAAGCACCTGCAACGTTTGGTTTAGGTTTTAGGTGCATTTTTAATTTTATTGCTTAAATTGCATTTTCTCGACGAGCTGAGCACGTTTTCTGAAATGTGCTACTCCCGTCGCTCTGGTTGGGTGCGCACAGTAAAAAGTGCTCTTGGCAGCTAGAGAGTGCCGCGTTGACCACTGCGCATGAAGAAATAACCACCTGCAACGTTTGGTTTAGGTTTTAGGTGCATTTTTAATTTTATTGCTTAAATCGCATTTTCTCGACGAGCTGAGCACGTTTTCTGAAATGTGCTCCTCCCGTCACTCTGGTTGGGTGCGCACAGTAAAAAGTGCTCTTGGCAGCTAAAGAGTGCCGCGTTGACCACTGCGCACAAAGAAATAAGCACCTGCAACGTTTGGTTTAGGCTTTAGGTGCATTTTAAATTTTATTGCTTAAATCGCATTTTCTCGACGAGCTGAGCAAGTTTTCTGAAATGTGCTCCTCCCGTCGCTCTGGTTGTGCGCGCATAGTAAAAAGTGCTCCTGGCAGCGAGAGAGTGCCGCGTTGACCACTGCACATGAAGAAATAAGCACCTGCAACGTTTGGTTTAGGTTTTAGGTGCATTTTTAATTTTATTGCTTAAATCGCATTTTCTCGACGAGCTGAGCACGTTTTCTGAAATGTGTTCCTCCCGTCGCTCTGGTTGGGTGCGCATAGTAAAAAGTGCTCTTGGCAGCTAGAGAGTGCCGCGTTGACCACTGCGCATGAAGAAATAAGCACCTGCAACGTTTGGTTTAGGTTTTAGGTGAATTTTTAATTTTATTGCTTAAATCGCATTTTCTCGACGAGCTGAGCACGTTTTCTGAAATGTGCTCCTCCCGTCACTCTGGTTGGGTGCACACAGTAAAAAGTGCTCCTGGCAGCTAGGGAGTGCCGCGTTGACCACTGCGCAAGAAGAAATAAGCACCTGCAACGTTTGGTTTAGGTTTTAGGTGCATTTTTAATTTTATTGCTTAAATCGCATTTTCTCGACAAGCTGAGCACGTTTTCTGAAATGTGCTCCTCCCGTCGCTCTGGTTGGGTGCGCACAGTAAAAAGAGCTCCTGGCAGCTAGGGAGTGCCGCGTTGACCACTGCGCACGAAGAAATAAGCACCTTCAACGTTTGGTTTAGGTTTTAGGTGCATTTTTAATTTTATTGCTTAAATCGCATTCTCTCGACGAGCTGAGCACGTTTTCTGAAATGTGCTCCTCCCGTCGCTCTGGTTGGGCGCGCATAGTAAAAAGTGCTCCTGGCAGCTAGAGAGTGCCGCGTTGACCACTGCGCATGAAGAAATAAGCACCTGCAACGTTTGGTTTAGGTTTTAGGTGCATTTTTAATTTTATATCTTAATTCGCATTTTCTCGACAAGCTGAGCACGTTTTCTGAAATGTGCTCCTCCCGTCGCTCTGGTTGGGTGCGCATAGGAAAAAGTGCTCTTGGCAGCTAGAGAGTGCCGCGTTGACCACTGCGCTTGAAGAAATAACCACCTGCAACGTTTGGTTTAGGTTTTAGGTGCATTTTTAATTTTATTGCTTAAATCGCATTTTCTCGACAAGCTGAGCACGTTTTCTGAAATGTGCTCCTCCCGTCGCTCTGGTTGGGTGCGCATAGGAAAAAGTGCTCCTGGCAGCTAGAGAGTTCCGCGTTGACCACTGCGCATGAAGAAATAAGCACCTGCAACGTTTGGTTTAGGTTTTAGGTGCATTTTTAATTTTATTGCTTAAATCGCATTCTCTCGACGAGCTGAGCACGTTTTCTGAAATGTGCTCCTCCCGTCGCTCTGGTTGGGTGCGCACAGTAAAAAGTGCTCTTGGCAGCTCGGGAGTGCCGCGTTGACCACTGCGCATGAAGAAATAAGCACCCGCAACGTTTGGTTTAGGTTTTAGGTGCATTTTTAATTTTATTGCTTAAATCGCATTTTCTCGACGAGCTGAGCACGTTTTCTGAAATGTGCTCCTCCCGTCGCTCTGGTTGGGCGCGCATAGTAAAAAGTGCTCCTGGCAGCTAGAGAGTGCCGCGTTGACCACTGCGCAAGATGAAATAAGCACCTGCAACGTTTGGTTTAGGTTTTAGCTGCATTTTTAATTTTATTGCTTAAATCGCATTTTCTCGACAAGCTGAGCACGTTTTCTGAAATGTGCTCCTCCCGTCGCTCTGGTTGGGTGCGCACAGTAAAAAGAGCTCCTGGCAGCTAGGGAGTGCCGCGTTGACCACTGCGCACGAAGAAATAAGCACCTGCAACGTTTGGTTTAGGTTTTAGGTGCATTTTTAATTTTATTGCTTAAATCGCATTCTCTCGACGAGCTGAGCACGTTTTCTGAAATGTGGTCCTCCCGTCACTCTGGTTGGGTGCGCACAGTAAAAAGTCCTCCTGGCAGCTAGGGAGTGCCGCGTTGAGCACTACGCACGAAGAAATAAGCACCTGCAACGTTTGGTTTAGGTTTTAGCTGCATTTTTAATTTTATTGCTTAAATCGCATTTTCTCGACGAGCTGAGCACGTTTTCTGAAATGTGCTCCTCCCGTCGCTCTGGTTGGGTGCGCACAGTAAAAAGAGCTCCTGGCAGCTAGGGAGTTCCGCGTTGACCACTGCGCACGAAGAAATAAGCACCTGCAACGTTTGGTTTAGGTTTTAGGTGCATTTTTAATTTTATTGCGTAAATCGCATTCTCTCGACGAGCTGAGCACGTTTTCTGAAATGTGCTCCTCCCGTCGCTCTGGTTGGGTGCGCACAGTAAAAAGTGCTCTTGGCAGCTCGGGAGTGCCGCGTTGACCACTGCGCATGAAGAAATAAGCACCTGCAACGTTTGGTTTAGGTTTTAGGTGCATTTTTAATTTTATTGCTTAAATCGCATTTTCTCGACGAGCTGAGCACGTTTTCTGAAATGTGCTCCTCCCGTCGCTCTGGTTGGGCGCGCATAGTAAAAAGTGCTCCTGGCAGCTAGAGAGTGCCGCGTTGACCACTGCGCAAGAAGAAATAAGCACCTGCAACGTTTGGTCTAGGTTTTAGGTGCATTTTTAATTTTATTGCTTAAATCGCATTTTCTCGACAAGCTGAGCACGTTTTCTGAAATGTGCTCCTTCCGTCGCTCTGGTTGGGTGCGCACAGTAAAAAGAGCTCCTGGCAGCTAGGGAGTGCCGCGTTGACCACTGCGCACGAAGAAATAAGCACCTGCAACGTTTGGTTTAGGTTTTAGGTGCATTTTTAATTTTATTGCTTAAATCGCATTCTCTCGACGAGCTGAGCACGTTTTCTGAAATGTGCTCCTCCCGTCGCTCTGGTTGGGCGCGCATAGTAAAAAGTGCTCCTGGCAGCTAGAGATTGCCGCGTTGACCACTGCGCATGAAGAAATAAGCACCTGCAACGTTTGGTTTAAGTTTTAGGTGCATTTTTAATTTTATTGCTTAAATCGCATTTTCTCGACAAGCTGAGCACGTTTTCTGAAATGTGCTCCTCCCGTCACTCTGGTTGGGTGCGCACAGTAAAAAGTGCTCTTGGCAGCTAGAGAGTGCCGCGTTGACCACTGCGCATGAAGAAATAACCACCTGCAACGTTTGGTTTAGGTTTTAGGTGCATTTTTAATTTTATTGCTTAAATCGCATTTTCTCGACGAGCTGAGTACGTTTTCTGAAATGTGCTCCTCCCGTCACTCTGGTTGGGTGCGCACAGTAAAAAGTGCTCTTGGCAGCTAAAGAGTGCCGCGTTGACCACTGCGCACAAAGAAATAAGCACCTGCAACGTTTGGTTTAGGTTTTAGGTGCATTTTAAATTTTATTGCTTAAATCGCATTTTCTCGACGAGCTGAGCAAGTTTTCTGAAATGTGCTCCTCCCGTCGCTCTGGTTGTGCGCGCATAGTAAAAAGTGCTCTTGGCAGCTAAAGAGTGCGGCGTTGACCACTGCGCACAAAGAAATAAGCACCTGCAACGTTTGGTTTAGGTTTTAGGTGCATTTTAAATTTTATTGCTTAAATCGCATTTTCTCGACGAGCTGAGCACGTTTTCTGAAATGTGCTCCTCCCGTCGCTCTGGTTGGGTGCGCACAGTAAAAAGAGCTCCTGGCAGCTAGGGAGTTCCGCGTTGACCACTGCGCACGAAGAAATAAGCACCTGCAACGTTTGGTTTAGGTTTTAGGTGCATTTTTAATTTTATTGCTTAAATCGCATTTTCTCGACGAGCTGAGCACGTTTTCTGAAATGTGCTCCTCCCGTCACTCTGGTTGGGTGCGCATAGTAAAAAGTGCTCTTGGCAGCTAAAGAGTGCGGCGTTGACCACTGCGCACAAAGAAATAAGCACCTGCAACGTTTGGTTTAGGTTTTAGGTGCATTTTAAATTTTATTGCTTAAATCGCATTTTCTCGACGAGCTGAGCACGTTTTCTGAAATGTGCTCCTCCCGTCGCTCTGGTTGTGCGCGCATAGTAAAAAGTGCTCCTGGCAGCTAGAGAGTGCCGCGTTGACCACTGCACATGAAGAAATAAGCACCTGCAACGTTTGGTTTAGGTTTTAGGTGCATTTTTAATTTTATTGCTTAAATCGCATTGTCTCGACGAGCTGAGCACGTTTTCTAAAATGTGCTCCTCCCGTCGCTCTGGTTGGGTGCGCACAGTAAAAAGTGCTCTTGGCAGCTAGAGAGTGCCGCGTTGACCACTGCGCATGAAGAAATAAGCACCTGCAACGTTTGGTTTAGGTTTTAGGTGCATTTTTAATTTTATTGCTTAAATCGCATTTTCTCGACGAGCTGAGCACGTTTTCTGAAATGTGCTCCTCCCGTCACTCTGGTTGGGTGCGCATAGTAAAAAGTGCTCCTGGCAGCTAGAGAGTGCCGCGTTGACCACTGCGCAAGAAGAAATAAGCACCTGCAACGTTTGGTTTAGGTTTTAGCTGCATTTTTAATTTTATTGCTTAAATCGCATTTTCTCGACAAGCTGAGCACGTTTTCTGAAATGTGCTCCTCCCGTCGCTCTGGTTGGGTGCGCACAGTAAAAAGAGCTCCTGGCAGCTAGGGAGTGCCGCGTTGACCACTGCGCACGAAGAAATAAGCACCTGCAACGTTTGGTTTAGGTTTTAGGTGCATTTTTAATTTTATTGCTTAAATCGCATTCTCTCGACGAGCTGAGCACGTTTTCTGAAATGTGCTCCTCCCGTCACTCTGGTTGGGTGCGCACAGTAAAAAGTGCTCCTGGCAGCTAGGGAGTGCCTCGTTGAGCACTACGCACGAAGAAATAAGCACCTGCAACGTTTGGTTTAGGTTTTAGCTGCATTTTTAATTTTATTGCTTAAATCGCATTTTCTCGACGAGCTGAGCACGTTTTCTGAAATGTGCTCCTCCCGTCGCTCTGGTTGGGTGCGCACAGTAAAAAGAGCTCCTGGCAGCTAGGGAGTTCCGCGTTGACCACTGCGCACGAAGAAATAAGCACCTGCAACGTTTGGTTTAGGTTTTAGGTGCATTTTTAATTTTATTGCGTAAATCGCATTCTCTCGACGAGCTGAGCACGTTTTCTGAAATGTGCTCCTCCCGTCGCTCTGGTTGGGTGCGCACAGTAAAATGTGCTCTTGGCAGCTCGGGAGTGCCGCGTTGACCACTGCGCATGAAGAAATAAGCACCTGCAACGTTTGGTTTAGGTTTTAGGTGCATTTTTAATTTTATTGCTTAAATCGCATTTTCTCGACGAGCTGAGCACGTTTTCTGAAATGTGCTCCTCCCGTCGCTCTGGTTGGGCGCGCATAGTAAAAAGTGCTCCTGGCAGCTAGAGAGTGCCGCGTTGACCACTGCGCAAGAAGAAATAAGCACCTGCAACGTTTGGTCTAGGTTTTAGGTGCATTTTTAATTTTATTGCTTAAATCGCATTTTCTCGACAAGCTGAGCACGTTTTCTGAAATGTGCTCCTTCCGTCGCTCTGGTTGGGTGCGCACAGTAAAAAGAGCTCCTGGCAGCTAGGGAGTGCCGCGTTGACCACTGCGCACGAAGAAATAAGCACCTGCAACGTTTGGTTTAGGTTTTAGGTGCATTTTTAATTTTATTGCTTAAATCGCATTCTCTCGACGAGCTGAGCACGTTTTCTGAAATGTGCTCCTCCCGTCGCTCTGGTTGGGCGCGCATAGTAAAAAGTGCTCCTGGCAGCTAGAGAGTGCCGCGTTGACCACTGCGCATGAAGAAATAAGCACCTGCAACGTTTGGTTTAGGTTTTAGGTGCATTTTTAATTTTATTGCTTAAATCGCATTTTCTCGACAAGCTGAGCACGTTTTCTGAAATGTGCTCCTCCCGTCACTCTGGTTGGGTGCGCACAGTAAAAAGTGCTCTTGGCAGCTAGAGAGTGCCGCGTTGACCACTGCGCATGAAGAAATAACCACCTGCAACGTTTGGTTTAGGTTTTAGGTGCATTTTTAATTTTATTGCTTAAATCGCATTTTCTCGACGAGCTGAGCACGTTTTCTGAAATGTGCTCCTCCCGTCACTCTGGTTGGGTGCGCATAGTAAAAAGTGCTCTTGGCAGCTAAAGAGTGCCGCGTTGACCACTGCGCACAAAGAAATAAGCACCTGCAACGTTTGGTTTAGGTTTTAGGTGCATTTTAAATTTTATTGCTTAAATCGCATTTTCTCGACGAGCTGAGCAAGTTTTCTGAAATGTGCTCCTCCCGTCGCTCTGGTTGTGCGCGCATAGTAAAAAGTGCTCCTGGCAGCGAGAGAGTGCCGCGTTGACCACTGCGCACGAAGAAATAAGCACCTGCAACGTTTGGTTTAGGTTTTAGGTGCATTTTTAATTTTATTGCTTAAATCGCATTTTCTCGACGAGCTGAGCACGTTTTCTGAAATGTGCTCCTCCCGTCACTCTGGTTGGGTGCGCACAGTAAAAAGTGCTCTTGGCAGCTAGAGAGTGCCGCGTTGACCACTGCGCATGAAGAAATAAGCACCTGCAACGTTTGGTTTAGGTTTTAGGTGCATTTTTAATTTTATTGCTTAAATCGCATTTTCTCGACGAGCTGAGCACGTTTTCTGAAATGTGCTCCTCCCGTCACTCTGGTTGGGTGCGCACAGTAAAAAGTGCTCTTGGCAGCTAGAGAGTGCCGCGTTGACCACTGCGCATGAAGAAATAACCACCTGCAACGTTTGGTTTAGGTTTTAGGTGCATTTTTAATTTTATTGCTTAAATCGCATTTTCTCGACGAGCTGAGCACGTTTTCTGAAATATGCTCCTCCCGTCACTCTGGTTGGGTGCGCATAGTAAAAAGTGCTCTTGGCAGCTAAAGAGTGCCGCGTTGACCACTGCGCACAAAGAAATAAGCACCTGCAACGTTTGGTTTAGGTTTTAGCTGCATTTTAAATTTTATTGCTTAAATCGCATTTTCTCGACGAGCTGAGCACGTTTTCTGAAATGTGCTCCTCCCGTCGCTCTGGTTGTGCGCGCATAGTAAAAAGTGCTCCTGGCAGCTAGGGAGTGCCGCGTTGAGCACTACGCACGAAGAAATAAGCACCTGCAACGTTTGGTTTAGGTTTTAGCTGCATTTTTAATTTTATTGCTTAAATCGCATTTTCTCGACGAGCTGAGCACGTTTTCTGAAATGTGCTCCTCCCGTCGCTCTGGTTGGGTGCGCACAGTAAAAAGAGCTCCTGGCAGCTAGGGAGTTCCGCGTTGACCACTGCGCACGAAGAAATAAGCACCTGCAACGTTTGGTTTAGGTTTTAGGTGCATTTTTAATTTTATTGCGTAAATCGCATTCTCTCGACGAGCTGAGCACGTTTTCTGAAATGTGCTCCTCCCGTCGCTCTGGTTGGGTGCGCACAGTAAAAAGTGCTCTTGGCAGCTCGGGAGTGCCGCGTTGACCACTGCGCATGAAGAAATAAGCACCTGCAACGTTTGGTTTAGGTTTTAGGTGCATTTTTAATTTTATTGCTTAAATCGCATTTTCTCGACGAGCTGAGCACGTTTTCTGAAATGTGCTCCTCCCGTCGCTCTGGTTGGGCGCGCATAGTAAAAAGTGCTCCTGGCAGCTAGAGAGTGCCGCGTTGACCACTGCGCAAGAAGAAATAAGCACCTGCAACGTTTGGTCTAGGTTTTAGGTGCATTTTTAATTTTATTGCTTAAATCGCATTTTCTCGACAAGCTGAGCACGTTTTCTGAAATGTGCTCCTTCCGTCGCTCTGGTTGGGTGCGCACAGTAAAAAGAGCTCCTGGCAGCTAGGGAGTGCCGCGTTGACCACTGCGCACGAAGAAATAAGCACCTGCAACGTTTGGTTTAGGTTTTAGGTGCATTTTTAATTTTATTGCTTAAATCGCATTCTCTCGACGAGCTGAGCACGTTTTCTGAAATGTGCTCCTCCCGTCACTCTGGTTGGGTGCGCACAGTAAAAAGAGCTCCTGGCAGCTAGAGAGTTCCGCGTTGAACACTGCGCACGAAGAAATAAGCACCTGCAACGTTTGGTTTAGGTTTTAGGTGCATTTTTAATTTTATTGCTTAAATCGCATTCTCTCGACGAGCTGAGCACGTTTTCTGAAATGTGCTCCTCCCGTCGCTCTGGTTGGGTGCGCACAGTAAAAAGTGCTCTTGGCAGCTCGGGAGTGCCGCTTTGACCACTGCGCATGAAGAAATAAGCACCTGCAACGTTTGGTTTAGGTTTTAGGTGCATTTTTAATTTTATTGCTTAAATCGCATTTTCTCGACGAGCTGAGCACGTTTTCTGAAATGTGCTCCTCCCGTCGCTCTGGTTGGGTGCGCACAGTAAAAAGAGCTCCTGGCAGCTAGGGAGTGCCGCGTTGACCACTGCGCACGAAGAAATAAGCACCTGCAACGTTTGGTTTAGGTTTTAGATGCATTTTTTATTTTATTGCTTAAATCGCATTCTCTCGACGAGCTGAGCACGTTTTCTGAAATGTGCTCCTCCCGTCACTCTGGTTGGGTGCGCACAGTAAAAAGTGCTCCTGGCAGCTAGGGAGTGCCGCGTTGAGCACTACGCACGAAGAAATAAGCACCTGCAACGTTTGGTTTAGGTTTTAGCTGCATTTTTAATTTTATTGCTTAAATCGCATTTTCTCGACGAGCTGAGCACGTTTTCTGAAATGTGCTCCTCCCGTCGCTCTGGTTAAGTGCGCACAGTAAAAAGAGCTCCTGGCAGCTAGGGAGTTCCGCGTTGACCACTGCGCACGAAGAAATAAGCACCTGCAACGTTTGGTTTAGGTTTTAGGTGCATTTTTAATTTTATTGCTTAAATCGCATTCTCTCGACGAGCTGAGCACGTTTTCTGAAATGTGCTCCTCCCGTCGCTCTGGTTGGGTGCGCACAGTAAAAAGTGCTCTTGGCAGCTCGGGAGTGCCGCGTTGACCACTGCGCATGAAGAAATAAGCACCTGCAACGTTTGGTTTAGGTTTTAGGTGCATTTTTAATTTTATTGCTTAAATCGCATTTTCTCGACAAGCTGAGCACGTTTTCTGAAATGTGCTTCTCCCGTCGCTCTGGTTGGGTGCGCATAGGAAAAAGTGCTCCTGGCAGCTAGAGAGTGCCGCGTTGACCACTGCGCAAGATGAAATAAGCACCTGCAACGTTTGGTTTAGGTTTTAGCTGCATTTTTAATTTTATTGCTTAAATCGCATTTTCTCGACAAGCTGAGCACGTTTTCTGAAATGTGCTCCTCCCGTCGCTCTGGTTGGGTGCGCACAGTAAAAAGAGCTCCTGGCAGCTAGGGAGTGCCGCGTTGACCACTGCGCACGAAGAAATAAGCACCTGCAACGTTTGGTTTAGGTTTTAGGTGCATTTTTAATTTTATTGCTTAAATCGCATTCTCTCGACGAGCTGAGCACGTTTTCTGAAATGTGCTCCTCCCGTCACTCTGGTTGGGTGCGCACAGTAAAAAGTGCTCCTGGCAGCTAGGGAGTGCCGCGTTGAGCACTACGCACGAAGAAATAAGCACCTGCAACGTTTGGTTTAGGTTTTAGCTGCATTTTTAATTTTATTGCTTAAATCGCATTTTCTCGACGAGCTGAGCACGTTTTCTGAAATGTGCTCCTCCCGTCGCTCTGGTTGGGTGCGCACAGTAAAAAGAGCTCCTGGCAGCTAGGGAGTTCCGCGTTGACCACTGCGCACGAAGAAATAAGCACCTGCAACGTTTGGTTTAGGTTTTAGGTGCATTTTTAATTTTATTGCGTAAATCGCATTCTCTCGACGAGCTGAGCACGTTTTCTGAAATGTGCTCCTCCCGTCGCTCTGGTTGGGTGCGCACAGTAAAAAGTGCTCTTGGCAGCTCGGGAGTGCCGCGTTGACCACTGCGCATGAAGAAATAAGCACCTGCAACGTTTGGTTTAGGTTTTAGGTGCATTTTTAATTTTATTGCTTAAATCGCATTTTCTCGACGAGCTGAGCACGTTTTCTGAAATGTGCTCCTCCCGTCGCTCTGGTTGGGCGCGCATAGTAAAAAGTGCTCCTGGCAGCTAGAGAGTGCCGCGTTGACCACTGCGCAAGAAGAAATAAGCACCTGCAACGTTTGGTCTAGGTTTTAGGTGCATTTTTAATTTTATTGCTTAAATCGCATTTTCTCGACAAGCTGAGCACGTTTTCTGAAATGTGCTCCTTCCGTCGCTCTGGTTGGGTGCGCACAGTAAAAAGAGCTCCTGGCAGCTAGGGAGTGCCGCGTTGACCACTGCGCACGAAGAAATAAGCACCTGCAACGTTTGGTTTAGGTTTTAGGTGCATTTTTAATTTTATTGCTTAAATCGCATTCTCTCGACGAGCTGAGCACGTTTTCTGAAATGTGCTCCTCCCGTCGCTCTGGTTGGGCGCGCATAGTAAAAAGTGCTCCTGGCAGCTAGAGAGTGCCGCGTTGACCACTGCGCATGAAGAAATAAGCACCTGCAACGTTTGGTTTAGGTTTTAGGTGCATTTTTAATTTTATTGCTTAAATCGCATTTTCTCGACAAGCTGAGCACGTTTTCTGAAATGTGCTCCTCCCGTCACTCTGGTTGGGTGCGCACAGTAAAAAGTGCTCTTGGCAGCTAGAGAGTGCCGCGTTGACCACTGCGCATGAAGAAATAACCACCTGCAACGTTTGGTTTAGGTTTTAGGTGCATTTTTAATTTTATTGCTTAAATCGCATTTTCTCGACGAGCTGAGCACGTTTTCTGAAATGTGCTCCTCCCGTCACTCTGGTTGGGTGCGCATAGTAAAAAGTGCTCTTGGCAGCTAAAGAGTGCCGCGTTGACCACTGCGCACAAAGAAATAAGCACCTGCAACGTTTGGTTTAGGTTTTAGGTGCATTTTAAATTTTATTGCTTAAATCGCATTTTCTCGACGAGCTGAGCAAGTTTTCTGAAATGTGCTCCTCCCGTCGCTCTGGTTGTGCGCGCATAGTAAAAAGTGCTCCTGGCAGCGAGAGAGTGCCGCGTTGACCACTGCGCACGAAGAAATAAGCACCTGCAACGTTTGGTTTAGGTTTTAGGTGCATTTTTAATTTTATTGCTTAAATCGCATTTTCTCGACGAGCTGAGCACGTTTTCTGAAATGTGCTCCTCCCGTCACTCTGGTTGGGTGCGCACAGTAAAAAGTGCTCTTGGCAGCTAGAGAGTGCCGCGTTGACCACTGCGCATGAAGAAATAAGCACCTGCAACGTTTGGTTTAGGTTTTAGGTGCATTTTTAATTTTATTGCTTAAATCGCATTTTCTCGACGAGCTGAGCACGTTTTCTGAAATGTGCTCCTCCCGTCACTCTGGTTGGGTGCGCACAGTAAAAAGTGCTCTTGGCAGCTAGAGAGTGCCGCGTTGACCACTGCGCATGAAGAAATAACCACCTGCAACGTTTGGTTTAGGTTTTAGGTGCATTTTTAATTTTATTGCTTAAATCGCATTTTCTCGACGAGCTGAGCACGTTTTCTGAAATATGCTCCTCCCGTCACTCTGGTTGGGTGCGCATAGTAAAAAGTGCTCTTGGCAGCTAAAGAGTGCCGCGTTGACCACTGCGCACAAAGAAATAAGCACCTGCAACGTTTGGTTTAGGTTTTAGCTGCATTTTAAATTTTATTGCTTAAATCGCATTTTCTCGACGAGCTGAGCACGTTTTCTGAAATGTGCTCCTCCCGTCGCTCTGGTTGTGCGCGCATAGTAAAAAGTGCTCCTGGCAGCTAGGGAGTGCCGCGTTGAGCACTACGCACGAAGAAATAAGCACCTGCAACGTTTGGTTTAGGTTTTAGCTGCATTTTTAATTTTATTGCTTAAATCGCATTTTCTCGACGAGCTGAGCACGTTTTCTGAAATGTGCTCCTCCCGTCGCTCTGGTTGGGTGCGCACAGTAAAAAGAGCTCCTGGCAGCTAGGGAGTTCCGCGTTGACCACTGCGCACGAAGAAATAAGCACCTGCAACGTTTGGTTTAGGTTTTAGGTGCATTTTTAATTTTATTGCGTAAATCGCATTCTCTCGACGAGCTGAGCACGTTTTCTGAAATGTGCTCCTCCCGTCGCTCTGGTTGGGTGCGCACAGTAAAAAGTGCTCTTGGCAGCTCGGGAGTGCCGCGTTGACCACTGCGCATGAAGAAATAAGCACCTGCAACGTTTGGTTTAGGTTTTAGGTGCATTTTTAATTTTATTGCTTAAATCGCATTTTCTCGACGAGCTGAGCACGTTTTCTGAAATGTGCTCCTCCCGTCGCTCTGGTTGGGCGCGCATAGTAAAAAGTGCTCCTGGCAGCTAGAGAGTGCCGCGTTGACCACTGCGCAAGAAGAAATAAGCACCTGCAACGTTTGGTCTAGGTTTTAGGTGCATTTTTAATTTTATTGCTTAAATCGCATTTTCTCGACAAGCTGAGCACGTTTTCTGAAATGTGCTCCTTCCGTCGCTCTGGTTGGGTGCGCACAGTAAAAAGAGCTCCTGGCAGCTAGGGAGTGCCGCGTTGACCACTGCGCACGAAGAAATAAGCACCTGCAACGTTTGGTTTAGGTTTTAGGTGCATTTTTAATTTTATTGCTTAAATCGCATTCTCTCGACGAGCTGAGCACGTTTTCTGAAATGTGCTCCTCCCGTCACTCTGGTTGGGTGCGCACAGTAAAAAGAGCTCCTGGCAGCTAGAGAGTTCCGCGTTGAACACTGCGCACGAAGAAATAAGCACCTGCAACGTTTGGTTTAGGTTTTAGGTGCATTTTTAATTTTATTGCTTAAATCGCATTCTCTCGACGAGCTGAGCACGTTTTCTGAAATGTGCTCCTCCCGTCGCTCTGGTTGGGTGCGCACAGTAAAAAGTGCTCTTGGCAGCTCGGGAGTGCCGCTTTGACCACTGCGCATGAAGAAATAAGCACCTGCAACGTTTGGTTTAGGTTTTAGGTGCATTTTTAATTTTATTGCTTAAATCGCATTTTCTCGACGAGCTGAGCACGTTTTCTGAAATGTGCTCCTCCCGTCGCTCTGGTTGGGTGCGCACAGTAAAAAGAGCTCCTGGCAGCTAGGGAGTGCCGCGTTGACCACTGCGCACGAAGAAATAAGCACCTGCAACGTTTGGTTTAGGTTTTAGATGCATTTTTTATTTTATTGCTTAAATCGCATTCTCTCGACGAGCTGAGCACGTTTTCTGAAATGTGCTCCTCCCGTCACTCTGGTTGGGTGCGCACAGTAAAAAGTGCTCCTGGCAGCTAGGGAGTGCCGCGTTGAGCACTACGCACGAAGAAATAAGCACCTGCAACGTTTGGTTTAGGTTTTAGCTGCATTTTTAATTTTATTGCTTAAATCGCATTTTCTCGACGAGCTGAGCACGTTTTCTGAAATGTGCTCCTCCCGTCGCTCTGGTTAAGTGCGCACAGTAAAAAGAGCTCCTGGCAGCTAGGGAGTTCCGCGTTGACCACTGCGCACGAAGAAATAAGCACCTGCAACGTTTGGTTTAGGTTTTAGGTGCATTTTTAATTTTATTGCTTAAATCGCATTCTCTCGACGAGCTGAGCACGTTTTCTGAAATGTGCTCCTCCCGTCGCTCTGGTTGGGTGCGCACAGTAAAAAGTGCTCTTGGCAGCTCGGGAGTGCCGCGTTGACCACTGCGCATGAAGAAATAAGCACCTGCAACGTTTGGTTTAGGTTTTAGGTGCATTTTTAATTTTATTGCTTAAATCGCATTTTCTCGACAAGCTGAGCACGTTTTCTGAAATGTGCTTCTCCCGTCGCTCTGGTTGGGTGCGCATAGGAAAAAGTGCTCCTGGCAGCTAGAGAGTGCCGCGTTGACCACTGCGCAAGATGAAATAAGCACCTGCAACGTTTGGTTTAGGTTTTAGCTGCATTTTTAATTTTATTGCTTAAATCGCATTTTCTCGACAAGCTGAGCACGTTTTCTGAAATGTGCTCCTCCCGTCGCTCTGGTTGGGTGCGCACAGTAAAAAGAGCTCCTGGCAGCTAGGGAGTGCCGCGTTGACCACTGCGCACGAAGAAATAAGCACCTGCAACGTTTGGTTTAGGTTTTAGGTGCATTTTTAATTTTATTGCTTAAATCGCATTCTCTCGACGAGCTGAGCACGTTTTCTGAAATGTGCTCCTCCCGTCACTCTGGTTGGGTGCGCACAGTAAAAAGTGCTCCTGGCAGCTAGGGAGTGCCGCGTTGAGCACTACGCACGAAGAAATAAGCACCTGCAACGTTTGGTTTAGGTTTTAGCTGCATTTTTAATTTTATTGCTTAAATCGCATTTTCTCGACGAGCTGAGCACGTTTTCTGAAATGTGCTCCTCCCGTCGCTCTGGTTGGGTGCGCACAGTAAAAAGAGCTCCTGGCAGCTAGGGAGTTCCGCGTTGACCACTGCGCACGAAGAAATAAGCACCTGCAACGTTTGGTTTAGGTTTTAGGTGCATTTTTAATTTTATTGCGTAAATCGCATTCTCTCGACGAGCTGAGCACGTTTTCTGAAATGTGCTCCTCCCGTCGCTCTGGTTGGGTGCGCACAGTAAAAAGTGCTCTTGGCAGCTCGGGAGTGCCGCGTTGACCACTGCGCATGAAGAAATAAGCACCTGCAACGTTTGGTTTAGGTTTTAGGTGCATTTTTAATTTTATTGCTTAAATCGCATTTTCTCGACGAGCTGAGCACGTTTTCTGAAATGTGCTCCTCCCGTCGCTCTGGTTGGGCGCGCATAGTAAAAAGTGCTCCTGGCAGCTAGAGAGTGCCGCGTTGACCACTGCGCAAGAAGAAATAAGCACCTGCAACGTTTGGTCTAGGTTTTAGGTGCATTTTTAATTTTATTGCTTAAATCGCATTTTCTCGACAAGCTGAGCACGTTTTCTGAAATGTGCTCCTTCCGTCGCTCTGGTTGGGTGCGCACAGTAAAAAGAGCTCCTGGCAGCTAGGGAGTGCCGCGTTGACCACTGCGCACGAAGAAATAAGCACCTGCAACGTTTGGTTTAGGTTTTAGGTGCATTTTTAATTTTATTGCTTAAATCGCATTCTCTCGACGAGCTGAGCACGTTTTCTGAAATGTGCTCCTCCCGTCGCTCTGGTTGGGCGCGCATAGTAAAAAGTGCTCCTGGCAGCTAGAGAGTTCCGCGTTGACCACTGCGCAAGAAGAAATAAGCACCTGCAACGTTTGGTTTAGGTTTTAGCTGCATTTTTAATTTTATTGCTTAAATCGCATTTTCTCGACAAGCTGAGCACGTTTTCTGAAATGTGCTCCTCCCGTCGCTCTGGTTGGGTGCGCACAGTAAAAAGAGCTCCTGGCAGCTAGGGAGTGCCGCGTTGACCACTGCGCACGAAGAAATAAGCACCTGCAACGTTTGGTTTAGGTTTTAGGTGCATTTTTAATTTTATTGCTTAAATCGCATTCTCTCGACGAGCTGAGCACGTTTTCTGAAATGTGCTCCTCCCGTCACTCTGGTTGGGTGCGCACAGTAAAAAGTGCTCCTGGCAGCTAGGGAGTGCCGCGTTGAGCACTACGCACGAAGAAATAAGCACCTGCAACGTTTGATATAGGTTTTAGCTGCATTTTTAATTTTATTGCTTAAATCGCATTTTCTCGACGAGCTGAGCACGTTTTCTGAAATGTGCTCCTCCCGTCGCTCTGGTTGGGTGCGCACAGTAAAAAGAGCTCCTGGCAGCTAGGGAGTTCCGCGTTGACCACTGCGCACGAAGAAATAAGCACCTGCAACGTTTGGTTTAGGTTTTAGGTGCATTTTTAATTTTATTGCGTAAATCGCATTCTCTCGACGAGCTGAGCACGTTTTCTGAAATGTGCTCCTCCCGTCGCTCTGGTTGGGTGCGCACAGTAAAAAGTGCTCTTGGCAGCTCGGGAGTGCCGCGTTGACCACTGCGCATGAAGAAATAAGCACCTGCAACGTTTGGTTTAGGTTTTAGGTGCATTTTTAATTTTATTGCTTAAATCGCATTTTCTCGACGAGCTGAGCACGTTTTCTGAAATGTGCTCCTCCCGTCGCTCTGGTTGGGCCCGCATAGTAAAAAGTGCTCCTGGCAGCTAGAGAGTGCCGCGTTGACCACTGCGCAAGAAGAAATAAGCACCTGCAACGTTTGGTCTAGGTTTTAGGTGCATTTTTAATTTTATTGCTTAAATCGCATTTTCTCGACAAGCTGAGCACGTTTTCTGAAATGTGCTCCTTCCGTCGCTCTGGTTGGGTGCGCACAGTAAAAAGAGCTCCTGGCAGCTAGGGAGTGCCGCGTTGACCACTGCGCACGAAAATATAAGCACCTGCAACGTTTGGTTTAGGTTTTAGGTGCATTTTTAATTTTATTGCTTAAATCGCATTCTCTCGACGAGCTGAGCACGTTTTCTGAAATGTGCTCCTCCCGTCGCTCTGGTTGTGCGCGCATAGTAAAAAGTGCTCCTGGCAGCTAGAGAGTGCCGCGTTGACCACTGCACATGAAGAAATAAGCACCTGCAACGTTTGGTTTAGGTTTTAGGTGCATTTTTAATTTTATTGCTTAAATCGCATTTTCTCGACGAGCTGAGCACGTTTTCTGAAATGTGCTCCTCCCGTCGCTCTGGTTGGGTGCGCATAGTAAAAAGTGCTCTTGGCAGCTAGAGAGTGCCGCGTTGACCACTGCGCATGAAGAAATAAGCACCTGCAACGTTTGGTTTAGGTTTTAGGTGCATTTTTAATTTTATTGCTTAAATCGCATTTTCTCGACGAGCTGAGCACGTTTTCTGAAATGTGCTCCTCCCGTCACTCTGGTTGGGTGCGCACAGTAAAAAGTGCTCCTGGCAGCTAGGGAGTGCCGCGTTGAGCACTGCGCACGAAGAAATAAGCACCTGCAACGTTTGGTTTAGGTTTTAGGTGCATCTTTAATTTTATTGCTTAAATCGCATTTTCTCGACGAGCTGAGCACGTTTTCTGAAATGTGCTCCTCCCGTCACTCTGGTTGGGTGCGCACAGTAAAAAGTGCTCTTGGCAGCTAGAGAGTGCCGCGTTGACCACTGCGCATGAAGAAATAAGCACCTGCAACGTTTGGTTTAGGTTTTAGGTGCATTTTTAATTTTATTCCTTAAATCGCATTTTCTCGACGAGGTCAGCACGTTTTCTGAAATGTGCTCCTCCCGTCACTCTGGTTGGGTGCGCACAGTAAAAAGTGCTCCTGGCAGCTAGGGAGTGCCGCGTTGAGCACTGCGCACGAAGAAATAAGCACCTGCAACGTTTGGTTTAGGTTTTAGGTGCATTTTTAATTTTATTGCTTAAATCGCATTTTCTCGACGAGCTGAGCACGTTTTCTGAAATGTGCTCATCCCGTCACTCTGGTTGGGTGCGCACAGTAAAAAGTGCTCCTGGCAGCTAGGGAGTGCCGCGTTGAGCACTGCGCACGAAGAAATAAGCACCTGCAACGTTTGGTTTAGGTTTTAGGTGCATTTTTAATTTTATTGCTTAAATCGCATTTTCTCGACGAGCTGAGCACGTTTTCTGAAATGTGCTCCTCCCGTCACTCTGGTTGGGTGTGCACAGTAAAAAGTGCTCTTGGCAGCTAGAGAGTGCCGCGTTGACCACTGCGCATGAAGAAATAAGCACCTGCAACGTTTGGTTTAGGTTTTAGGTGCATTTTTAATTTTATTGCTTAAATCGCATTTTCTCGACGAGCTGAGCACGTTTTCTGAAATGTGCTCCTCCCGTCGCTCTGGTTGGGTGCGCACAGTAAAAAGAGCTCCTGGCAGCTAGGGAGTGCCGCGTTGACCACTGCGCACGAAGAAATAAGCACCTGCAACGTTTGGTTTAGGTTTTAGGTGCATTTTTAATTTTATTGCTTAAATCGCATTCTCTCGACGAGCTGAGCACGTTTTCTGAAATGTGCTCCTCCCGTCGCTCTGGTTGGGTGCGCACAGTAAAAAGTGCTCTTGGCAGCTCGGGAGTGCCGCGTTGACCACTGCGCATGAAGAAATAAGCACCTGCAACGTTTGGTTTAGGTTTTAGGTGCATTTTTTATTTTATTGCTTAAATCGCATTGTCTCGACGAGCTGAGCACGTTTTCTGAAATGTGCTCCTCCCGTCGCTCTGGTTGGGTGCACACAGTAAAAAGAGCTCCTGGCAGCTAGGGAGTGCCGCGTTGACCACTGCGCACGAAGAAATAAGCACCTGCAACGTTTGGTTTAGGTTTTAGGTGCATGTTTTATTTTATTGCTTAAATCGCATTCTCTCGACGAGCTGAGCACGTTTTCTGAAATGTGCTCCTCCCGTCGCTCTGGTTGGGTGCGCGTAGTAAAAAGTGCTCCTGGCAGCTAGGGAGTGCCGCGTTGACCACTGCGCACGAAGAAATAAGCACCTGCAACGTTTGGTTTAGGTTTTAGGTGCATTTTTAATTTTATTGCTTAAATCGCATTCTCTCGACGAGCTGAGCACGTTTTCTGAAATGTGCTCCTCCCGTCACTCTGGTTGGGTGCGCACAGTAAAAAGTGCTCCTGGCAGCTAGGGAGTGCCGCGTTGAGCACTACGCACGAAGAAATAAGCACCTGCAACGTTTGGTTTAGGTTTTAGCTGCATTTTTAATTTT
Organism: Syngnathus floridae; assembly: GCF_059516105.1. Taxonomy (NCBI): domain Eukaryota; kingdom Metazoa; phylum Chordata; class Actinopteri; order Syngnathiformes; family Syngnathidae; genus Syngnathus; species Syngnathus floridae. The sequence goes on along the minus strand of NC_142424.1, from coordinate 11,405,658 downwards.
ATTGCTTAAATCGCATTTTCTCGACGAGCTGAGCACGTTTTCTGAAATGTGCTCCTCCCTTCGCTCTGGTTGGGTGCGCGTAGTAAAAAGAGCTCCTGGCAGCTAGGGAGTTCCGCGTTGACCACTGCGCATGAAGAAATAAGCACCTGCAACGTTTGGTTTAGGTTTTAGGTGCATTTTTAATTTTATTGCTTAAATCGCATTTTCTCGACGAGCTGAGCACGTTTTCTGAAATGTGCTCCTCCCGTCACTCTGGTTGGGTGCGCACAGTAAAAAGTGCTCTTGGCAGCTAGAGAGTGCCGCGTTGACCACTGCGCATGAAGAAATAAGCACCTGCAACGTTTGGTTTAGGTTTTAGGTGCATTTTTAATTTTATTGCTTAAATCGCATTTTCTCGACGAGCTGAGCACGTTTTCTGAAATGTGCTCCTCCCGTCACTCTGGTTGGGTGCGCACAGTGAAAAGTGCTCCTGGCAGCTAGGGAGTGCCGCGTTGAGCACTGCGCACGAAGAAATAAGCACCTGCAACGTTTGGTTTAGGTTTTAGGTGCATTTTTAATTTTATTGCTTAAATCGCATTTTCTCGACGAGCTGAGCACGTTTTCTGAAATGTGCTCCTCCCGTCACTCTGGTTGGGTGCGCACAGTAAAAAGTGCTCCTGGCAGCTAGGGAGTGCCGCGTTGAGCACTGCGCACGAAGAAATAAGCACCTGCAACGTTTGGTTTAGGTTTTAGGTGCATTTTTAATTTTATTGCTTAAATCGCATTTTCTCGACGAGCTGAGCACGTTTTCTGAAATGTGCTCATCCCGTCACTCTGGTTGGGTGCGCACAGTAAAAAGTGCTCCTGGCAGCTAGGGAGTGCCGCGTTGAGCACTGCGCACGAAGAAATAAGCACCTGCAACGTTTGGTTTAGGTTTTAGGTGCATTTTTAATTTTATTGCTTAAATCGCATTTTCTCGACGAGCTGAGCACGTTTTCTGAAATGTGCTCCTCCCGTCACTCTGGTTGGGTGTGCACAGTAAAAAGTGCTCTTGGCAGCTAGAGAGTGCCGCGTTGACCACTGCGCATGAAGAAATAAGCACCTGCAACGTTTGGTTTAGGTTTTAGGTGCATTTTTAATTTTATTGCTTAAATCGCATTTTCTCGACGAGCTGAGCACGTTTTCTGAAATGTGCTCCTCCCGTCGCTCTGGTTGGGTGCGCACAGTAAAAAGAGCTCCTGGCAGCTAGGGAGTGCCGCGTTGACCACTGCGCACGAAGAAATAAGCACCTGCAACGTTTGGTTTAGGTTTTAGGTGCATTTTTAATTTTATTGCTTAAATCGCATTCTCTCGACGAGCTGAGCACGTTTTCTGAAATGTGCTCCTCCCGTCGCTCTGGTTGGGTGCGCACAGTAAAAAGTGCTCTTGGCAGCTCGGGAGTGCCGCGTTGACCACTGCGCATGAAGAAATAAGCACCTGCAACGTTTGGTTTAGGTTTTAGGTGCATTTTTTATTTTATTGCTTAAATCGCATTGTCTCGACGAGCTGAGCACGTTTTCTGAAATGTGCTCCTCCCGTCGCTCTGGTTGGGTGCACACAGTAAAAAGAGCTCCTGGCAGCTAGGGAGTGCCGCGTTGACCACTGCGCACGAAGAAATAAGCACCTGCAACGTTTGGTTTAGGTTTTAGGTGCATGTTTTATTCTATTGCTTAAATCGCATTCTCTCGACGAGCTGAGCACGTTTTCTGAAATGTGCTCCTCCCGTCGCTCTGGTTGGGTGCGCGTAGTAAAAAGTGCTCCTGGCAGCTAGGGAGTGCCGCGTTGACCACTGCGCACGAAGAAATAAGCACCTGCAACGTTTGGTTTAGGTTTTAGGTGCATTTTTAATTTTATTGCTTAAATCGCATTCTCTCGACGAGCTGAGCACGTTTTCTGAAATGTGCTCCTCCCGTCACTCTGGTTGGGTGCGCACAGTAAAAAGTGCTCCTGGCAGCTAGGGAGTGCCGCGCTGAGCACTACGCACGAAGAAATAAGCACCTGCAACGTTTGGTTTAGGTTTTAGCTGCATTTTTTATTTTATTGCTTAAATCGCATTTTCTCGACGAGCTGAGCACGTTTTCTGAAATGTGCTCCTCCCTTCGCTCTGGTTGGGTGCGCACAGTAAAAAGAGCTCCTGGCAGCTAGGGAGTTCCGCGTTGACCACTGCGCACGAAGAAATAAGCACCTGCAACGTTTGGTTTAGGTTTTAGGTGCATTTTTAATTTTATTGCTTAAATCGCATTCTCTCGACGAGCTGAGCACGTTTTCTGAAATGTGCTCCTCCCGTCGCTCTGGTTGGGTGCGCACAGTAAAAAGTGCTCTTGGCAGCTCGGGAGTGCCGCGTTGACCACTGCGCATGAAGAAATAAGCACCTGCAACGTTTGGTTTAGGTTTTAGGTGCATTTTTAATTTTATTGCTTAAATCGCATTTTCTCGACGAGCTGAGCACGTTTTCTGAAATGTGCTCCTCCCGTCACTCTGGTTGGGTGCGCACAGTAAAAAGTGCTCCTGGCAGCTAGGGAGTTCCGCGTTGACCACTGCGCATGAAGAAATAAGCACCTGCAACGTTTGGTTTAGGTTTTAGGTGCATTTTTAATTTTATTGCTTAAATCGCATTTTCTCGACGAGCTGAGCACGTTTTCTGAAATGTGCTCCTCCCGTCACTCTGGTTGGGTGCGCACAGTAAAAAGTGCTCTTGGCAGCTAGAGAGTGCCGCGTTGACCACTGCGCATGAAGAAATAAGCACCTGCAACGTTTGGTTTAGGTTTTAGGTGCATTTTTAATTTTATTGCTTAAATCGCATTTTCTCGACGAGCTGAGCACGTTTTCTGAAATGTGCTCCTCCCGTCGCTCTGGTTGGGTGCACACAGTAAAAAGAGCTCCTGGCAGCTAGGGAGTGCCGCGTTGACCACTGCGCACGAATAAATAAGCACCTGCAACGTTTGGTTTAGGTTTTAGTTGCATTTTTAATTTTATTGCTTAGATCGCATTCTCTCGACGAGCTGAGCACGTTTTCTGAAATGTGCTCCTCCCGTCGCTCTGGTTGGGCGTGCATAGTAAAAAGTGCTCCTGGCAGCTAGAGAGTGCCGCGTTGACCACTGCGCAAGAAGAAATAAGCACCTGCAACGTTTGGTTTAGGTTTTAGGTGCATTTTTAATTTTATTGCTTAAATCGCATTCTCTCGACGAGCTGAGCACGTTTTCTGAAATGTGCTCCTCCCGTCGCTCTGGTTGGGTGCGCACAGTAAAAAGAGCTCCTGGCAGCTAGGGAGTGCCGCGTTGACCACTGCGCACGAAGAAATAAGCACCTGCAACGTTTGGTTTAGGTTTTAGCTGCATTTTTAATTTTATTGCTTAAATCGCATTCTCTCGACGAGCTGAGCACGTTTTCTGAAATGTGCTCCTCCCTTCGCTCTGGTTGGGTGCGCACAGTAAAAAGAGCTCCTGGCAGCTAGGGAGTTCCGCGTTGACCACTGCGCACGAAGAAATAAGCACCTGCAACGTTTGGTTTAGGTTTTAGGTGCATTTTTAATTTTATTGCTTAAATCGCATTCTCTCGACGAGCTGAGCACGTTTTCTGAAATGTGCTCCTCCCGTCGCTCTGGTTGGGTGCGCACAGTAAAAAGTGCTCTTGGCAGCTCGGGAGTGCCGCGTTGACCACTGCGCATGAAGAAATAAGCACCTGCAACGTTTGGTTTAGGTTTTAGGTGCATTTTTAATTTTATTGCTTAAATCGCATTTTCTCGACGAGCTGAGCACGTTTTCTGAAATGTGCTCCTCCCGTCGCTCTGGTTGGGCGCGCATAGTAAAAAGTGCTCCTGGCAGCTAGAGAGTGCCGCGTTGACCACTGCGCAAGAAGAAATGAGCACCTGCAACGTTTGGTTTAGGTTTTAGGTGCATTTTTAATTTTATTGCTTAAATCGCATTTTCTCGACAAGCTGAGCACGTTTTCTGAAATGTGCTCCTCCCGTCGCTCTGGTTGGGTGCGCACAGTAAAAAGAGCTCCTGGCAGCTAGGGAGTGCCGCGTTGACCACTGCGCACGAAGAAATAAGCACCTGCAACGTTTGGTTTAGGTTTTAGGTGCATTTTTAATTTTATTGCTTAAATCGCATTCTCTCGACGAGCTGAGCACGTTTTCTGAAATGTGCTCCTCCCGTCGCTCTGGTTGGGCGCGCATAGTAAAAAGTGCTCCTGGCAGCTAGAGAGTGCCGCGTTGACCACTGCGCATGAAGAAATAAGCACCTGCAACGTTTGGTTTAGGTTTTAGGTGCATTTTTAATTTTATATCTTAATTCGCATTTTCTCGACAAGCTGAGCACGTTTTCTGAAATGTGCTCCTCCCGTCGCTCTGGTTGGGTGCGCATAGGAAAAAGTGCTCTTGGCAGCTAGAGAGTGCCGCGTTGACCACTGCGCTTGAAGAAATAACCACCTGCAACGTTTGGTTTAGGTTTTAGGTGCATTTTTAATTTTATTGCTTAAATCGCATTTTCTCGACAAGCTGAGCACGTTTTCTGAAATGTGCTCCTCCCGTCGCTCTGGTTGGGTGCGCATAGGAAAAAGTGCTCCTGGCAGCTAGAGAGTTCCGCGTTGACCACTGCGCATGAAGATATAAGCACCTGCAACGTTTGGTTTAGGTTTTAGGTGCATTTTTAATTTTATTGCTTAAATCGCATTTTCTCGACGAGCTGAGCACGTTTTCTGAAATGTGCTCCTCCCGTCACTCTGGTTGGGTGCGCACAGTAAAAAGTGCTCCTGGCAGCTAGGGAGTGCCGCGTTGAGCACTGCGCACGAAGAAATAAGCACCTGCAACGTTTGGTTTAGGTTTTAGGTGCATTTTTAATTTTATTGCTTAAATCGCATTTTCTCGACGAGCTGAGCACGTTTTCTGAAATGTGCTCATCCCGTCACTCTGGTTGGGTGCGCACAGTAAAAAGTGCTCCTGGCAGCTAGGGAGTGCCGCGTTGAGCACTGCGCACGAAGAAATAAGCACCTGCAACGTTTGGTTTAGGTTTTAGGTGCATTTTTAATTTTATTGCTTAAATCGCATTTTCTCGACGAGCTGAGCACGTTTTCTGAAATGTGCTCCTCCCGTCACTCTGGTTGGGTGTGCACAGTAAAAAGTGCTCTTGGCAGCTAGAGAGTGCCGCGTTGACCACTGCGCATGAAGAAATAAGCACCTGCAACGTTTGGTTTAGGTTTTAGGTGCATTTTTAATTTTATTGCTTAAATCGCATTTTCTCGACGAGCTGAGCACGTTTTCTGAAATGTGCTCCTCCCGTCGCTCTGGTTGGGTGCGCACAGTAAAAAGAGCTCCTGGCAGCTAGGGAGTGCCGCGTTGACCACTGCGCACGAAGAAATAAGCACCTGCAACGTTTGGTTTAGGTTTTAGGTGCATTTTTAATTTTATTGCTTAAATCGCATTCTCTCGACGAGCTGAGCACGTTTTCTGAAATGTGCTCCTCCCGTCGCTCTGGTTGGGTGCGCACAGTAAAAAGTGCTCTTGGCAGCTCGGGAGTGCCGCGTTGACCACTGCGCATGAAGAAATAAGCACCTGCAACGTTTGGTTTAGGTTTTAGGTGCATTTTTTATTTTATTGCTTAAATCGCATTGTCTCGACGAGCTGAGCACGTTTTCTGAAATGTGCTCCTCCCGTCGCTCTGGTTGGGTGCACACAGTAAAAAGAGCTCCTGGCAGCTAGGGAGTGCCGCGTTGACCACTGCGCACGAAGAAATAAGCACCTGCAACGTTTGGTTTAGGTTTTAGGTGCATGTTTTATTTTATTGCTTAAATCGCATTCTCTCGACGAGCTGAGCACGTTTTCTGAAATGTGCTCCTCCCGTCGCTCTGGTTGGGTGCGCGTAGTAAAAAGTGCTCCTGGCAGCTAGGGAGTGCCGCGTTGACCACTGCGCACGAAGAAATAAGCACCTGCAACGTTTGGTTTAGGTTTTAGGTGCATTTTTAATTTTATTGCTTAAATCGCATTCTCTCGACGAGCTGAGCACGTTTTCTGAAATGTGCTCCTCCCGTCACTCTGGTTGGGTGCGCACAGTAAAAAGTGCTCCTGGCAGCTAGGGAGTGCCGCGTTGAGCACTAGGCACGAAGAAATAAGCACCTGCAACGTTTGGTTTAGGTTTTAGGTGCATTTTTAATTTTATTGCTTAAATCGCATTTTCTCGACGAGCTGAGCACGTTTTCTGAAATGTGCTCCTCCCGTCGCTCTGGTTGGGCGCGCATAGTAAAAAGTGCTCCTGGCAGCTAGAGAGTGCCGCGTTGACCACTGCGCAAGAAGAAATGAGCACCTGCAACGTTTGGTTTAGGTTTTAGGTGCATTTTTAATTTTATTGCTTAAATCGCATTTTCTCGACAAGCTGAGCACGTTTTCTGAAATGTGCTCCTCCCGTCGCTCTGGTTGGGTGCGCACAGTAAAAAGAGCTCCTGGCAGCTAGGGAGTGCCGCGTTGACCACTGCGCACGAAGAAATAAGCACCTGCAACGTTTGGTTTAGGTTTTAGGTGCATTTTTAATTTTATTGCTTAAATCGCATTCTCTCGACGAGCTGAGCACGTTTTCTGAAATGTGCTCCTCCCGTCGCTCTGGTTGGGCGCGCATAGTAAAAAGTGCTCCTGGCAGCTAGAGAGTGCCGCGTTGACCACTGCGCATGAAGAAATAAGCACCTGCAACGTTTGGTTTAGGTTTTAGGTGCATTTTTAATTTTATATCTTAATTCGCATTTTCTCGACAAGCTGAGCACGTTTTCTGAAATGTGCTCCTCCCGTCGCTCTGGTTGGGTGCGCATAGGAAAAAGTGCTCTTGGCAGCTAGAGAGTGCCGCGTTGACCACTGCGCTTGAAGAAATAACCACCTGCAACGTTTGGTTTAGGTTTTAGGTGCATTTTTAATTTTATTGCTTAAATCGCATTTTCTCGACAAGCTGAGCACGTTTTCTGAAATGTGCTCCTCCCGTCGCTCTGGTTGGGTGCGCATAGGAAAAAGTGCTCCTGGCAGCTAGAGAGTTCCGCGTTGACCACTGCGCATGAAGATATAAGCACCTGCAACGTTTGGTTTAGGTTTTAGGTGCATTTTTAATTTTATTGCTTAAATCGCATTCTCTCGACGAGCTGAGCACGTTTTCTGAAATGTGCTCCTCCCGTCGCTCTGGTTGGGTGCGCACAGTAAAAAGTGCTCTTGGCAGCTCGGGAGTGCCGCGTTGACCACTGCGCATGAAGAAATAAGCACCCGCAACGTTTGGTTTAGGTTTTAGGTGCATTTTTAATTTTATTGCTTAAATAGCATTTTCTCGACGAGCTGAGCACGTTTTCTGAAATGTGCTCCTCCCGTCGCTCTGGTTGGGCGCGCATAGTAAAAAGTGCTCCTGGCAGCTAGAGAGTGCCGCGTTGACCACTGCGCAAGAAGAAATAAGCACCTGCAACGTTTGGTTTAGGTTTTAGCTGCATTTTTAATTTTATTGCTTAAATCGCATTTTCTCGACAAGCTGAGCACGTTTTCTGAAATGTGCTCCTCCCGTCGCTCTGGTTGGGTGCGCACAGTAAAAAGAGCTCCTGGCAGCTAGGGAGTGCCGCGTTGACCACTGCGCACGAAGAAATAAGCACCTGCAACGTTTGGTTTAGGTTTTAGGTGCATTTTTAATTTTATTGCTTAAATCGCATTTTCTCGACGAGCTGAGCACGTTTTCTGAAATGTGCTCCTCCCGTCGCTCTGGTTGGGTGCACACAGTAAAAAGAGCTCCTGGCAGCTAGGGAGTGCCGCGTTGACCACTGCGCACGAATAAATAAGCACCTGCAACGTTTGGTTTAGGTTTTAGTTGCATTTTTAATTTTATTGCTTAGATCGCATTCTCTCGACGAGCTGAGCACGTTTTCTGAAATGTGCTCCTCCCGTCGCTCTGGTTGGGTGGGCACAGTAAAAAGAGCTCCTGGCAGCTAGGGAGTTCCGCGTTGACCACTGCGCACGAAGAAATAAGCACCAGCAAAGTTTGGTTTAGGTTTTAGGTGCATTTTTTAATTTATTTCTTAAATCGCATTCTCTCGACGAGCTGAGCACGTTTTCTGAAATGTGCTCCTCCCGTCGCTCTGGTTGGGTGCACACAGTAAAAAGAGCTCCTGGCAGCTAGGGAGTGCCGCGTTGACCACTGCGCACGAAGAAATAAGCACCTCCAACGTTTGGTTTAGGGTTTAGGTGCATTTTTTATTTTATTGCTTAAATCACATTCTCTCGACGAGCTGAGCACGTTTTCTGAAATGTGCTCCTCCCGTCGCTCTGGTTGGGTGTGCGTAGTAAAAAGTGCTCCTGGCAGCTAGAGAGTGCCGCGTTGACCACTGCGCATGAAGAAATAAGCACCTGCAACGTTTGGTTTAGGTTTTAGGTGCATTTTTAATTTTATTGCTTAAATCGCATTTTCTCGACGAGCTGAGCACGTTTTCTGAAATGTGCTCCTCCCGTCGCTCTGGTTTGGTGCGCACAGTAAAAAGAGCTCCTGGCAGCTAGGGAGTGCCGCGTTGACCACTGCGCACGAAGAAATAAGCACCTGCAACGTTTGGTTTAGGTTTTAGGTGCATTTTTAATTTTATTGCTTAAATCGCATTTTCTCGACGAGCTGAGCACGTTTTCTGAAATGTGCTCCTCCCGTCGCTCTGGTTTGGTGCGCACAGTAAAAAGAGCTCCTGGCAGCTAGGGAGTGCCGCGTTGACCACTGCGCACGAAGAAATAAGCACCTGGAACGTTTGGTTTAGGTTTTAGGTGCATTTTTTATTTTATTGCTTAAATCGCATTCTCTCGACGAGCTGAGCACGTTTTCTGAAATGTGCTCCTCCCGTCGCTCTGGTTGGGTGCGCGTAGTAAAAAGTGCTCCTGGCAGCTAGAGAGTGCCGCGTTGACCACTGCGCATGAAGAAATAAGCACCTGCAACGTTTGGTTTAGGTTTTAGGTGCATTTTTAATTTTGTTGCTTAAATTGCATTCTCTCGACGAGCTGAGCACGTTTTCTGAAATGTGCTCCTCCCGTCACTCTGGTTGGGTGCGCACAGTAAAAAGTGCTCTTGGCAGCTAGAGAGTGCCGCGTTGAGCACTACGCACGAAGAAATAAGCACCTGCAACGTTTGGTTTAGGTTTTAGCTGCATTTTTAATTTTATTGCTTAAATCGCATTTTCTCGACGAGCTGAGCACGTTTTCTGAAATGTGCTCCTCCCGTCACTCTGGTTGGGTGCGCACAGTAAAAAGAGCTCCTGGCAGCTAGAGAGTTCCGCGTTGAACACTGCGCACGAAGAAATAAGCACCTGCAACGTTTGGTTTAGGTTTTAGGTGCATTTTTAATTTTATTGCTTAAATCGCATTCTCTCGACGAGCTGAGCACGTTTTCTGAAATGTGCTCCTCCCGTCGCTCTGGTTGGGTGCGCACAGTAAAAAGTGCTCTTGGCAGCTCGGGAGTGCCGCTTTGACCACTGCGCATGAAGAAATAAGCACCTGCAACGTTTGGTTTAGGTTTTAGGTGCATTTTTAATTTTATTGCTTAAATCGCATTTTCTCGACAAGCTGAGCACGTTTTCTGAAATGTGCTCCTCCCGTCGCTCTGGTTGGGTGCGCACAGTAAAAAGTGCTCTTGGCAGCTCGGGAGTGCCGCGTTGACCACTGCGCATGAAGAAATAAGCACCTGCAACGTTTGGTTTAGGTTTTAGGTGCATTTTTAATTTTATTGCTTAAATCGCATTTTCTCGACGAGCTGAGCACGTTTTCTGAAATGTGCTCCTCCCGTCGCTCTGGTTGGGCGTGCATAGTAAAAAGTGCTCCTGGCAGCTAAGAGTGCCAGGTTGACCACTGCGCAAGAAGAAATAAGCACCTGCAACGTTTGGTTTAGGTTTTAGGTGCATTTTTAATTTTATTGCTTAAATCGCATTCTCTCGACGAGCTGAGCACGTTTTCTGAAATGTGCTCCTCCCGTCGCTCTGGTTGGGTGCGCACAGTAAAAAGAGCTCCTGGCAGCTAGGGAGTGCCGCGTTGACCACTGCGCACGAAGAAATAAGCACCTGCAACGTTTGGTTTAGGTTTTAGGTGCATTTTTAATTTTATTGCTTAAATCGCATTCTCTCGACGAGCTGAGCACGTTTTCTGAAATGTGCTCCTCCCGTCACTCTGGTTGGGTGCGCACAGTAAAAAGTGCTCCTGGCAGTTAGGGAGTGCCGCGTTGAGCACTACGCACGAAGAAATAAGCACCTGCAACGTTTGGTTTAGGTTTTAGCTGCATTTTTAATTTTATTGCTTAAATCGCATTTTCTCGACGAGCTGAGCACGTTTTCTGAAATGTGCTCCTCCCTTCGCTCTGGTTGGGTGCGCACAGTAAAAAGAGCTCCTGGCAGCTAGGGAGTTCCGCGTTGACCACTGCGCACGAAGAAATAAGCACCTGCAACGTTTGGTTTAGGTTTTAGGTGCATTTTTAATTTTATTGCTTAAATCGCATTCTCTCGACGAGCTGAGCACGTTTTCTGAAATGTGCTCCTCCCGTCGCTCTGGTTGGGTGCGCACAGTAAAAAGTGCTCTTGGCAGCTCGGGAGTGCCGCGTTGACCACTGCGCATGAAGAAATAAGCACCTGCAACGTTTGGTTTAGGTTTTAGGTGCATTTTTAATGTTATTGCTTAAATCGCATTTTCTCGACGAGCTGAGCACGTTTTCTGAAATGTGCTCCTCCCGTCGCTCTGGTTGGGTGCGCACAGTAAAAAGAGCTCCTGGCAGCTAGGGAGTGCCGCGTTGACCACTGCGCACGAAGAAATAAGCACCTGCAACGTTTGGTTTAGGTTTTAGGTGCATTTTTTATTTTATTGCTTAAATCGCATTCTCTCGACGAGCTGAGCACGTTTTCTGAAATGTGCTCCTCCCGTCGCTCTGGTTGGGTGTGCGTAGTAAAAAGTGCTCCTGGCAGCTAGAGAGTGCCGCGTTGACCACTGCGCATGAAGAAATAAGCACCTGCAACGTTTGGTTTAGGTTTTAGGTGCATTTTTAATTTTGTTGCTTAAATTGCATTCTCTCGACGAGCTGAGCACGTTTTCTGAAATGTGCTCCTCCCGTCACTCTGGTTGGGTGCGCACAGTAAAAAGTGCTCTTGGCAGCTAGAGAGTGCCGCGTTGAGCACTACGCACGAAGAAATAAGCACCTGCAACGTTTGGTTTAGGTTTTAGCTGCATTTTTAATTTTATTGCTTAAATCGCATTTTCTCGACGAGCTGAGCACGTTTTCTGAAATGTGCTCCTCCCGTCACTCTGGTTGGGTGCGCACAGAAAAAAGAGCTCCTGGCAGCTAGAGAGTTCCGCGTTGAACACTGCGCACGAAGAAATAAGCACCTGCAACGTTTGGTTTAGGTTTTAGGTGCATTTTTAATTTTATTGCTTAAATCGCATTCTCTCGACGAGCTGAGCACGTTTTCTGAAATGTGCTCCTCCCGTCGCTCTGGTTGGGTGCGCACAGTAAAAAGCGCTCTTGGCAGCTCGGGAGTGCCGCTTTGACCACTGCGCATGAAGAAATAAGCACCTGCAACGTTTGGTTTAGGTTTTAGGTGCATTTTTAATTTTATTGCTTAAATCGCATTTTCTCGACGAGCTGAGCACGTTTTCTGAAATGTGCTCCTCCCGTCGCTCTGGTTGGGCGCGCATAGTAAAAAGTGCTCCTGGCAGCTAGAGAGTGCCGCGTTGACCACTGCGCAAGAAGAAATAAGCACCTGCAACGTTTGGTTTAGGTTTTAGGTGCATTTTTAATTTTATTGCTTAAATCGCATTTTCTCGACAAGCTGAGCACGTTTTCTGAAATGTGCTCCTCCCGTCGCTCTGGTTGGGTGCGCACAGTAAAAAGTGCTCTTGGCAGCTAGAGAGTGCCGCGTTGACCACTGCGCATGAAGAAATAACCACCTGCAACGTTTGGTTTAGGTTTTAGGTGCATTTTTAATTTTATTGCTTAAATCGCATTTTCTCGACGAGCTGAGCACGTTTTCTGAAATGTGCTCCTCCCGTCACTCTGGTTGGGTGCGCATAGTAAAAAGTGCTCTTGGAAGCTAAAGAGTGCCGCGTTGACCACTGCGCATGAAGAAATAAGCACCTGCAACGTTTGGTTTAGGTTTTAGGTGCATTTTTAATTTTATTGCTTAAATCGCATTTTCTCGACGAGCTGAGCACGTTTTCTGAAATGTGCTCCTCCCGTCACTCTGGTTGGGTGCGCACAGTAAAAAGAGCTCCTGGCAGCTAGAGAGTTCCGCGTTGAACACTGCGCACGAAGAAATAAGCACCTGCAACGTTTGGTTTAGGTTTTAGGTGCATTTCTAATTTTATTGCTTAAATCGCATTTTCTCGACGAGCTGAGCAAGTTTTCTGAAATGTGCTCCTCCCGTCGCTCTGGTTGTGCGCGCATAGTAAAAAGTGCTCCTGGCAGCGAGAGAGTGCCGCGTTGACCACTGCACATGAAGAAATAAGCACCTGCAACGTTTGGTTTAGGTTTTAGGTGCATTTTACATTTTATTGCTTAAATCGCATTTTCTCGACGAGCTGAGCACGTTTTCTGAAATGTGCTCCTCCCGTCGCTCTGGTTGGGTGCGCATAGTAAAAAGTGCTCTTGGCAGCTAGAGAGTGCCGCGTTGACCACTGCGCATGAAGAAATAAGCACCTGCAACGTTTGGTTTAGGTTTTAGGTGCATTTTTAATTTTATTGCTTAAATCGCATTTTCTCGACGAGCTGAGCACGTTTTCTGAAATGTGCTCCTCCCGTCACTCTGGTTGGGTGCGCACAGTAAAAAGTGCTCCTGGCAGCTAGGGAGTGCCGCGTTGAGCACTGCGCACGAAGAAATAAGCACCTGCAACGTTTGGTTTAGGTTTTAGGTGCATTTTTAATTTTATTGCTTAAATCGCATTTTCTCGACGAGCTGAGCACGTTTTCTGAAATATGCTCCTCCCGTCACTCTGGTTGGGTGCGCACAGTAAAAAGTGCTCTTGGCAGCTAGAGAGTGCCGCGTTGACCACTGCGCATGAAGAAATAAGCACCTGCAACGTTTGGTTTAGGTTTTAGGTGCATTTTTAATTTTATTGCTTAAATCGCATTTTCTCGACGAGCTGAGCACGTTTTCTGAAATGTGCTCCTCCCGTCACTCTGGTTGGGTGCGCACAGTAAAAAGTGCTCCTGGCAGCTAGGGAGTGCCGCGTTGAGCACTGCGCACGAAGAAATAAGCACCTGCAACGTTTGGTTTAGGTTTTAGGTGCATTTTTAATTTTATTGCTTAAATCGCATTTTCTCGACGAGCTGAGCACGTTTTCTGAAATGGGCTCCTCCCGTCGCTCTGGTTGGGTGCGCACAGTAAAAAGAGCTCCTGGCAGCTAGGGAGATCCGCGTTGACCACTGCGCACGAAGAAATAGGCACCTGCAACGTTTGGTTTAGGTTTTAGGTGCATTTTTTATTTTATTGCTTAAATCGCATTCTCTCGACGAGCTGAGCACGTTTTCTGAAATGTGCTCCTCCCGTCGCTCTGGTTTGGTGCACACAGTAAAAAGAGCTCCTGGCAGCTAGGGAGTGCCGCGTTGACCGCTGCGCACGAAGAAATAAGCACCTGCAACGTTTGGTTTAGGTTTTAGGTGCATTTTTTATTTTATTGCTTAAATCGCATTCTCTCGACGAGCTGAGCACGTTTTCTGAAATGTGCTCCTCCCGTCGCTCTGGTTGGGTGCGCGTAGTCAAAAGTGCTCCTGGCAGCTAGAGAGTGCCGCGTTGACCACTGCGCATGAAGAAATAAGCACCTGCAACGTTTGGTTTAGGTTTTAGGTGCATTTTTAATTTTATTGCTTAAATCGCATTTTCTCGACGAGCTGAGCACGTTTTCTGAAATGTGCTCCTCCCGTCGCTCTGGTTGGGTGCGCACAGTAAAAAGAGCTCCTGGCAGCTCGGGAGTGCCGCGTTGACCACTGCGCACAAAGAAATAAGCACCTGCAACGTTTGGTTTAGGTTTTAGGTGCATTTTTTATTGTATTGCTTAAATCGCATTCTCTCGACGAGCTGAGCACGTTTTCTGAAATGTGCTCCTCCCGTCGCTCTGGTTGGGTGCGCGTAGTAAAAAGTGCTCCTGGCAGCTAGAGAGTGCCGCGTTGACCACTGCGCATGAAGAAATAAGCACCTGCAACGTTTGGTTTAGGTTTTAGGTGCATTTTTAATTTTATTGCTTAAATCGCATTTTCTCGACGAGCTGAGCACGTTTTCTGAAATGTGCTCCTCCCGTCACTCTGGTTGGGTGCGCACAGTAAAAAGTGCTCTTGGCAGCTAGAGAGTGCCGCGTTGAGCACTACGCACGAAGAAATAAGCACCTGCAACGTTTGGTTTAGGTTTTAGCTGCATTTTTAATTTTATTGCTTAAATCGCATTTTCTCGACGAGCTGAGCACGTTTTCTGAAATGTGCTCCTCCCGTCACTCTGGTTGGGTGCGCACAGTAAAAAGAGCTCCTGGCAGCTAGAGAGTTCCGCGTTGAACACTGCGCACGAAGAAATAAGCACCTGCAACGTTTGGTTTAGGTTTTAGGTGCATTTTTAATTTTATTGCTTAAATCGCATTCTCTCGACGAGCTGAGCACGTTTTCTGAAATGTGCTCCTCCCGTCGCTCTGGTTGGGTGCGCACAGTAAAAAGTGCTCTTGGCAGCTCGGGAGTGCCGCTTTGACCACTGCGCATGAAGAAATAAGCACCTGCAACGTTTGGTTTAGGTTTTAGGTGCATTTTTAATTTTATTGCTTAAATCGCATTTTCTCGACGAGCTGAGCACGTTTTCTGAAATGTGCTCCTCCCGTCGCTCTGGTTGTGCGCGCATAGTAAAAAGTGCTCCTGGCAGCTAGAGAGTGCCGCGTTGACCACTGCACATGAAGAAATAAGCACCTGCAACGTTTGGTTTAGGTTTTAGGTGCATGTTTTATTTTATTGCTTAAATCGCATTCTCTCGACGAGCTGAGCACGTTTTCTGAAATGTGCTCCTCCCGTCGCTCTGGTTGGGTGCGCGTAGTAAAAAGTGCTCCTGGCAGCTAGAGAGTGCCGCGTTGACCACTGCGCATGAAGAAATAAGCACCTGCAA
This sequence comes from Syngnathus floridae, assembly GCF_059516105.1. Taxonomy (NCBI): domain Eukaryota; kingdom Metazoa; phylum Chordata; class Actinopteri; order Syngnathiformes; family Syngnathidae; genus Syngnathus; species Syngnathus floridae. Next base: position 11,390,547 of record NC_142424.1, on the reverse strand, counting down.
CGTTTGGTTTAGGTTTTAGGTGCATTTTTAATTTTATTGCTTAAATCGCATTTTCTCGACGAGCTGAGCACGTTTTCTGAAATGTGCTCCTCCCGTCGCTCTGGTTGGGTGCGCACAGTAAAAAGAGCTCCTGGCAGCTAGGGAGTTCCGCGTTGACCACTGCGCACGAAGAAATAAGCACCTGCAACGTTTGGTTTAGGTTTTAGGTGCATTTTTAATTTTATTGCTTAAATCGCATTCTCTCGACGAGCTGAGCACGTTTTCTGAAATGTGCTCCTCCCGTCGCTCTGGTTGGGTGCGCACAGTAAAAAGTGCTCCTGGCAGCTAGAGAGTGCCGCGTTGACCACTGCGCAAGAAGAAATAAGCACCTGCAACGTTTGGTTTAGGTTTTAGGTGCATTTTTAATTTTATTGCTTAAATCGCATTTTCTCGACAAGCTGAGCACGTTTTCTGAAATGTGCTCCTCCCGTCGCTCTGGTTGGGTGCGCACAGTAAAAAGAGCTCCTGGCAGCTAGGGAGTGCCGCGTTGACCACTGCGCACGAAGAAATAAGCACCTGCAACGTTTGGTTTAGGTTTTAGGTGCATTTTTAATTTTATTGCTTAAATCGCATTCTCTCGACGAGCTGAGCACGTTTTCTGAAATGTGCTCCTCCCGTCGCTCTGGTTGGGCGCGCATAGTAAAAAGTGCTCCTGGCAGCTAGAGAGTGCCGCGTTGACCACTGCGCATGATGAAATAAGCACCTGCAACGTTTGGTTTAGGTTTTAGGTGCATTTTTAATTTTATTGCTTAATTCGCATTTTCTCGACAAGCTGAGCACGTTTTCTGAAATGTGCTCCTCCCGTCGCTCTGGTTGGGTGCGCACAATAAAAAGTGCTCTTGGCAGCTCGGGAGTGCCGCGTTGACCACTGCGCATGAAGAAATAAGCACCTGCAACGTTTGGTTTAGGTTTTAGGTGCATTTTTAATTTTATTGCTTAAATCGCATTCTCTCGACGAGCTGAGCACGTTTTCTGAAATGTGCTCCTCCCGTCACTCTGGTTGGGTGCGCACAGTAAAAAGTGCTCCTGGCAGTTAGGGAGTGCCGCGTTGAGCACTACGCACGAAGAAATAAGCACCTGCAACGTTTGGTTTAGGTTTTAGCTGCATTTTTAATTTTATTGCTTAAATCGCATTTTCTCGACGAGCTGAGCACGTTTTCTGAAATGTGCTCCTCCCTTCGCTCTGGTTGGGTGCGCACAGTAAAAAGAGCTCCTGGCAGCTAGGGAGTTCCGCGTTGACCACTGCGCACGAAGAAATAAGCACCTGCAACGTTTGGTTTAGGTTTTAGGTGCATTTTTAATTTTATTGCTTAAATCGCATTCTCTCGACGAGCTGAGCACGTTTTCTGAAATGTGCTCCTCCCGTCGCTCTGGTTGGGTGCGCACAGTAAAAAGTGCTCTTGGCAGCTCGGGAGTGCCGCGTTGACCACTGCGCATGAAGAAATAAGCACCTGCAACGTTTGGTTTAGGTTTTAGGTGCATTTTTAATTTTATTGCTTAAATCGCATTTTCTCGACGAGCTGAGCACGTTTTCTGAAATGTGCTCCTCCCGTCGCTCTGGTTGGGTGCGCACAGTAAAAAGAGCTCCTGGCAGCTAGGGAGTGCCGCGTTGACCACTGCGCACGAAGAAATAAGCACCTGCAACGTTTGGTTTAGGTTTTAGGTGCATTTTTTATTTTATTGCTTAAATCGCATTCTCTCGACGAGCTGAGCACGTTTTCTGAAATGTGCTCCTCCCGTCGCTCTGGTTGGGTGTGCGTAGTAAAAAGTGCTCCTGGCAGCTAGAGAGTGCCGCGTTGACCACTGCGCATGAAGAAATAAGCACCTGCAACGTTTGGTTTAGGTTTTAGGTGCATTTTTAATTTTGTTGCTTAAATTGCATTCTCTCGACGAGCTGAGCACGTTTTCTGAAATGTGCTCCTCCCGTCGCTCTGGTTGGGTGCGCACAGTAAAAAGAGCTCCTGGCAGCTAGAGAGTTCCGCGTTGAACACTGCGCACGAAGAAATAAGCACCTGCAACGTTTGGTTTAGGTTTTAGGTGCATTTTTAATTTTATTGCTTAAATCGCATTCTCTCGACGAGCTGAGCACGTTTTCTGAAATGTGCTCCTCCCGTCGCTCTGGTTGGGTGCGCACAGTAAAAAGTGCTCTTGGCAGCTCGGGAGTGCCGCTTTGACCACTGCGCATGAAGAAATAAGCACCTGCAACGTTTGGTTTAGGTTTTAGGTGCATTTTTAATTTTATTGCTTAAATCGCATTTTCTCGACGAGCTGAGCACGTTTTCTGAAATGTGCTCCTCCCGTCGCTCTGGTTGGGCGTGCATAGTAAAAAGTGCTCCTGGCAGCTAGAGAGTGCCGCGTTGACCACTGCGCAAGAAGAAATAAGCACCTGCAACGTTTGGTTTAGGTTTTAGGTGCATTTTTAATTTTATTGCTTAAATCGCATTTTCTCGACAAGCTGAGCACGTTTTCTGAAATGTGCTCCTCCCGTCGCTCTGGTTCGGTGCGCACAGTAAAAAGTGCTCTTGGCAGCTAGAGAGTGCCGCGTTGACCACTGCGCATGAAGAAATAACCACCTGCAACGTTTGGTTTAGGTTTTAGGTGCATTTTTAATTTTATTGCTTAAATCGCATTTTCTCGACGAGCTGAGCACGTTTTCTGAAATGTGCTCCTCCCGTCACTCTGGTTGGGTGCGCATAGTAAAAAGTGCTCTTGGCAGCTAAAGAGTGCCGCGTTGACCACTGCGCACAAAGAAATAAGCACCTGCAACGTTTGGTTTAGGTTTTAGGTGCATTTTAAATTTTATTGCTTAAATCGCATTTTCTCGACGAGCTGAGCAAGTTTTCTGAAATGTGCTCCTCCCGTCGCTCTGGTTTTGCGCGCATAGTAAAAAGTGCTCCTGGCAGCGAGAGAGTGCCGCGTTGACCACTGCACATGAAGAAATAAGCACCTGCAACGTTTGGTTTAGGTTTTAGGTGCATTTTACATTTTATTGCTTAAATCGCATTTTCTCGACGAGCTGAGCACGTTTTCTGAAATGTGCTCCTCCCGTCGCTCTGGTTGTGCGCGCATAGTAAAAAGTGCTCCTGGCAGCTAGAGAGTGCCGCGTTGACCACTGCACATGAAGAAATAAGCACCTGCAACGTTTGGTTTAGGTTTTAGGTGCATGTTTTATTTTATTGCTTAAATCGCATTCTCTCGACGAGCTGAGCACGTTTTCTGAAATGTGCTCCTCCCGTCGCTCTGGTTGGGTGCGCGTAGTAAAAAGTGCTCCTGGCAGCTAGAGAGTGCCGCGTTGACCACTGCGCATGAAGAAATAAGCACCTGCAACGTTTGGTTTAGGTTTTAGGTGCATTTTTAATTTTATTGCTTAAATCGCATTTTCTCGACGAGCTGAGCACGTTTTCTGAAATGTGCTCCTCCCGTCGCTCTGGTTGGGTGCGCACAGTAAAAAGAGCTCCTGGCAGCTAGGGAGTTCCGCGTTGACCACTGCGCACGAAGAAATAAGCACCTGCAACGTTTGGTTTAGGTTTTAGGTGCATTTTTAATTTTATTGCTTAAATCGCATTCTCTCGACGAGCTGAGCACGTTTTCTGAAATGTGCTCCTCCCGTCGCTCTGGTTGGGTGCGCACAGTAAAAAGTGCTCTTGGCAGCTCGGGAGTGCCGCGTTGACCACTGCGCATGAAGAAATAAGCACCTGCAACGTTTGGTTTAGGTTTTAGGTGCATTTTTAATTTTATTGCTTAAATCGCATTTTCTCGACGAGCTGAGCACGTTTTCTGAAATGTGCTCCTCCCGTCGCTCTGGTTGGGCGCGCATAGTAAAAAGTGCTCCTGGCAGCTAGAGAGTGCCGCGTTGACCACTGCGCAAGAAGAAATAAGCACCTGCAACGTTTGGTTTAGGTTTTAGGTGCATTTTTAATTTTATTGCTTAAATCGCATTTTCTCGACAAGCTGAGCACGTTTTCTGAAATGTGCTCCTCCCGTCGCTCTGGTTGGGTGCACACAGTAAAAAGAGCTCCTGGCAGCTAGGGAGTGCCGCGTTGACCGCTGCGCACGAAGAAATAAGCACCTGCAACGTTTGGTTTAGGTTTTAGGTGCATTTTTTATTTTATTGCTTAAATCGCATTCTCTCGACGAGCTGAGCACGTTTTCTGAAATGTGCTCCTCCCGTCGCTCTGGTTGGGTGCGCGTAGTAAAAAGTGCTCCTGGCAGCTAGAGAGTGCCGCGTTGACCACTGCGCATGAAGAAATAAGCACCTGCAACGTTTGGTTTAGGTTTTAGGTGCATTTTTAATTTTATTGCTTAAATCGCATTCTCTCGACGAGCTGAGCACGTTTTCTGAAATGTGCTCCTCCCGTCACTCTGGTTGGGTGCGCACAGTAAAAAGTGCTCCTGGCAGCTAGGGAGTGCCGCGTTGAGCACTACGCACGAAGAAATAAGCACCTGCAACGTTTGGTTTAGGTTTTAGCTGCATTTTTAATTTTATTGCTTAAATCGCATTTTCTCGACGAGCTGAGCACGTTTTCTGAAATGTGCTCCTCCCTTCGCTCTGGTTGGGTGCGCACAGTAAAAAGAGCTCCTGGCAGCTAGGGAGTTCCGCGTTGACCACTGCGCACGAAGAAATAAGCACCTGTAACGTTTGGTTTAGGTTTTAGGTGCATTTTTAATTTTATTGCTTAAATCGCATTCTCTCGACGAGCTGAGCACGTTTTCTGAAATGTGCTCCTCCCGTCGCTCTGGTTGGGTGCGCACAGTAAAAAGTGCTCTTGGCAGCTCGGGAGTGCCGCGTTGACCACTGCGCATGAAGAAATAAGCACCTGCAACGTTTGGTTTAGGTTTTAGGTGCATTTTTAATTTTATTGCTTAAATCGCATTTTCTCGACGAGCTGAGCACGTTTTCTGAAATGTGCTCCTCCCGTCGCTCTGGTTGGGCGCGCATAGTAAAAAGTGCTCCTGGCAGCTAGAGAGTGCCGCGTTGACCACTGCGCAAGAAGAAATAAGCACCTGCAACGTTTGGTTTAGGTTTTAGGTGCATTTTTAATTTTATTGCTTAAATCGCATTTTCTCGACAAGCTGAGCACGTTTTCTGAAATGTGCTCCTCCCGTCGCTCTGGTTGGGTGCGCACAGTAAAAAGAGCTCCTGGCAGCTAGGGAGTGCCGCGTTGACCACTGCGCACGAAGAAATAAGCACCTGCAACGTTTGGTTTAGGTTTTAGGTGCATTTTTAATTTTATTGCTTAAATCGCATTCTCTCGACGAGCTGAGCACGTTTTCTGAAATGTGCTCCTCCCGTCGCTCTGGTTGGGCGCGCATAGTAAAAAGTGCTCCTGGCAGCTAGAGAGTGCCGCGTTGACCACTGCGCATGAAGAAATAAGCACCTGCAACGTTTGGTTTAGGTTTTAGGTGCATTTTTAATTTTATTGCTTAATTCGAATTTTCTCGACAAGCTGAGCACGTTTTCTGAAATGTGCTCCTCCCGTCGCTCTGGTTGGGTGCGCATAGGAAAAAGTGCTCTTGGCAGCTAGAGAGTGCCGCGTTGACCACTGCGCTTGAAGAAATAACCACCTGCAACCTTTGGTTTAGGTTTTAGGTGCATTTTTAATTTTATTGCTTAAATCGCATTTTCTCGACAAGCTGAGCACGTTTTCTGAAATGTGCTCCTCCCGTCGCTCTGGTTGGGTGCGCATAGGAAAAAGTGCTCCTGGCAGCTAGAGAGTGCCGCGTTGAGCACTACGCACGAAGAAATAAGCACCTGCAACGTTTGGTTTAGGTTTTAGCTGCATTTTTAATTTTATTGCTTAAATCGCATTTTCTCGACGAGCTGAGCACGTTTTCTGAAATGTGCTCCTCCCGTCGCTCTGGTTGGGTGCGCACAGTAAAAAGAGCTCCTGGCAGCTAGGGAGTTCCGCGTTGACCACTGCGCACGAAGAAATAAGCACCTGCAACGTTTGGTTTAGGTTTTAGGTGCATTTTTAATTTTATTGCTTAAATCGCATTCTCTCGACGAGCTGAGCACGTTTTCTGAAATGTGCTCCTCCCGTCGCTCTGGTTGGGTGCGCACAGTAAAAAGTGCTCTTGGCAGCTCGGGAGTGCCGCGTTGACCACTGCGCATGAAGAAATAAGCACCTGCAACGTTTGGTTTAGGTTTTAGGTGCATTTTTAATTTTATTGCTTAAATCGCATTTTCTCGACGAGCTGAGCACGTTTTCTGAAATGTGCTCCTCCCGTCGCTGTGGTTGGGCGCGCATAGTAAAAAGTGCTCCTGGCAGCTAGAGAGTGCCGCGTTGACCACTGCGCAAGAAGAAATAAGCACCTGCAACGTTTGGTCTAGGTTTTAGGTGCATTTTTAATTTTATTGCTTAAATCGCATTTTCTCGACAAGCTGAGCACGTTTTCTGAAATGTGCTCCTTCCGTCGCTCTGGTTGGGTGCGCACAGTAAAAAGAGCTCCTGGCAGCTAGGGAGTGCCGCGTTGACCACTGCGCACGAAGAAATAAGCACCTGCAACGTTTGGTTTAGGTTTTAGGTGCATTTTTAATTTTATTGCTTAAATCGCATTTTCTCGACGAGCTGAGCACGTTTTCTGAAATGGGCTCCTCCCGTCGCTCTGGTTGGGTGCGCACAGTAAAAAGAGCTCCTGGCAGCTAGGGAGATCCGCGTTGACCACTGCGCACGAAGAAATAAGCACCTGCAACGTTTGGTTTAGGTTTTAGGTGCATTTTTAATTTTATTGCTTAAATCGCATTTTCTCGACGAGCTGAGCACGTTTTCTGAAATGTGCTCCTCCCGTCGCTCTGGTTGGGTGCGCACAGTAAAAAGAGCTCCTGGCAGCTAGGGAGTGCCGCGTTGACCACTGCGCACGAAGAAATAAGCACCTGCAACGTTTGGTTTAGGTTTTAGGTGCATTTTTTATTTTATTGCTTAAATCGCATTCTCTCGACGAGCTGAGCACGTTTTCTGAAATGTGCTCCTCCCGTCGCTCTGGTTGGGTGCGCACAGTAAAAAGAGCTCCTGGCAGCTAGGGAGTGCCGCGTTGACCACTGCGCACGAAGAAATAAGCACCAGCAACGTTTGGTTTAGGTTTTAGGTGCATTTTTTATTTTATTTCTTAAATCGCATTCTCTCGACGAGCTGAGCACGTTTTCTGAAATGTGCTCCTCCCGTCGCTCTGGTTGGGTGCACACAGTAAAAAGAGCTCCTGGCAGCTAGGGAGTGCCGCGTTGACCACTGCGCACGAAGAAATAAGCACCTGCAACGTTTGGTTTAGGGTTTAGGTGCATTTTTTATTTTATTGCTTAAATCGCATTCTCTCGACGAGCTGAGCACGTTTTCTGAAATGTGCTCCTCCCGTCGCTCTGGTTGGGTGCGCGTAGTAAAAAGTGCTCCTGGCAGCTAGAGAGTGCCGCGTTGACCACTGCGCATGAAGAAATAAGCACCTGCAACGTTTGGTTTAGGTTTTAGGTGCATTTTTAATTTTATTGCTTAAATCGCATTTTCTCGACGAGCTGAGCACGTTTTCTGAAATGTGCTCCTCCCGTCGCTCTGGTTGGGTGCTTACAGTAAAAAGAGCTCCTGGCAGCTAGGGAGTTCCGCGTTGACCACTGCGCACGAAGAAATAAGCACCTGCAACGTTTGGTTTAGGTTTTAGGTGCATTTTTAATTTTATTGCTTAAATCGCATTCTCTCGACGAGCTGAGCACGTTTTCTGAAATGTGCTCCTCCCGTCGCTCTGGTTGGGTGCGCACAGTAAAAAGTGCTCTTGGCAGCTCGGGAGTGCCGCGTTGACCACTGCGCATGAAGAAATAAGCACCTGCAACGTTTGGTTTAGGTTTTAGGTGCATTTTTAATTTTATTGCTTAAATCGCATTTTCTCGACGAGCTGAACACGTTTTCTGAAATGTGCTCCTCCCGTCGCTCTGGTTGGGCGTGCATAGTAAAAAGTGCTCCTGGCAGCTAGAGAGTGCCGCGTTGACCACTGCGCAAGAAGAAATAAGCACCTGCAACGTTTGGTTTAGGTTTTAGGTGCATTTTTAATTTTATTGCTTAAATCGCATTCTCTCGACGAGCTGAGCACGTTTTCTGAAATGTGCTCCTCCCGTCGCTCTGGTTGGGTGCGCACAGTAAAAAGAGCTCCTGGCAGCTAGGGAGTGCCGCTTTGACCACTGCGCACGAAGAAATAAGCACCTGCAACGTTTGGTTTAGGTTTTAGGTGCATTTTTAATTTTATTGCTTAAATCGCATTCTCACGACGAGCTGAGCACGTTTTCTGAAATGTGCTCCTCCCGTCACTCTGGTTGGGTGCGCACAGTAAAAAGTGCTCCTGGCAGCTAGGGAGTGCCGCGTTGAGCACTACGCACGAAGAAATAAGCACCTGCAACGTTTGGTTTAGGTTTTAGCTGCATTTTTAATTTTATTGCTTAAATCGCATTTTCTCGACGAGCTGAGCACGTTTTCTGAAATGTGCTCCTCCCTTCGCTCTGGTTGGGTGCGCATAGTAAAAAGTGCTCTTGGCAGCTAAAGAGTGCCGCGTTGACCACTGCGCACAAAGAAATAAGCACCTGCAACGTTTGGTTTAGGTTTTAGGTGCATTTTAAATTTTATTGCTTAAATCGCATTTTCTCGACGAGCTGAGCAAGTTTTCTGAAATGTGCTCCTCCCGTCGCTCTGGTTTTGCGCGCATAGTAAAAAGTGCTCCTGGCAGCGAGAGAGTGCCGCGTTGACCACTGCACATGAAGAAATAAGCACCTGCAACGTTTGGTTTAGGTTTTAGGTGCATTTTACATTTTATTGCTTAAATCGCATTTTCTCGACGAGCTGAGCACGTTTTCTGAAATGTGCTCCTCCCGTCGCTCTGGTTGTGCGCGCATAGTAAAAAGTGCTCCTGGCAGCTAGAGAGTGCCGCGTTGACCACTGCACATGAAGAAATAATCACCTGCAACGTTTGGTTTAGGTTTTAGGTGCATGTTTTATTTTATTGCTTAAATCGCATTCTCTCGACGAGCTGAGCACGTTTTCTGAAATGTGCTCCTCCCGTCGCTCTGGTTGGGTGCGCGTAGTAAAAAGTGCTCCTGGCAGCTAGAGAGTGCCGCGTTGACCACTGCGCATGAAGAAATAAGCACCTGCAACGTTTGGTTTAGGTTTTAGGTGCATTTTTAATTTTATTGCTTAAATCGCATTTTCTCGACGAGCTGAGCACGTTTTCTGAAATGTGCTCCTCCCGTCGCTCTGGTTGGGTGCTTACAGTAAAAAGAGCTCCTGGCAGCTAGGGAGTTCCGCGTTGACCACTGCGCACGAAGAAATAAGCACCTGCAACGTTTGGTTTAGGTTTTAGGTGCATTTTTAATTTTATTGCTTAAATCGCATTCTCTCGACGAGCTGAGCACGTTTTCTGAAATGTGCTCCTCCCGTCGCTCTGGTTGGGTGCGCACAGTAAAAAGTGCTCTTGGCAGCTCGGGAGTGCCGCGTTGACCACTGCGCATGAAGAAATAAGCACCTGCAACGTTTGGTTTAGGTTTTAGGTGCATTTTTAATTTTATTGCTTAAATCGCATTTTCTCGACGAGCTGAACACGTTTTCTGAAATGTGCTCCTCCCGTCGCTCTGGTTGGGCGTGCATAGTAAAAAGTGCTCCTGGCAGCTAGAGAGTGCCGCGTTGACCACTGCGCAAGAAGAAATAAGCCCCTGCAACGTTTGGTTTAGGTTTTAGGTGCATTTTTAATTTTATTGCTTAAATCGCCTTCTCTCGACGAGCTGAGCACGTTTTCTGAAATGTGCTCCTCCCGTCGCTCTGGTTGGGTGCGCACAGTAAAAAGAGCTCCTGGCAGCTAGGGAGTGCCGCTTTGACCACTGCGCACGAAGAAATAAGCACCTGCAACGTTTGGTTTAGGTTTTAGGTGCATTTTTAATTTTATTGCTTAAATCGCATTTTCTCGACGAGCTGAGCACGTTTTCTGAAATGTGCTCCTCCCTTCGCTCTGGTTGGGTGCGCACAGTAAAAAGAGCTCCTGGCAGCTAGGGAGTTCCGCGTTGACCACTGCGCACGAAGAAATAAGCACCTGCAACGTTTGGTTTAGGTTTTAGGTGCATTTTTAATTTTATTGCTTAAATCGCATTCTCTCGACGAGCTGAGCACGTTTTCTGAAATGTGCTCCTCCCGTCGCTCTGGTTGGGTGCGCACAGTAAAAAGTGCTCTTGGCAGCTCGGGAGTGCCGCGTTGACCACTGCGCATGAAGAAATAAGCACCTGCAACGTTTGGTTTAGGTTTTAGGTGCATTTTTAATTTTATTGCTTAAATCGCATTTTCTCGACGAGCTGAGCACGTTTTCTGAAATGTGCTCCTCCCGTCGCTCTGGTTGGGCGCGCATAGTAAAAAGTGCTCCTGGCAGCTAGAGAGTGCCGCGTTGACCACTGCGCAAGAAGAAATAAGCACCTGCAACGTTTGGTTTAGGTTTTAGGTGCATTTTTAATTTTATTGCTTAAATCGCATTTTCTCGACGAGCTGAGCACGTTTTCTGAAATGTGCTCCTCCCGTCGCTCTGGTTGGGTGCGCATAGTAAAAAGTGCTCTTGGCAGCTAGAGAGTGCCGCGTTGACCACTGCGCATGAAGAAATAAGCACCTGCAACGTTTGGTTTAGGTTTTAGGTGCATTTTTAATTTTATTGCTTAAATCGCATTTTCTCGACGAGCTGAGCACGTTTTCTGAAATGTGCTCCTCCCGTCACTCTGGTTGGGTGCGCACAGTAAAAAGTGCTCCTGGCAGCTAGGGAGTGCCGCGTTGAGCACTGCGCACGAAGAAATAAGCACCTGCAACGTTTGGTTTAGGTTTTAGGTGCATTTTTAATTTTATTGCTTAAATCGCATTTTCTCGACGAGCTGAGCACGTTTTCTGAAATGTGCTCCTCCCGTCACTCTGGTTGGGTGCGCACAGTAAAAAGTGCTCTTGGGATCTAGAGAGTGCCGCGTTGACCACTGCGCATGAAGAAATAAGCACCTGCAACGTTTGGTTTAGGTTTTAGGTGCATTTTTAATTTTATTGCTTAAATCGCATTTTCTCGACGAGCTGAGCACGTTTTCTGAAATGTGCTCCTCCCGTCACTCTGGTTGGGTGCGCACAGTAAAAAGTGCTCCTGGCAGCTAGGGAGTGCCGCGTTGAGCACTGCGCACGAAGAAATAAGCACCTGCAACGTTTGGTTTAGGTTTTAGGTGCATTTTTAATTTTATTGCTTAAATCGCATTTTCTCGACGAGCTGAGCACGTTTTCTGAAATGGGCTCCTCCCGTCGCTCTGGTTGGGTGCGCACAGTAAAAAGAGCTCCTGGCAGCTAGGGAGATCCGCGTTGACCACTGCGCACGAAGAAATAAGCACCTGCAACGTTTGGTTTAGGTTTTAGGTGCATTTTTTATTTTATTGCTTAAATCGCATTTTCTCGACGAGCTGAGCACGTTTTCTGAAATGGGCTCCTCCCGTCGCTCTGGTTGGGTGCGCACAGTAAAAAGAGCTCCTGGCAGCTAGGGAGATCCGCGTTGACCACTGCGCACGAAGAAATAAGCACCTGCAACGTTTGGTTTAGGTTTTAGGTGCATTTTTTATTTTATTGCTTAAATCGCATTCTCTCGACGAGCTGAGCACGTTTTCTGAAATGTGCTCCTCCCGTCGCTCTGGTTGGGTGCGCGTAGTAAAAAGTGCTCCTGGCAGCTAGAGAGTGCCGCGTTGACCACTGCGCATAAAGAAATAAGCACCTGCAACGTTTGGTTTAGGTTTTAGGTGCATTTTTAATTTTATTGCTTAAATCGCATTTTCTCGACGAGCTGAGCACGTTTTCTGAAATGTGCTCCTCCCGTCGCTCTGGTTGGGTGCGCACAGTAAAAAGAGCTCCTGGCAGCTAGGGAGTGCCGCGTTGACCACTGCGCACAAAGAAATAAGCACCTGCAACGTTTGGTTTAGGTTTTAGGTGCATTTTTAATTTTATTGCTTAAATCGCATTTTCTCGACGAGCTGAGCACGTTTTCTGAAATGTGCTCCTCCCGTCACTCTGGTTGGGTGCGCACAGTAAAAAGTGCTCTTGGCAGCTAGAGAGTGCCGCGTTGACCACTGCGCACGAAGAAATAAGCACCTGCAACGTTTGGTTTAGGTTTTAGGTGCATTTTTAATTTTATTGCTTAAATCGCATTCTCTCGACGAGCTGAGCACGTTTTCTGAAATGTGCTCCTCCCGTCGCTCTGGTTGGGTGCGCACAGTAAAAAGAGCTCCTGGCAGCTAGGGAGTTCCGCGTTGACCACTGCGCACGAAGAAATAAGCACCTGCAACGTTTGGTTTAGGTTTTAGGTGCATTTTTTATTTTATTTCTTAAATCGCATTCTCTCGACGAGCTGAGCACGTTTTCTGAAATGTGCTCCTCCCGTCGCTCTGGTTGGGTGCACACAGTAAAAAGAGCTCCTGGCAGCTAGGGAGTGCCGCGTTGACCACTGCGCACGAAGAAATAAGCACCTGCAACGTTTGGTTTAGGGTTTAGGTGCATTTTTTATTTTATTGCTTTAATCGCATTCTCTCGACGAGCTGAGCACGTTTTCTGAAATGTGCTCCTCCCGTCGCTCTGGTTGGGTGCGCGTAGTAAAAAGTGCTCCTGGCAGCTAGAGAGTGCCGCGTTGACCACTGCGCATGAACAAATAAGCACCTGCAACGTTTGGTTTAGGTTTTAGGTGCATTTTTAATTTTATTGCTTAAATCGCATTTTCTCGACTAGCTGAGCACGTTTTCTGAAACGTGCTCCTCCCGTCGCTCTGGTTGGGTGCTTACAGTAAAAAGAGCTCCTGGCAGCTAGGGAGTTCCGCGTTGACCACTGCGCACGAAGAAATAAGCACCTGCAACGTTTGGTTTAGGTTTTAGGTGCATTTTTAATTTTATTGCTTAAATCGCATTCTCTCGACGAGCTGAGCACGTTTTCTGAAATGTGCTCCTCCCGTCGCTCTGGTTGGGTGCGCACAGTAAAAAGTGCTCTTGGCAGCTCGGGAGTGCCACGTTGACCACTGCACATGAAGAAATAAGCACCTGCAACGTTTGGTTTAGGTTTTAGGTGCATTTTTAATTTTATTGCTTAAATCGCATTTTCTCGACGAGCTGAGCACGTTTTCTGAAATGTGCTCCTCCCGTCGCTCTGGTTGGGCGTGCATAGTAAAAAGTGCTCCTGGCAGCTAGAGAGTGCCGCGTTGACCACTGCGCAAGAAGAAATAAGCACCTGCAACGTTTGGTTTAGGTTTTAGATGCATTTTTAATTTTATTGCTTAAATCGCATTCTCTCGACGAGCTGAGCACGTTTTCTGAAATGTGCTCCTCCCGTCGCTCTGGTTTGGTGCGCACAGTAAAAAGAGCTCCTGGCAGCTAGGGAGTGCCGCTTTGACCACTGCGCACGAAGAAATAAACACCTGCAACGTTTGGTTTAGGTTTTAGGTGCATTTTTAATTTTATTGCTTAAATCGCATTCTCTCGACGAGCTGAGCACGTTTTCTGAAATGTGCTCCTCCCGTCACTCAGGTTGGGTGCGCACAGTAAAAAGTGCTCCTGGCAGCTAGGGAGTGCCGCGTTGAGCACTACGCACGAAGAAATAAGCACCTGCAACGTTTGGTTTAGGTTTTAGCTGCATTTTTAATTTTATTGCTTAAATCGCATTTTCTCGACGAGCTGAGCACGTTTTCTGAAATGTGCTCCTCCCTTCGCTCTGGTTGGGTGCGCACAGTAAAAAGAGCTCCTGGCAGCTAGGGAGTTCCGCGTTGACCACTGCGCACGAAGAAATAAGCACCTGGAACGTTTGGTTTAGGTTTTAGGTGCATTTTTAATTTTATTGCTTAAATCGCATTCTCTCGACGAGCTGAGCACGTTTTCTGAAATGTGCTCCTCCCGTCGCTCTGGTTGGGTGCGCACAGTAAAAAGTGCTCTTGGCAGCTCGGGAGTGCCGCGTTGACCACTGCGCATGAAGAAATAAGCACCTGCAACGTTTGGTTTAGGTTTTAGGTGCATTTTTAATTTTATTGCTTAAATCGCATTTTCTCGACGAGCTGAGCACGTTTTCTGAAATGTGCTCCTCCCGTCGCTCTGGTTGGGCGCGCATAGTAAAAAGTGCTCCTGGCAGCTAGAGAGTGCCGCGTTGACCACTGCGCAAGAAGAAATAAGCACCTGCAACGTTTGGTTTAGGTTTTAGGTGCATTTTTAATTTTATTGCTTAAATCGCATTTTCTCGACAAGCTGAGCACGTTTTCTGAAATGTGCTCCTCCCGTCGCTCTGGTTGGGTGCGCACAGTAAAACGAGCTCCTGGCAGCTAGGGAGTGCCGCGTTGACCACTGCGCACGAAGAAATAAGCACCTGCAACGTTTGGTTTAGGTTTTAGGTGCATTTTTAATTTTATTGCTTAAATCGCATTCTCTCGACGAGCTGAGCACGTTTTCTGAAATGTGCTCCTCCCGTCACTCTGGTTGGGTGCGCACAGTAAAAAGTGCTCCTGGCAGCTAGGGAGTGCCGCGTTGAGCACTACGCACGAAGAAATAAGCACCTGCAACGTTTGGTTTAGGTTTTAGCTGCATTTTTAATTTTATTGCTTAAATCGCATTTTCTCGACGAGCTGAGCACGTTTTCTGAAATGTGCTCCTCTCGTCGCTCTGGTTGGGTGCGCACAGTAAAAAGAGCTCCTGGCAGCTAGGGAGTTCCGCGTTGACCACTGCGCACGAAGAAATAAGCACCTGCAACGTTTGGTTTAGGTTTTAGGTGCATTTTTAATTTTATTGCTTAAATCGCATTCTCTCGACGAGCTGAGCACGTTTTCTGAAATGTGCTCCTCCCGTCGCTCTGGTTGGGTGCGCACAGTAAAAAGTGCTCTTGGAAACTCGGGAGTGCCGCGTTGACCACTGCGCATGAAGAAATAAGCACCTGCAACGTTTGGTTTAGGTTTTAGGTGCATTTTTAATTTTATTGCTTAAATCGCATTTTCTCGACGAGCTGAGCACGTTTTCTGAAATGTGCTCCTCCCGTCGCTCTGGTTGGGCGCGCATAGTAAAAAGTGCTCCTGGCAGCTAGAGAGTGCCGCGTTGACCACTGCGCAAGAAGAAATAAGCACCTGCAACGTTTGGTCTAGGTTTTAGGTGCATTTTTAATTTTATTGCTTAAATCGCATTTTCTCGACAAGCTGAGCACGTTTTCTGAAATGTGCTCCTTCCGTCGCTCTGGTTGGGTGCGCACAGTAAAAAGAGCTCCTGGCAGCTAGGGAGTGCCGCGTTGACCACTGCGCACGAAGAAATAAGCACCTGCAACGTTTGGTTTAGGTTTTAGGTGCATTTTTAATTTTATTGCTTAAATCGCATTCTCTCGACGAGCTGAGCACGTTTTCTGAAATGTGCTCCTCCCGTCGCTCTGGTTGGGCGCGCATAGTAAAAAGTGCTCCTGGCAGCTAGAGAGTGCCGCGTTGACCACTGCGCATGAAGAAATAAGCACCTGCAACGTTTGGTTTAGGTTTTAGGTGCATTTTTAATTTTATTGCTTAAATCGCATTTTCTCGACAAGCTGAGCACGTTTTCTGAAATGTGCTCCTCCCGTCACTCTGGTTGGGTGCGCATAGGAAAAAGTGCTCCTGGCAGCTAGAGAGTTCCGCGTTGACCACTGCGCATGAAGAAATAAGCACCTGCAACGTTTGGTTTAGGTTTTAGGTGCATTTTAAATTTTATTGCTTAAATCGCATTTTCTCGACAAGCTGAGCACGTTTTCTGAAATGTGCTCCTCCCGTCGCTCTGGTTGGGTGCGCATAGGAAAAAGTGCTCTTGGCAGCTAGAGAGTGCCGCGTTGACCACTGCGCTTGAAGAAATAACCACCTGCAACGTTTGGTTTAGGTTTTGGGTGCATTTTTAATTTTATTGCTTAAATCGCATTTTCTCGACGAGCTGAGCACGTTTTCTGAAATGTGCTCCTCCCGTCACTCTGGTTGGGTGCGCATAGTAAAAAGTGCTCTTGGCAGCTAGGGAGTGCCGCGTTGACCACTGCACATGAAGAAATAAGCACCTGCAACGTTTGGTTTAGGTTTTAGGTGCATTTTTAATTTTATTGCTTAAATCGCATTTTCTCGACGAGCTGAGCACGTTTTCTGAAATGTGCTCCTCCCGTCGCTCTGGTTGGGCGCGCATAGTAAAAAGTGCTCCTGGCAGCTAGAGAGTGCCGCGTTGACCACTGCGCAAGAAGAAATAAGCACCTGCAACGTTTGGTCTAGGTTTTAGGTGCATTTTTAATTTTATTGCTTAAATCGCATTTTCTCGACAAGCTGAGCACGTTTTCTGAAATGTGCTCCTTCCGTCGCTCTGGTTGGGTGCGCACAGTAAAAAGAGCTCCTGGCAGCTAGGGAGTGCCGCGTTGACCACTGCGCACGAAGAAATAAGCACCTGCAACGTTTGGTTTAGGTTTTAGGTGCATTTTTAATTTTATTGCTTAAATCGCATTCTCTCGACGAGCTGAGCACGTTTTCTGAAATGTGCTCCTCCCGTCGCTCTGGTTGGGCGCGCATAGTAAAAAGTGCTCCTGGCAGCTAGAGAGTGCCGCGTTGACCACTGCGCATGAAGAAATAAGCACCTGCAACGTTTGGTTTAGGTTTTAGGTGCATTTTTAATTTTATTGCTTAAATCGCATTTTCTCGACAAGCTGAGCACGTTTTCTGAAATGTGCTCCTCCCGTCACTCTGGTTGGGTGCGCATAGGAAAAAGTGCTCCTGGCAGCTAGAGAGTTCCGCGTTGACCACTGCGCATGAAGAAATAAGCACCTGCAACGTTTGGTTTAGGTTTTAGGTGCATTTTAAATTTTATTGCTTAAATCGCATTTTCTCGACAAGCTGAGCACGTTTTCTGAAATGTGCTCCTCCCGTCGCTTTGGTTGGGTGCGCATAGGAAAAAGTGCTCTTGGCAGCTAGAGAGTGCCGCGTTGACCACTGCGCTTGAAGAAATAACCACCTGCAACGTTTGGTTTAGGTTTTGGGTGCATTTTTAATTTTATTGCTTAAATCGCATTTTCTCGACGAGCTGAGCACGTTTTCTGAAATGTGCTCCTCCCGTCACTCTGGTTGGGTGCGCATAGTAAAAAGTGCTCTTGGCAGCTAGGGAGTGCCGCGTTGACCACTGCACATGAAGAAATAAGCACCTGCAACGTTTGGTTTAGGTTTTAGGTGCATTTTTAATTTTATTGCTTAAATCGCATTTTCTCGACGAGCTGAGCACGTTTTCTGAAATGTGCTCCTCCCGTCACTCTGGTTGGGTGCGCACAGTAAAAAGTGCTCTTGGCAGCTAGAGAGTGCCGCGTTGACCACTGCGCATGAAGAAATAAGCACCTGCAACGTTTGGTTTAGGTTTTAGGTGCATTTTTAATTTTATTGCTTAAATCGCATTTTCTCGACGAGCTGAGCACGTTTTCTGAAATGTGCTCCTCCCGTCACTCTGGTTGGGTGCGCACAGTAAAAAGTGCTCCTGGCAGCTAGGGAGTGCCGCGTTGAGCACTGCGCACGAAGAAATAAGCACCTGCAACGTTTGGTTTAGTTTTTAGGTGCATTTTTAATTTTATTGCTTAAATCGCATTTTCTCGACCAGCTGAGCACGTTTTCTGAAATGTGCTCCTCCCGTCACTCTGGTTGGGTGCGCACAGTAAAAAGTGCTCCTGGCAGCTAGGGAGTGCCGCGTTGAGCACTGCGCACGAAGAAATAAGCACCTGCAACGTTTGGTTTAGGTTTTAGGTGCATTTTTAATTTTATTGCTTAAATCGCATTTTCTCGACGAGCTGAGCACGTTTTCTGAAATGTGCTCCTCCCGTCGCTCTGGTTGGGTGCTTACAGTAAAAAGAGCTCCTGGCAGCTAGGGAGTTCCGCGTTGACCACTGCGCACGAAGATATAAGCACCTGCAACGTTTGGTTTAGGTTTTAGGTGCATTTTTAATTTTATTGCTTAAATCGCATTCTCTCGACGAGCTGAGCACGTTTTCTGAAATGTGCTCCTCCCGTCGCTCTGGTTGGGTGCGCACAGTAAAAAGTGCTCTTGGCAGCTCGGGAGTGCCGCGTTGACCACTGCGCATGAAGAAATAAGCACCTGCAACGTTTGGTTTAGGTTTTAGGTGCATTTTTAATTTTATTGCTTAAATCGCATTTTCTCGACGAGCTGAGCACGTTTTCTGAAATGTGCTCCTCCCGTCGCTCTGGTTGGGCGTGCATAGTAAAAAGTGCTCCTGGCAGCTAGAGAGTGCCGCGTTGACCACTGCGCAAGAAGAAATAAGCACCTGCAACGTTTGGTTTAGGTTTTAGGTGCATTTTTAATTTTATTGCTTAAATCGCATTCTCTCGACGAGCTGAGCACGTTTTCTGAAATGTGCTCCTCCCCTCGCTCTGGTTGGGTGCGCACAGTAAAAAGAGCTCCTGGCAGCTAGGGAGTGCCGCTTTGACCACTGCGCACGAAGAAATAAGCACCTGCAACGTTTGGTTTAGGTTTTAGGTGCATTTTTAATTTTATTGCTTAAATCGCATTCTCACGACGAGCTGAGCACGTTTTCTGAAATGTGCTCCTCCCGTCACTCTGGTTGGGTGCGCACAGTAAAAAGTGCTCCTGGCAGCTAGGGAGTGCCGCGTTGAGCACTACGCACGAAGAAATAAGCACCTGCAACGTTTGGTTTAGGTTTTAGCTGCATTTTTAATTTTATTGCTTAAATCGCATTTTCTCGACGAGCTGAGCACGTTTTCTGAAATGTGCTCCTCCCTTCGCTCTGGTTGGGTGCGCACAGTAAAAAGAGCTCCTGGCAGCTAGGGAGTTCCGCGTTGACCACTGCGCACGAAGAAATAAGCACCTGCAACGTTTGGTTTAGGTTTTAGGTGCATTTTTAATTTTATTGCATAAATCGCATTGTCTCGACGAGCTGAGCACGTTTTCTGAAATGTGCTCCTCCCGTCGCTCTGGTTGGGCGCGCATAGTAAAAAGTGCTCCTGGCAGCTAGAGAGTGCCGCGTTGACCACTGCGCAAGAAGAAATAAGCACCTGCAACGTTTGGTTTAGGTTTTAGGTGCATTTTTAATTTTATTGCTTAAATCGCATTTTCTCGACGAGCTGAGCACGTTTTCTGAAATGTGCTCCTCCCGTCACTCTGGTTGGGTGCGCATAGTAAAAAGTGCTCTTGGCAGCTAAAGAGTGCCGCGTTGACCACTGCGCACAAAGAAATAAGCACCTGCAACGTTTGGTTTAGGTTTTAGGTGCATTTTAAATTTTATTGCTTAAATCGCATTTTCTCGACGAGCTGAGCAAGTTTTCTGAAATGTGCTCCTCCCGTCGCTCTGGTTGTGCGCGCATAGTAAAAAGTGCTCCTGGCAGCGAGAGAGTGCCGCGTTGACCACTGCACATGAAGAAATAAGCACCTGCAACGTTTGGTTTAGGTTTTAGGTGCATTTTTAATTTTATTGCTTAAATCGCATTTTCTCGACGAGCTGAGCACGTTTTCTGAAATGTGCTCCTCCCGTCGCTCTGGTTGGGTGCGCATAGTAAAAAGTGCTCTTGGAAGCTAGAGAGTGCCGCGTTGACCACTGCGCATGAAGAAATAAGCACCTGCAACGTTTGGTTTAGGTTTTAGGTGCATTTCTAATTTTATTGCTTAAATCGCATTTTCTCGACGAGCTGAGCACGTTTTCTGAAATGTGCTCCTCCCGTCACTCTGGTTGGGTGCGCACAGTAAAAAGTGCTCCTGGCAGCTAGGGAGTGCCGCGTTGAGCACTGCGCACGAAGAAATAAGCACCTGCAACGTTTGGTTTAGGTTTTAGGTGCATTTTTAATTTTAATGCTTAAATCGCATTTTCTCGACGAGCTGAGCACATTTTCTGAAATGTGCTCCTCCCGTCACTCTGGTTGGGTGCGCACAGTAAAAAGTGCTCTTGGGATCTAGAGAGTGCCGCGTTGACCACTGCGCATGAAGAAATAAGCACCTGCAACGTTTGGTTTAGGTTTTAGCTGCATTTTTAATTTTATTGCTTAAATCGCATTTTCTCGACGAGCTGAGCACGTTTTCTGAAATGTGCTCCTCCCGTCGCTCTGGTTGGGCGTGCATAGTAAAAAGTGCTCCTGGCAGCTAGAGAGTGCCGCGTTGACCACTGCGCAAGAAGAAATAAGCACCTGCAACGTTTGGTTTAGGTTTTAGGTGCATTTTTAATTTTATTGCTTAAATCGCATTCTCTCGACGAGCTGAGCACGTTTTCTGAAATGTGCTCCTCCCCTCGCTCTGGTTGGGTGCGCACAGTAAAAAGAGCTCCTGGCAGCTAGGGAGTGCCGCTTTGACCACTGCGCACGAAGAAATAAGCACCTGCAACGTTTGGTTTAGGTTTTAGGTGCATTTTTAATTTTATTGCTTAAATCGCATTTTCTCGACGAGCTGAGCACGTTTTCTGAAATGTGCTCCTCCCGTCACTCTGGTTGGGTGCGCACAGTAAAAAGTGCTCTTGGGATCTAGAGAGTGCCGCGTTGACCACTGCGCATGAAGAAATAAGCACCTGCAACGTTTGGTTTAGGTTTTAGGTGCATTTTTAATTTTATTGCTTAAATCGCATTTTCTCGACGAGCTGAGCACGTTTTCTGAAATGTGCTCCTCCCGTCACTCTGGTTGGGTGCGCACAGTAAAAAGTGCTCCTGGCAGCTAGGGAGTGCCGCGTTGAGCACTGCGCACGAAGAAATAAGCACCTGCAACGTTTGGTTTAGGTTTTAGGTGCATTTTTAATTTTATTGCTTAAATCGCATTTTCTCGACGAGCTGAGCACGTTTTCTGAAATGGGCTCCTCCCGTCGCTCTGGTTGGGTGCGCACAGTAAAAAGAGCTCCTGGCAGCTAGGGAGATCCGCGTTGACCACTGCGCACGAAGAAATAAGCACCTGCAACGTTTGGTTTAGGTTTTAGGTGCATTTTTTATTTTATTGCTTAAATCGCATTCTCTCGACGAGCTGAGCACGTTTTCTGAAATGTGCTCCTCCCGTCGCTCTGGTTGGGTGCGCGTAGTAAAAAGTGCTCCTGGCAGCTAGAGAGTGCCGCGTTGACCACTGCGCATAAAGAAATAAGCACCTGCAACGTTTGGTTTAGGTTTTAGGTGCATTTTTAATTTTATTGCTTAAATCGCATTTTCTCGACGAGCTGAGCACGTTTTCTGAAATGTGCTCCTCCCGTCGCTCTGGTTGGGTGCGCACAGTAAAAAGAGCTCCTGGCAGCTAGGGAGTGCCGCGTTGACCACTGCGCACAAAGAAATAAGCACCTGCAACGTTTGGTTTAGGTTTTAGGTGCATTTTTAATTTTATTGCTTAAATCGCATTTTCTCGACGAGCTGAGCACGTTTTCCTAAATGTGCTCCTCCCGTCACTCTGGTTGGGTGCGCACAGTAAAAAGTGCTCTTGGCAGCTAGAGAGTGCCGCGTTGACCACTGCGCACGAAGAAATAAGCACCTGCAACGTTTGGTTTAGGTTTTAGGTGCATTTTTAATTTTATTGCTTAAATCGCATTTTCTCGACGAGCTGAGCACGTTTTCTGAAATGTGCTCCTCCCGTCGCTCTGGTTGGGTGCGCACAGTAAAAAGAGCTCCTGGCAGCTAGGGAGTGCCGCGTTGACCACTGCGCACGAAGAAATAAGCACCTGCAACGTTTGGTTTAGGTTTTAGGTGCATTTTTAATTTTATTGCTTAAATCGCATTCTCTCGACGAGCTGAGCACGTTTTCTGAAATGTGCTCCTCCCGTCGCTCTGGTTGGGTGCGCACAGTAAAAAGAGCTCCTGGCAGCTAGGGAGTTCCGCGTTGACCACTGCGCACGAAGAAATAAGCACCTGCAACGTTTGGTTTAGGTTTTAGGTGCATTTTTTATTTTATTTCTTAAATCGCATTCTCTCGACGAGCTGAGCAAGTTTTCTGAAATGTGCTCCTCCCGTCGCTCTGGTTGGGTGCACACAGTAAAAAGAGCTCCTGGCAGCTAGGGAGTGCCGCGTTGACCACTGCGCACGAAGAAATAAGCACCTGCAACGTTTGGTTTAGGGTTTAGGTGCATTTTTTATTTTATTGCTTTAATCGCATTCTCTCGACGAGCTGAGCACGTTTTCTGAAATGTGCTCCTCCCGTCGCTCTGGTTGGGTGCGCGTAGTAAAAAGTGCTCCTGGCAGCTAGAGAGTGCCGCGTTGACCACTGCGCATGAACAAATAAGCACCTGCAACGTTTGGTTTAGGTTTTAGGTGCATTTTTAATTTTATTGCTTAAATCGCATTTTCTCGACTAGCTGAGCACGTTTTCTGAAATGTGCTCCTCCCGTCGCTCTGGTTGGGCGTGCATAGTAAAAAGTGCTCCTGGCAGCTAGAGAGTGCCGCGTTGACCACTGCGCATGAAGAAATAAGCACCTGCAACGTTTGGTTTAGGTTTTAGGTGCATTTTTAATTTTATTGCTTAAATCGCATTTTCTCGACGAGCTGAGCACGTTTTCTGAAATGTGCTCCTCCCGTCACTCTGGTTGGGTGCGCACAGTAAAAAGTGCTCCTGGCAGCTAGGGAGTGCCGCGTTGAGCACTGCGCACGAAGAAATAAGCACCTGCAACGTTTGGTTTAGGTTTTAGGTGCATTTTTAATTTTATTGCTTAAATCGCATTTTCTCGACGAGCTGAGCACGTTTTCTGAAATGGGCTCCTCCCGTCGCTCTGGTTGGGTGCGCACAGTAAAAAGAGCTCCTGGCAGCTAGGGAGATCCGCGTTGACCACTGCGCACGAAGAAATAAGCACCTGCAACGTTTGGTTTAGGTTTTAGGTGCATTTTTTATTTTATTGCTTAAATCGCATTCTCTCGACGAGCTGAGCACGTTTTCTGAAATGTGCTCCTCCCGTCGCTCTGGTTGGGTGCGCGTAGTAAAAAGTGCTCCTGGCAGCTAGAGAGTGCCGCGTTGACCACTGCGCATGAAGAAATAAGCACCTGCAACGTTTGGTTTAGGTTTTAGGTGCATTTTTAATTTTATTGCTTAAATCGCATTTTCTCGACGAGCTGAGCACGTTTTCTGAAATGTGCTCCTCCCGTCGCTCTGGTTGGGTGCGCACAGTAAAAAGAGCTCCTGGCAGCTAGGGAGTGCCGTGTTGACCACTGCGCACAAAGAAATAAGCACCTGCAACGTTCGTTTAGGTTTTAGGTGCATTTTTTATTGTATTGCTTAAATCGCATTCTCTCGACGAGCTGAGCACGTTTTCTGAAATGTGCTCCTCCCGTCGCTCTGGTTGGGTGCGCGTAGTAAAAAGTGCTCCTGGCAGCTAGAGATTGCCGCGTTGACCACTGCGCATGAAGAAATAAGCACCTGCAACGTTTGGTTTAGGTTTTAGGTGCATTTTTAATCTTATTGCTTAAATCGCATTTTCTCGACGAGCTGAGCACGTTATCTGAAATGTGCTCCTCCCGTCACTCTGGTTGGGTGCGCACAGTAAAAAGTGCTCTTGGCAGCTAGAGAGTGCCGCGTTGACCACTGCGCATGAAGAAATAAGCACCTGCAACGTTTGGTTTAGGTTTTAGGTGCATTTTTAATTTTATTGCTTAAATCGCATTTTCTCGACGAGCTGAGCACGTTTTCTGAAATGTGCTCCTCCCGTCACTCTGGTTGGTTGCGCACAGTAAAAAGTGCTCTTGGCAGCTAGAGAGTGCCGCGTTGACCACTGCGCATGAAGAAATAAACACCTGCAACGTTTGGTTTAGGTTTTAGGTGCATTTTTAATTTTATTGCTTAAATCGCATTTTCTCGACGAGCTGAGCACGTTTTCTGAAATGTGCTCCTCCCGTCACTCTGGTTGGGTGCGCATAGTAAAAAGTGCTCTTGGCAGCTAAAGAGTGCCGCGTTGACCACTGCGCACAAAGAAATAAGCACCTGCAACGTTTGGTTTAGGTTTTAGGTGCATTTTAAATTTTATTGCTTAAATCGCATTTTCTCGACGAGCTGAGCACGTTTTCTGAAATGTGCTCCTCCCGTCGCTCTGGTTGTGCGCGCATAGTAAAAAGTGCTCCTGGCAGCTAGAGAGTGCCGCGTTGACCACTGCACATGAAGAAATAAGCACCTGCAACGTTTGGTTTAGGTTTTAGGTGCATTTTTAATTTTATTGCTTAAATCGCATTTTCTCGACGAGCTGAGCACGTTTTCTGAAATGTGCTCCTCCCGTCGCTCTGGTTGGGTGCGCACAGTAAAAAGTGCTCCTGGCAGCTAGGGAGTGCCGCGTTGAGCACTGCGCACGAAGAAATAAGCACCTGCAACGTTTGGTTTAGGTTTTAGGTGCATTTTTAATTTTATTGCTTAAATCGCATTTTCTCGACGAGCTGAGCACCTTTTCTGAAATGTGCTCCTCCCGTCACTCTGGTTGGGTGCGCACAGTAAAAAGTGCTCCTGGCAGCTAGGGAGTGCCGCGTTGAGCACTGCGCACGAAGAAATAAGCACCTGCAACGTTTGGTTTAGGTTTTAGGTGCATTTTTAATTTTATTGCTTAAATCGAATTTTTGACGAGCTGAGCACGTTTTCTGAAATGTGCTCCTCCCGTCACTCTGGTTGGGTGTGCACAGTAAAAAGTGCTCTTGGCAGCTAGAGAGTGCCGCGTTGACCACTGCGCATGAAGAAATAAGCACCTGCAACGTTTGGTTTAGGTTTTAGGTGCATTTTTAATTTTATTGCTTAAATCGCATTCTCTCGACGAGCTGAGCACGTTTTCTGAAATGTGCTCCTCCCGTCGCTCTGGTTGGGTGCGCGTAGTAAAAAGTGCTCCTGGCAGCTAGAGAGTGCCGCGTTGACCACTGCGCATGAAGAAATAAGCACCTGCAACGTTTGGTTTAGGTTTTAGGTGCATTTTTAATTTTATTGCTTAAATCGCATTTTCTCGACGAGCTGAGCACGTTTTCTGAAATGTGCTCCTCCCGTCGCTCTGGTTGGGTGCGCACAGTAAAAAGAGCTCCTGGCAGCTAGGGAGTGCCGCGTTGACCACTGCGCACGAAGAAATAAGCACCTGCAACGTTTGGTTTAGGTTTTAGATGCATTTTTTATTTTATTGCTTAAATCGCATTCTCTCGACGAGCTGAGCACGTTTTCTGAAATGTGCTCCTCCCGTCACTCTGGTTGGGTGCGCACAGTAAAAAGTGCTCCTGGCAGCTAGGGAGTGCCGCGTTGAGCACTACGCAAGAAGAAATAAGCACCTGCAACGTTTGGTTTAGGTTTTAGGTGCATTTTTAATTTTATTGCTTGAATCGCATTTTCTCGACGAGCTGAGCACGTTTTCTGAAATGTGCTCCTCCCGTCGCTCTGGTTGGGTGCGCACAGTAAAAAGAGCTCCTGGCAGCTAGGGAGTGCCGCGTTGACCACTGCGCACGAAGAAATAAGCACCTGCAACGTTTGGTTTAGGTTTTAGGTGCATTTTTAATTTTATTGCTTAAATCGCATTCTCTCGACGAGCTGAGCACGTTTTCTGAAATGTGCTCCTCCCGTCGCTCTGGTTGGGCGCGCATAGCAAAAAGTGCTCCTGGCAGCTAGAGAGTGCCGCGTTGACCACTGCACATGAAGAAATAAGCACCTGCAACGTTTGGTTTAGGTTTTAGGTGCATTTTTAATTTTATTGCTTAAATCGCATTTTCTCGACGAGCTGAGCACGTTTTCTGAAATGTGCTCCTCCCGTCGCTCTGGTTGGGTGCGCACAGTAAAAAGTGCTCCTGGCAGCTAGGGAGTGCCGCGTTGAGCACTGCGCACGAAGAAATAAGCACCTGCAACGTTTGGTTTAGGTTTTAGGTGCATTTTTAATTTTATTGCTTAAATCGCATTTTCTCGACGAGCTGAGCACGTTTTCTGAAATGTGCTCCTCCCGTCACTCTGGTTGGGTGCGCACAGTAAAAAGTGCTCCTGGCAGCTAGGGAGTGCCGCGTTGAGCACTGCGCACGAAGAAATAAGCACCTGCAACGTTTGGTTTAGGTTTTAGGTGCATTTTTAATTTTATTGCTTAAATCGAATTTTTGACGAGCTGAGCACGTTTTCTGAAATGTGCTCCTCCCGTCACTCTGGTTGGGTGTGCACAGTAAAAAGTGCTCTTGGCAGCTAGAGAGTGCCGCGTTGACCACTGCGCATGAAGAAATAAGCACCTGCAACGTTTGGTTTAGGTTTTAGGTGCATTTTTAATTTTATTGCTTAAATCGCATTCTCTCGACGAGCTGAGCACGTTTTCTGAAATGTGCTCCTCCCGTCGCTCTGGTTGGGTGCGCACAGTAAAAAGAGCTCCTGGCAGCTAGGGAGTGCCGCGTTGACCACTGCGCACGAAGAAATAAGCACCTGCAACGTTTGGTTTAGGTTTTAGGTGCATTTTTAATTTTATTGCTTAAATCGCATTCTCTCGACGAGCTGAGCACGTTTTCTGAAATGTGCTCCTCCCGTCGCTCTGGTTGGGCGCGCATAGTAAAAAGTGCTCCTGGCAGCTAGAGAGTGCCGCGTTGACCACTGCGCATGAAGAAATAAGCACCTGCAACGTTTGGTTTAGGTTTTAGGTGCATTTTTAATTTTATTGCTTAATTCGCATTTTCTCGACAAGCTGAGCACGTTTTCTGAAATGTGCTCCTCCCGTCGCTCTGGTTGGGTGCGCATAGGAAAAAGTGCTCTTGGCAGCTAGAGAGTGCCGCGTTGACCACTGCGCTTGAAGAAATAACCACCTGCAACGTTTGGTTTAGGTTTTAGGTGCATTTTTAATTGTATTGCTTAAATCGCATTTTCTCGACAAGCTGAGCACGTTTTCTGAAATGTGCTCCTCCCGTCGCTCTGGTTGGGTGCGCATAGGAAAAAGTGCTCCTGGCAGCTAGAGAGTTCCGCGTTGACCACTGCGCATGAAGAAATAAGCACCTGCAACGTTTGGTTTAGGTTTTAGGTGCATTTTTAATTTGATTGCTTAAATCGCATTTTCTCGACAAGCTGAGCACGTTTTCTGAAATGTGCTCCTCCCGTCGCTCTGGTTGGGTGCGCATAGGAAAAAGTGCTCTTGGCAGCTAGAGAGTGCTGCGTTGACCACTGCGCTTGAAGAAATAACCACCTGCAACGTTTGGTTTAGGTTTTGGGTGCATTTTTAATTTTATTGCTAAAATCGCATTTTCTCGACGAGCTGAGCACGTTTTCTGAAATGTGCTCCTCCCGTCACTCTGGTTGGGTGCGCATAGTAAAAAGTGCTCTTGGCAGCTAGGGAGTGCCGCGTTGACCACTGCACATGAAGAAATAAGCACCTGAAACCTTTGGTTTAGGTTTTAGGTGCATTTTTAATTTTATTGCTTAAATCGCATTTTCTCGACGAGCTGAGCACGTTTTCTGAAATGTGCTCCTCCCGTCACTCTGGTTGGGTGCGCACAGTAAAAAGTGCTCTTGGCAGCTAGAGAGTGCCGCGTTGACCACTGCGCATGAAGAAATAAGCACCTGCAACGTTTGGTTTAGGTTTTAGGTGCATTTTTAATTTTATTGCTTAAATCGCATTTTCTCGACGAGCTGAGCACGTTTTCTGAAATGTGCTCCTCCCGTCACTCTGGTTGGGTGCGCACAGTAAAAAGTGCTCCTGGCAGCGAGGGAGTGCCGCGTTGAGCACTGCGCACGAAGAAATAAGCACCTGCAACGTTTGGTTTAGGTTTTAGGTGCATTTTTAATTTTATTGCTTAAATCGCATTTTCTCGACCAGCTGAGCACGTTTTCTGAAATGTGCTCCTCCCGTCACTCTGTTTTGGTGCGCACAGTAAAAAGTGCTCCTGGCAGCTAGGGAGTGCCGCGTTGAGCACTGCGCACGAAGAAATAAGAACCTGCAACGTTTGGTTTAGGTTTTAGGTGCATTTTTAATTTTATTGCTTAAATCGCATTTTCTCGACGAGCTGAGCACGTTTTCTGAAATGTGCTCCTCCCGTCACTCTGGTTGGGTGCGCACAGTAAAAAGTGCTCTTGGCAGCTAGAGAGTGCCGCGTTGACCACTGCGCATGAAGAAATAAGCACCTGCAACGTTTGGTTTAGGTTTTAGGTGCATTTTTAATTTTATTGCTTAAATCGCATTTTCTCGACGAGCTGAGCACGTTTTCTGAAATGTGCTCCTCCCGTCGCTCTGGTTGGGTGCGCACAGTAAAAAGAGCTCCTGGCAGCTAGGGAGTGCCGCGTTGACCACTGCGCACGAAGAAATAAGCACCTGCAACGTTTGGTTTAGGTTTTAGGTGCATTTTTAATTTTATTGCTTAAATCGCATTCTCTCGACGAGCTGAGCACGTTTTCTGAAATGTGCTCCTCCCGTCGCTCTGGTTGGGTGCGCACAGTAAAAATAGCTCCTGGCAGCTAGGGAGTTCCGCGTTGACCACTGCGCACGAAGAAATAAGCACCTGCAACGTTTGGTTTAGGTTTTAGGTGCATTTTTTATTTTATTGCTTAAATCGCATTCTCTCGACGAGCTGAGCACGTTTTCTGAAATGTGCTCCTCCCGTCGCTCTGGTTGGGTGCGCGTAGTAAAAAGTGCTCCTGGCAGCTAGAGAGTGCCGCGTTGACCACTGCGCATGAAGAAATAAGCACCTGCAACGTTTGGTTTAGGTTTTAGGTGCATTTTTAATTTTATTGCTTAAATCGCATTTTCTCGACAAGCTGAGCACGTTTTCTGAAATGTGCTCCTCCCGTCACTCTGGTTGGGTGTGCACAGTAAAAAGTGCTCTTGGCAGCTAGAGAGTGCCGCGTTGACCACTGCGCATGAAGAAATAACCACCTGCAACGTTTGGTTTAGGTTTTAGGTGCATTTTTAATTTTATTGCTTAAATCGCATTTTCTCGACGAGCTGAGCACGTTTTCTGAAATGTGCTCCTCCCGTCACTCTGGTTGGGTGCGCATAGTAAAAAGTGCTCTTGGCAGCTAAAGAGTGCCGCGTTGACCACTGCGCACAAAGAAATAAGCACCTGCAACGTTTGGTTTAGGTTTTAGGTGCATTTTAAATTTTATTGCTTAAATCGCATTTTCTCGACGAGCTGAGCAAGTTTTCTGAAATGTGCTCCTCCCGTCGCTCTGGTTGTGCGCGCATAATAAAAGGTGCTCCTGGCAGCGAGAGAGTGCCGCGTTGACCACTGCACATGAAGAAATAAGCACCTGCAACGTTTGGTTTAGGTTTTAGGTGCATTTTTAATTTTATTGCTTGAATCGCATTTTCTTGACGAGCTGAGCACGTTTTCTGAAATGTGCTCCTCCCGTCGCTCTGGTTGGGTGCGCATAGTAAAAAGTGCTCTTGGCAGCTAGAGAGTGCCGCTTTGACCACTGCGCATGAAGAAATAAGCACCTGCAACGTTTGGTTTAGGTTTTATGTGCATTTTTAATTTTATTGCTTAAATCGCATTTTCTCGACGAGCTGAGCACGTTTTCTGAAATGTGCTCCTCCCGTCACTCTGGTTGGGTGCGCACAGTAAAAAGTGCTCCTGGCAGCTAGGGAGTGCCGCGTTGAGCACTGCGCACGAAGAAATAAGCACCTGCAACGTTTGGTTTAGGTTTTAGGTGCATTTTTAATTTTATTGCTTAAATCGCATTTTCTCGACGAGCTGAGCACGTTTTCTGAAATGTGCTCCTCCCGTCACTCTGGTTGGGTGCGCACAGTAAAAAGTGCTCTTGGCAGCTAGAGAGTGCCGCGTTGACCACTGCGCATGAAGAAATAAGCACCTGCAACGTTTGGTTTAGGTTTTAGGTGCATTTTTAATTTTATTGCTTAAATCGCATTTTCTCGACGAGCTGAGCACGTTTTCTGAAATGTGCTCCTCCCGTCACTCTGGTTGGGTGCGCACAGTAAAAAGTGCTCTTGGCAGCTAGAGAGTGCCGCGTTGACCACTGCGCATGAAGAAATAACCACCTGCAACGTTTGGTTTAGGTTTTAGGTGCATTTTTAATTTTATTGCTTAAATCGCATTTTCTCGACGAGCTGAGCACGTTTTCTGAAATGTGCTCCTCCCGTCACTCTGGTTGGGTGCGCATAGTAAAAAGTGCTCTTGGCAGCTAAAGAGTGCCGCGTTGACCACTGCGCACAAAGAAATAAGCACCTGCAACGTTTGGTTTAGGTTTTAGGTGCATTTAAAATTTTATTGCTTAAATCGCATTCTCTCGACGAGCTGAGCACGTTTTCTGAAATGTGCTCCTCCCGTCACTCTGGTTGGGTGCGCACAGTAAAAAGTGCTCTTGGCAGCTAGAGAGTGCCGCGTTGACCACTGCGCATGAAGAAATAAGCACCTGCAACGTTTGGTTTAGGTTTTAGGTGCATTTTTTAATTTTATTGCTTAAATCGCATTTTCTCGACGAGCTGAGCACGTTTTCTGAAATGTGCTCCTCCCGTCGCTCTGGTTGGGCGCGCATAGTAAAAAGTGCTCCTGGCAGCTAGAGAGTGCCGCGTTGACCACTGCGCAAGAAGAAATAAGCACCTGCAACGTTTGGTTTAGGTTTTAGGTGCATTTTTAATTTTATTGCTTAAATCGCATTTTCTCGACAAGCTGAGCACGTTTTCTGAAATGTGCTCCTCCCGTCGCTCTGGTTGGGTGCGCACAGTAAAAAGAGCTCCTGGCAGCTAGGGAGTGCCGCGTTGACCACTGCGCACGAAGAAATAAGCACCTGCAACGTTTGGTTTAGGTTTTAGGTGCATTTTTAATTTTAATGCTTAAATCGCATTCTCTCGACGAGCTGAGCACGTTTTCTGAAATGTGCTCCTCCCGTCGCTCTGGTTGGGCGCGCATAGTAAAAAGTGCTCCTGGCAGCTAGAGAGTGCCGCGTTGACCACTGCGCATGAAGAAATAAGCACCTGCAACGTTTGGTTTAGGTTTTAGGTGCATTTTTAATTTTATTGCTTAATTCGCATTTTCTCGACAAGCTGAGCACGTTTTCTGAAATGTGCTCCTCCCGTCGCTCTGGTTGGGTGCGCATAGGAAAAAGTGCTCTTGGCAGCTAGAGAGTGCCGCGTTGACCACTGCGCACGAAGAAATAACCACCTGCAACGTTTGGTTTAGGTTTTAGGTGCATTTTTAATTTTATTGCTTAAATCGCATTTTCTCGACAAGCTGAGCACGTTTTCTGAAATGTGCTCCTCCCGTCGCTCTGGTTGGGTGCGCATAGGAAAAAGTGCTCCTGGCAGCTAGAGAGTTCCGCGTTGACCACTGCGCATGAAGAAATAAGCACCTGCAACGTTTGGTTTAGGTTTTAGGTGCATTTTTAATTTTATTGCTTAAATCGCATTCTCTCGACGAGCTGAGCACGTTTTCTGAAATGTGCTCCTCCCGTCGCTCTGGTTGGGTGCGCACAGTAAAAAGTGCTCTTGGCAGCTCGGGAGTGCCGCGTTGACCACTGCGCATGAAGAAATAAGCACCCGCAACGTTTGGTTTAGGTTTTAGGTGCATTTTTAATTTTATTGCTTAAATCGCATTTTCTCGACGAGCTGAGCACGTTTTCTGAAATGTGCTCCTCCCGTCGCTCTGGTTGGGCGCGCATAGTAAAAAGTGCTCCTGGCAGCTAGAGAGTGCCGCGTTGACCACTGCGCAAGATAAAATAAGCACCTGCAACGTTTGGTTTAGGTTGTAGCTGCATTTTTAATTTTATTGCTTAAATCGCATTTTCTCGACAAGCTGAGCACGTTTTCTGAAATGTGCTCCTCCCGTCGCTCTGGTTGGGTGCGCACAGTAAAAAGAGCTCCTGGCAGCTAGGGAGTGCCGCGTTGACCACTGCGCACGAAGAAATAAGCACCTGCAACGTTTGGTTTAGGTTTTAGGTGCATTTTTAATTTTATTGCTTAAATCGCATTCTCTCGACGAGCTGAGCACGTTTTCTGAAATGTGCTCCTCCCGTCACTCTGGTTGGGTGCGCACAGTAAAAAGTGCTCCTGGCAGCTAGGGAGTACCGCGTTGAGCACTACGCACGAAGAAATAAGCACCTGCAACGTTTGGTTTAGGTTTTAGCTGCATTTTTAATTTTATTGCTTAAATCGCATTTTCTCGACGAGCTGAGCACGTTTTCTGAAATGTGCTCCTCCCGTCGCTCTGGTTGGGTGCGCACAGTAAAAAGAGCTCCTGGCAGCTAGGGAGTTCCGCGTTGACCACTGCGCACGAAGAAATAAGCACCTGCAACGTTTGGTTTAGGTTTTAGGTGCATTTTTAATTTTATTGCGTAAATCGCATTCTCTCGACGAGCTGAGCACGTTTTCTGAAATGTGCTCCTCCCGTCGCTCTGGTTGGGTGCGCACAGTAAAAAGTGCTCTTGGCAGCTCGGGAGTGCCGCGTTGACCACTGCGCATGAAGAAATAAGCACCTGCAACGTTTGGTTTAGGTTTTAGGTGCATTTTTAATTTTATTGCTTAAATCGCATTTTCTCGACGAGCTGAGCACGTTTTCTGAAATGTGCTTCTCCCGTCGCTCTGGTTGGGCGCGCATAGTAAAAAGTGCTCCTGGCAGCTAGAGAGTGCCGCGTTGACCACTGCGCAAGAAGAAATAAGCACCTGCAACGTTTGGTCTAGGTTTTAGGTGCATTTTTAATTTTATTGCTTAAATCGCATTTTCTCGACAAGCTGAGCACGTTTTCTGAAATGTGCTCCTTCCGTCGCTCTGGTTGGGTGCGCACAGTAAAAAGAGCTCCTGGCAGCTAGGGAGTGCCGCGTTGACCACTTCGCACGAAGAAATAAGCACCTGCAACGTTTGGTTTAGGTTTTAGGTGCATTTTTAATTTTATTCCTTAAATCGCATTCTCTCGACGAGCTGAGCACGTTTTCTGAAATGTGCTCCTCCCGTCGCTCTGGTTGGGCGCGCATAGTAAAAAGTGCTCCTGGCAGCTAGAGAGTGCCGCGTTGACCACTGCGCA
Organism: Syngnathus floridae; assembly: GCF_059516105.1. Taxonomy (NCBI): domain Eukaryota; kingdom Metazoa; phylum Chordata; class Actinopteri; order Syngnathiformes; family Syngnathidae; genus Syngnathus; species Syngnathus floridae. The sequence goes on along the minus strand of NC_142424.1, from coordinate 11,357,660 downwards.
TGAAGAAATAAGCACCTGCAACGTTTGGTTTAGGTTTTAGGTGCATTTTTAATTTTATTGCTTAAATCGCATTTTCTCGACAAGCTGAGCACGTTTTCTGAAATGTGCTCCTCCCGTCACTCTGGTTGGGTGCGCACAGTAAAAAGTGCTCTTGGCAGCTAGAGAGTGCCGCGTTGACCACTGCGCATGAAGAAATAACCACCTGCAACGTTTGGTTTAGGTTTTAGGTGCATTTTTAATTTTATTGCTTAAATCGCATTTTCTCGACGAGCTGAGCACGTTTTCTGAAATGTGCTCCTCCCGTCACTCTGGTTGGGTGCGCATAGTAAAAAGTGCTCTTGGCAGCTAAAGAGTGCCGCGTTGACCACTGCGCACAAAGAAATAAGCATCTGCAACGTTTGGTTTAGGTTTTAGGTGCATTTTAAATTTTATTGCTTAAATCGCATTTTCTCGACGAGCTGAGCAAGTTTTCTGAAATGTGCTCCTCCCGTCGCTCTGGTTGTGCGCGCATAGTAAAAAGTGCTCCTGGCAGCGAGAGAGTACCGCGTTGACCACTGCACATGAAGAAATAAGCACCTGCAACGTTTGGTTTAGGTTTTAGGTGCATTTTTAATTTTATTGCTAAAATCGCATTTTCTCGACGAGCTGAGCACGTTTTCTGAAATGTGCTCCTCCCGTCGCTCTGGTTGGGTGCGCATAGGAAAAAGTGCTCCTGGCAGCTAGAGAGTTCCGCGTTGACCACTGCGCATGAAGAAATAAGCACCTGCAACGTTTGGTTTAGGTTTTAGGTGCATTTTTAATTTTATTGCTTAAATCGCATTCTCTCGACGAGCTGAGCACGTTTTCTGAAATGTGCTCCTCCCGTCGCTCTGGTTGGGTGCGCACAGTAAAAAGTGCTCTTGGCAGCTCGGGAGTGCCGCGTTGACCACTGCGCATGAAGAAATAAGCACCCGCAACGTTTGGTTTAGGTTTTAGGTGCATTTTTAATTTTATTGCTTAAATCGCATTTTCTCGACGAGCTGAGCACGTTTTCTGAAATGTGCTCCTCCCGTCGCTCTGGTTGGGCGCGCATAGTAAAAAGTGCTCCTGGCAGCTAGAGAGTGCCGCGTTGACCACTGCGCAAGAAGAAATAAGCACCTGCAACGTTTGGTTTAGGTTTTAGCTGCATTTTTAATTTTATTGCTTAAATCGCATTTTCTCGACAAGCTGAGCACGTTTTCTGAAATGTGCTCCTCCCGTCGCTCTGGTTGGGTGCGCACAGTAAAAAGAGCTCCTGGCAGCTAGGGAGTGCCGCGTTGACCACTGCGCACGAAGAAATAAGCACCTGCAACGTTTGGTTTAGGTTTTAGGTGCATTTTTTAATTTTATTGCTTAAATCGCATTCTCTCGACGAGCTGAGCACGTTTTCTGAAATGTGCTCCTCCCGTCGCTCTGGTTGGGTGCACACAGTAAAAAGAGCTCCTGGCAGCTAGGGAGTGCCGCGTTGACCACTGCGCACGAAGAAATAAGCACCTGCAACGTTTGGTTTAGGTTTTAGGTGCATGTTTTATTTTATTGCTTAAATCGCATTCTCTCGACGAGCTGAGCACGTTTTCTGAAATGTGCTCCTCCCGTCGCTCTGGTTGGGTGCGCGTAGTAAAAAGTGCTCCTGGCAGCTAGGGAGTGCCGCGTTGACCACTGCGCACGAAGAAATAAGCACCTGCAACGTTTGGTTTAGGTTTTAGGTGCATTTTTAATTTTATTGCTTAAATCGCATTCTCTCGACGAGCTGAGCACGTTTTCTGAAATGTGCTCCTCCCGTCACTCTGGTTGGGTGCGCACAGTAAAAAGTGCTCCTGGCAGCTAGGGAGTGCCGCGTTGAGCACTACGCACGAAGAAATAAGCACCTGCAACGTTTGGTTTAGGTTTTAGCTGCATTTTTAATTTTATTGCTTAAATCGCATTTTCTCGACGAGCTGAGCACGTTTTCTGAAATGTGCTCCTCCCTTCGCTCTGGTTGGGTGCGCACAGTAAAAATAGCTCCTGGCAGCTAGGGAGTTCCGCGTTGACCACTGCGCACGAAGAAATAAGCACCTGCAACGTTTGGTTTAGGTTTTAGGTGCATTTTTAATTTTATTGCTTAAATCGCATTCTCTCGACGAGCTGAGCACGTTTTCTGAAATGTGCTCCTCCCGTCGCTCTGGTTGGGTGCGCACAGTAAAAAGTGCTCCTGGCAGCTAGGGAGTGCCGCGTTGAGCACTGCGCACGAAGAAATAAGCACCTGCAACGTTTGGTTTAGGTTTTAGGTGCATTTTTAATTTTATTGCTTAAATCGCATTTTCTCGACGAGCTGAGCACGTTTTCTGAAATATGCTCCTCCCGTCACTCTGGTTGGGTGCGCACAGTAAAAAGTGCTCTTGGCAGCTAGAGAGTGCCGCGTTGACCACTGCGCATGAAGAAATAAGCACCTGCAACGTTTGGTTTAGGTTTTAGGTGCATTTTTAATTTTATTGCTTAAATCGCATTTTCTCGACGAGCTGAGCACGTTTTCTGAAATGTGCTCCTCCCGTCACTCTGGTTGGGTGCGCACAGTAAAAAGTGCTCCTGGCAGCTAGGGAGTGCCGCGTTGAGCACTGCGCACGAAGAAATAAGCACCTGCAACGTTTGGTTTAGGTTTTAGGTGCATTTTTAATTTTATTGCTTAAATCGCATTTTCTCGACGAGCTGAGCACGTTTTCTGAAATGGGCTCCTCCCGTCGCTCTGGTTGGGTGCGCACAGTAAAAAGAGCTCCTGGCAGCTAGGGAGATCCGCGTTGACCACTGCGCACGAACAAATAGGCACCTGCAACGTTTGGTTTAGGTTTTAGGTGCATTTTTTATTTTATTGCTTAAATCGCATTCTCTCGACGAGCTGAGCACGTTTTCTGAAATGTGCTCCTCCCGTCGCTCTGGTTTGGTGCACACAGTAAAAAGAGCTCCTGGCAGCTAGGGAGTGCCGCGTTGACCGCTGCGCACGAAGAAATAAGCACCTGCAACGTTTGGTTTAGGTTTTAGGTGCATTTTTTATTTTATTGCTTAAATCGCATTCTCTCGACGAGCTGAGCACGTTTTCTGAAATGTGCTCCTCCCGTCGCTCTGGTTGGGTGCGCGTAGTCAAAAGTGCTCCTGGCAGCTAGAGAGTGCCGCGTTGACCACTGCGCATGAAGAAATAAGCACCTGCAACGTTTGGTTTAGGTTTTAGGTGCATTTTTAATTTTATTGCTTAAATCGCATTTTCTCGACGAGCTGAGCACGTTTTCTGAAATGTGCTCCTCCCGTCGCTCTGGTTGGGTGCGCACAGTAAAAAGAGCTCCTGGCAGCTCGGGAGTGCCGCGTTGACCACTGCACACAAAGAAATAAGCACCTGCAACGTTTGGTTTAGGTTTTAGGTGCATTTTTTATTGTATTGCTTAAATCGCATTCTCTCGACGAGCTGAGCACGTTTTCTGAAATGTGCTCCTCCCGTCGCTCTGGTTGGGTGCGCGTAGTAAAAAGTGCTCCTGGCAGCTAGAGAGTGCCGCTTTGACCACTGCGCATGAAGAAATAAGCACCTGCAACGTTTGGTTTAGGTTTTAGGTGCATTTTTAATTTTATTGCTTAAATCGCATTCTCTCGACGAGCTGAGCACGTTTTCTGAAATGTGCTCCTCCCGTCGCTCTGGTTGGGTGCGCGTAGTCAAAAGTGCTCCTGGCAGCTAGAGAGTGCCGCGTTGACCACTGCGCATGAAGAAATAAGCACCTGCAACGTTTGGTTTAGGTTTTAGGTGCATTTTTAATTTTATTGCTTAAATCGCATTTTCTCGACGAGCTGAGCACGTTTTCTGAAATGTGCTCCTCCCGTCGCTCTGGTTGGGTGCGCACAGTAAAAAGAGCTCCTGGCAGCTCGGGAGTGCCGCGTTGACCACTGCGCACAAAGAAATAAGCACCTGCAACGTTTGGTTTAGGTTTTAGGTGCATTTTTTATTGTATTGCTTAAATCGCATTCTCTCGACGAGCTGAGCACGTTTTCTGAAATGTGCTCCTCCCGTCGCTCTGGTTGGGTGCGCGTAGTAAAAAGTGCTCCTGGCAGCTAGAGAGTGCCGCCTTGACCACTGCGCATGAAGAAATAAGCACCTGCAACGTTTGGTTTAGGTTTTAGGTGCATTTTTAATCTTATTGCTTAAATCGCATTTTCTCGACGAGCTGAGCACGTTTTCTGAAATGTGCTCCTCCCGTCACTCTGGTTGGGTGCGCACAGTAAAAAGTGCTCTTGGCAGCTAGAGAGTGCCGCGTTGACCACTGCGCATGAAGAAATAAGCACCTGCAACGTTTGGTTTAGGTTTTAGGTGCATTTTTAATTTTATTGCTTAAATCGCATTTTCTCGACGAGCTGAGCACGTTTTCTGAAATGTGCTCCTCCCGTCACTCTGGTTGGGTGTGCACAGTAAAAAGTGCTCTTGGCAGCTAGAGAGTGCCGCGTTGACCACTGCGCACGAATAAATAAGCACCTGCAACGTTTGGTTTAGGTTTTAGTTGCATTTTTAATTTTATTGCTTAGATCGCATTCTCTCGACGAGCTGAGCACGTTTTCTGAAATGTGCTCCTCCCGTCGCTCTGGTTGGGTGCGCACAGTAAAAAGAGCTCCTGGCAGCTAGGGAGTTCCGCGTTGACCACTGCGCACGAAGAAATAAGCACCTGCAACGTTTGGTTTAGGTTTTAGGTGCATTTTTTATTTTATTTCTTAAATCGCATTCTCTCGACGAGCTGAGCACGTTTTCTGAAATGTGCTCCTCCCGTCGCTCTGGTTGGGTGCACACAGTAAAAAGAGCTCCTGGCAGCTAGGGAGTGCCGCGTTGACCACTGCGCACGAAGAAATAAGCACCTCCAACGTTTGGTTTAGGGTTTAGGTGCATTTTTTATTTTATTGCTTAAATCGCATTCTCTCGACGAGCTGAGCACGTTTTCTGAAATGTGCTCCTCCCGTCGCTCTGGTTGGGTGCGCGTAGTAAAAAGTGCTCCTGGCAGCTAGAGAGTGCCGCGTTGACCACTGCGCATGAAGAAATAAGCACCTGCAACGTTTGGTTTAGGTTTTAGGTGCATTTTTAATTTTATTGCTTAAATCGCATTTTCTCGACGAGCTGAGCACGTTTTCTGAAATGTGCTCCTCCCGTCGCTCTGGTTTGGTGCGCACAGTAAAAAGAGCTCCTGGCAGCTAGGGAGTGCCGCGTTGACCACTGCGCATGAAGAAATAAGCACCTGCAACGCTTGGTTTAGGTTTTAGGTGCATTTTTAATTTTATTGCTTAAATCGCATTTTCTCGACGAGCTGAGCACGTTTTCTGAAATGTGCTCCTCCCGTCGCTCTGGTTTGGTGCGCACAGTAAAAAGAGCTCCTGGCAGCTAGGGAGTGCCGCGTTGACCACTGCGCACGAAGAAATAAGCACCTGCAACGTTTGGTTTAGGTTTTAGGTGCATTTTTTATTTTATTGCTTAAATCGCATTCTCTCGACGAGCTGAGCACGTTTTCTGAAATGTGCTCCTCCCGTCGCTCTGGTTGGGTGCGCGTAGTAAAAAGTGCTCCTGGCAGCTAGAGAGTTCCGCGTTGAACACTGCGCACGAAGAAATAAGCACCTGCAACGTTTGGTTTAGGTTTTAGGTGCATTTTTAATTTTATTGCTTAAATCGCATTCTCTCGACGAGCTGAGCACGTTTTCTGAAATGTGCTCCTCCCGTCGCTCTGGTTGGGTGCGCACAGTAAAAAGTGCTCTTGGCAGCTCGGGAGTGCCGCTTTGACCACTGCGCATGAAGAAATAAGCACCTGCAACGTTTGGTTTAGGTTTTAGGTGCATTTTTAATTTTATTGCTTAAATCGCATTTTCTCGACGAGCTGAGCACGTTTTCTGAAATGTGCTCCTCCCGTCGCTCTGGTTGGGCGCGCATAGTAAAAAGTGCTCCTGGCAGCTAGAGAGTGCCGCGTTGACCACTGCGCAAGAAGAAATAAGCACCTGCAACGTTTGGTTTAGGTTTTAGGTGCATTTTTAATTTTATTGCTTAAATCGCATTTTCTCGACAAGCTGAGCACGTTTTCTGAAATGTGCTCCTCCCGTCGCTCTGGTTGGGTGCGCACAGTAAAAAGTGCTCTTGGCAGCTCGGGAGTGCCGCGTTGACCACTGCGCATGAAGAAATAAGCACCTGCAACGTTTGGTTTAGGTTTTAGGTGCATTTTTAATTTTATTGCTTAAATCGCATTTTCTCGACGAGCTGAGCACGTTTTCTGAAATGTGCTCCTCCCGTCGCTCTGGTTGGGCGTGCATAGTAAAAAGTGCTCCTGGCAGCTAAGAGTGCCGCGTTGACCACTGCGCAAGAAGAAATAAGCACCTGCAACGTTTGGTTTAGGTTTTAGGTGCATTTTTAATTTTATTGCTTAAATCGCATTCTCTCGACGAGCTGAGCACGTTTTCTGAAATGTGCTCCTCCCGTCGCTCTGGTTGGGTGCGCACAGTAAAAAGAGCTCCTGGCAGCTAGGGAGTGCCGCGTTGACCACTGCGCACGAAGAAATAAGCACCTGCAACGTTTGGTTTAGGTTTTAGGTGCATTTTACATTTTATTGCTTAAATCGCATTTTCTCGACGAGCTGAGCACGTTTTCTGAAATGTGCTCCTCCCGTCGCTCTGGTTGGGTGCGCATAGTAAAAAGTGCTCTTGGCAGCTAGAGAGTGCCGCGTTGACCACTGCGCATGAAGAAATAAGCACCTGCAACGTTTGGTTTAGGTTTTAGGTGCATTTTTAATTTTATTGCTTAAATCGCATTTTCTCGACGAGCTGAGCACGTTTTCTGAAATGTGCTCCTCCCGTCACTCTGGTTGGGTGCGCACAGTAAAAAGTGCTCCTGGCAGCTAGGGAGTGCCGCGTTGAGCACTGCGCACGAAGAAATAAGCACCTGCAACGTTTGGTTTAGGTTTTAGGTGCATTTTTAATTTTATTGCTTAAATCGCATTTTCTCGACGAGCTGAGCACGTTTTCTGAAATATGCTCCTCCCGTCACTCTGGTTGGGTGCGCACAGTAAAAAGTGCTCTTGGCAGCTAGAGAGTGCCGCGTTGACCACTGCGCATGAAGAAATAAGCACCTGCAACGTTTGGTTTAGGTTTTAGGTGCATTTTTAATTTTATTGCTTAAATCGCATTTTCTCGACGAGCTGAGCACGTTTTCTGAAATGTGCTCCTCCCGTCACTCTGGTTGGGTGCGCACAGTAAAAAGTGCTCCTGGCAGCTAGGGAGTGCCGCGTTGAGCACTGCGCACGAAGAAATAAGCACCTGCAACGTTTGGTTTAGGTTTTAGGTGCATTTTTAATTTTATTGCTAAAATCGCATTTTCTCGACGAGCTGAGCACGTTTTCTGAAATGGGCTCCTCCCGTCGCTCTGGTTGGGTGCGCACAGTAAAAAGAGCTCCTGGCAGCTAGAGAGTGCCGCGTTGACCACTGCGCATGAAGAAATAAGCACCTGCAACGTTTGGTTTAGGTTTTAGGTGCATTTTTAATTTTATTGCTTAAATCGCATTTTCTCGACGAGCTGAGCACGTTTTCTGAAATGTGCTCCTCCCGTCGCTCTGGTTGGGTGCGCACAGTAAAAAGAGCTCCTGGCAGCTCGGGAGTGCCGCGTTGACCACTGCGCACAAAGAAATAAGCACCTGCAACGTTTGGTTTAGGTTTTAGGTGCATTTTTTATTGTATTGCTTAAATCGCATTCTCTCGACGAGCTGAGCACGTTTTCTGAAATGTGCTCCTCCCGTCGCTCTGGTTGGGTGCGCGTAGTAAAAAGTGCTCCTGGCAGCTAGAGAGTGCCGCGTTGACCACTGCGCAAGAAGAAATAAGCACCTGCAACGTTTGGTTTAGGTTTTAGGTGCATTTTTAATTTTATTGCTTAAATCGCATTTTCTCGACAAGCTGAGCACGTTTTCTGAAATGTGCTCCTCCCGTCGCTCTGGTTGGGTGCGCACAGTAAAAAGAGCTCCTGGCAGCTAGGGAGTGCCGCGTTGACCACTGCGCACGAAGAAATAAGCACCTGCAACGTTTGGTTTAGGTTTTAGGTGCATTTTTAATTTTATTGCTTAAATCGCATTCTCTCGACGAGCTGAGCACGTTTTCTGAAATGTGCTCCTCCCGTCACTCTGGTTGGGTGCGCACAGTAAAATGTGCTCCTGGCAGCTAGGGAGTGCCGCGTTGAGCACTACGCACGAAGAAATAAGCACCTGCAACGTTTGGTTTAGGTTTTAGCTGCATTTTTAATTTTATTGCTTAATTCGCATTTTCTCGACAAGCTGAGCACGTTTTCTGAAATGTGCTCCTCCCGTCGCTCTGGTTGGGTGCGCATAGGAAAAAGTGCTCTTGGCAGCTAGAGAGTGCCGCGTTGACCACTGCGCTTGAAGAAATAACCACCTGCAACCTTTGGTTTAGGTTTTAGGTGCATTTTTAATTTTATTGCTTAAATCGCATTTTCTCGACAAGCTGAGCACGTTTTCTGAAATGTGCTCCTCCCGTCGCTCTGGTTGGGTGCGCACAGGAAAAAGTGCTCCTGGCAGCTAGAGAGTGCCGCGTTGAGCACTACGCACGAAGAAATAAGCACCTGCAACGTTTGGTTTAGGTTTTAGCTGCATTTTTAATTTTATTGCTTAAATCGCATTTTCTCGACGAGCTGAGCACGTTTTCTGAAATGTGCTCCTCCCGTCGCTCTGGTTGGGTGCGCACAGTAAAAAGAGCTCCTGGCAGCTAGGGAGTTCCGCGTTGACCACTGCGCACGAAGAAATAAGCACCTGCAACGTTTGGTTTAGGTTTTAGGTGCATTTTTAATTTTATTGCTTAAATCGCATTCTCTCGACGAGCTGAGCACGTTTTCTGAAATGTGCTCCTCCCGTCGCTCTGGTTGGGTGCGCACAGTAAAAAGTGCTCTTGGCAGCTCGGGAGTGCCGCGTTGACCACTGCGCATGAAGAAATAAGCACCTGCAACGTTTGGTTTAGGTTTTAGGTGCATTTTTAATTTTATTGCTTAAATCGCATTTTCTCGACGAGCTGAGCACGTTTTCTGAAATGTGCTCCTCCCGTCGCTCTGGTTGGGCGCGCATAGTAAAAAGTGCTCCTGGCAGCTAGAGAGTGCCGCGTTGACCACTGCGCAAGAAGAAATAAGCACCTGCAACGTTTGGTCTAGGTTTTAGGTGCATTTTTAATTTTATTGCTTAAATCGCATTTTCTCGACAAGCTGAGCACGTTTTCTGAAATGTGCTCCTTCCGTCGCTCTGGTTGGGTGCGCACAGTAAAAAGAGCTCCTGGCAGCTAGGGAGTGCCGCGTTGACCACTGCGCACGAAGAAATAAGCACCTGCAACGTTTGGTTTAGGTTTTAGGTGCATTTTTAATTTTATTGCTTAAATCGCATTTTCTCGACGAGCTGAGCACGTTTTCTGAAATGGGCTCCTCCCGTCGCTCTGGTTGGGTGCGCACAGTAAAAAGAGCTCCTGGCAGCTAGGGAGATCCGCGTTGACCACTGCGCACGAAGAAATAAGCACCTGCAACGTTTGGTTTAGGTTTTAGGTACATTTTTTATTTTATTGCTTAAATCGCATTCTCTCGACGAGCTGAGCACGTTTTCTGAAATGTGCTCCTCCCGTCGCTCTGGTTTGGTGCACACAGTAAAAAGAGCTCCTGGCAGCTAGGGAGTGCCGCGTTGACCGCTGCGCACGAAGAAATAAGCACCTGCAACGTTTGGTTTAGGTTTTAGGTGCATTTTTAATTTTATTGCTTAAATCGCATTTTCTCGACGAGCTGAGCACGTTTTCTGAAATGTGCTCCTCCCGTCGCTCTGGTTGGGTGCGCGTAGTAAAAAGAGCTCCTGGCAGCTAGGGAGTTCCGCGTTGACCACTGCGCACGAAGAAATAAGCACCTGCAACGTTTGGTTTAGGTTTTAGGTGCATTTTTAATTTTATTGCGTAAATCGCATTCTCTCGACGAGCTGAGCACGTTTTCTGAAATGTGCTCCTCCCGTCGCTCTGGTTGGGCGCGCATAGTAAAAAGTGCTCCTGGCAGCTAGAGAGTGCCGCGTTGACCACTGCGCATGAAGAAATAAGCACCTGCAACGTTTGGTTTAAGTTTTAGGTGCATTTTTAATTTTATTGCTTAAATCGCATTTTCTCGACAAGCTGAGCACGTTTTCTGAAATGTGCTCCTCCCGTCACTCTGGTTGGGTGCGCACAGTAAAAAGTGCTCTTGGCAGCTAGAGAGTGCCGCGTTGACCACTGCGCATGAAGAAATAACCACCTGCAACGTTTGGTTTAGGTTTTAGGTGCATTTTTAATTTTATTGCTTAAATCGCATTTTCTCGACGAGCTGAGCACGTTTTCTGAAATGTGCTCCTCCCGTCACTCTGGTTTGGTGCGCATAGTAAAAAGTGCTCTTGGCAGCTAAAGAGTGCCGCGTTGACCACTGCGCACAAAGAAATAAGCACCTGCAACGTTTGGTTTAGGTTTTAGGTGCATTTTAAATTTTATTGCTTAAATCGCATTTTCTCGACGAGCTGAGCAAGTTTTCTGAAATGTGCTCCTCCCGTCGCTCTGGTTGTGCGCGCATAGTAAAAAGTGCTCCTGGCAGCGAGAGAGTGCCGCGTTGACCACTGCACATGAAGAAATAAGCACCTGCAACGTTTGGTTTAGGTTTTAGGTGCATTTTTAATTTTATTGCTTAAATCGCATTTTCTCGACGAGCTGAGCACGTTTTCTTAAATGTGCTCCTCCCGTCGCTCTGGTTGGGTGCGCATAGTAAAAAGTGCTCTTGGCAGCTAGAGAGTGCCGCGTTGACCACTGCGCATGAAGAAATAAGCACCTGCAACGTTTGGTTTAGGTTTTAGGTGCATTTTTAATTTTATTGCTTAAATCGCATTTTCTCGACGAGCTGAGCACGTTTTCTGAAATGTGCTCCTCCCGTCGCTCTGGTTGGGTGCGCACAGTAAAAAGGTCTCTTGGCAGCTAGAGAGTGCCGCGTTGACCACTATGCATGAAGAAATAAGCACCTGCAACGTTTGGTTTAGGTTTTAGGTGCATTTTTAATTTTATTGCTTAAATCGCATTTTCTCGACGAGCTGAGCACGTTTTCTGAAATGTGCTCCTCCCGTCACTCTGGTTGGGTGCGCACAGTAAAAAGTGCTCCTGGCAGCTAGGGAGTGCCGCGTTGAGCACTGCGCACGAAGAAATAAGCACCTGCAACGTTTGGTTTAGGTTTTAGGTGCATTTTTAATTTTATTGCTTAAATAGCATTTTCTCGACGAGCTGAGCACGTTTTCTGAAATGTGCTCCTCCCGTCACTCTGGTTGGGTGCGTACAGTAAAAAGTGCTCCTGGCAGCTAGGGAGTGCCGCGTTGAGCACTGCGCACGAAGAAATAAGCACCTGCAACGTTTGGTTTAGGTTTTAGGTGCATTTTTAATTTTATTGCTTAAATCGCATTTTCTCGACGAGCTGAGCACGTTTTCTGAAATGTGCTCCTCCCGTCGCTCTGGTTGGGTGCGCACAGTAAAAAGGTCTCTTGGCAGCTAGAGAGTGCCGCGTTGACCACTATGCATGAAGAAATAAGCACCTGCAACGTTTGGTTTAGGTTTTAGGTGCATTTTTAATTTTATTGCTTAAATCGCATTTTCTCGACGAGCTGAGCACGTTTTCTGAAATGTGCTCCTCCCGTCACTCTGGTTGGGTGCGCACAGTAAAAAGTGCTCCTGGCAGCTAGGGAGTGCCGCGTTGAGCACTGCGCACGAAGAAATAAGCACCTGCAACGTTTGGTTTAGGTTTTAGGTGCATTTTTAATTTTATTGTTTAAATAGCATTTTCTCGACGAGCTGAGCACGTTTTCTGAAATGTGCTCCTCCCGTCACTCTGGTTGGGTGCGTACAGTAAAAAGTGCTCCTGGCAGCTAGGGAGTGCCGCGTTGAGCACTGCGCACGAAGAAATAAGCACCTGCAACGTTTGGTTTAGGTTTTAGGTGCATTTTTAATTTTATTGCTTAAATCGCATTTTCTCGACGAGCTGAGCACGTTTTCTGAAATGTGCTCCTCCCGTCACTCTGGTTGGGTGTGCACAGTAAAAAGTGCTCTTGGCAGCTAGAGAGTGCCGCGTTGACCACTGCGCATGAAGAAATAAGCACCTGCAACGTTTGGTTTAGGTTTTAGGTGCATTTTTAATTTTATTGCTTAAATCGCATTTTCTCGACGAGCTGAGCACGTTTTCTGAAATGTGCTCCTCCCGTCGCTCTGGTTGGGTGCGCACAGTAAAAAGAGCTCCTGGCAGCTAGGGAGTGCCGCGTTGACCACTGCGCACGAAGAAATAAGCACCTGCAACGTTTGGTTTAGGTTTTAGGTGCATTTTTAATTTTATTGCTTAAATCGCATTCTCTCGACGAGCTGAGCACGTTTTCTGAAATGTGCTCCTCCCGTCGCTCTGGTTGGGTGCGCACAGTAAAAAGTGCTCTTGGCAGCTCGGGAGTGCCGCGTTGACCACTGCGCATGAAGAAATAAGCACCTGCAACGTTTGGTTTAGGTTTTAGGTGCATTTTTAATTTTATTGCTTAAATCGCATTTTCTCGACGAGCTGAGCACGTTTTCTGAAATGTGCTCCTCCCGTCGCTCTGGTTAAGTGCGCACAGTAAAAAGAGCTCCTGGCAGCTAGGGAGTTCCGCGTTGACCACTGCGCACGAAGAAATAAGCACCTGCAACGTTTGGTTTAGGTTTTAGGTGCATTTTTAATTTTATTGCTTAAATCGCATTCTCTCGACGAGCTGAGCACGTTTTCTGAAATGTGCTCCTCCCGTCGCTCTGGTTGGGTGCGCACAGTAAAAAGTGCTCTTGGCAGCTCGGGAGTGCCGCGTTGACCACTGCGCATGAAGAAATAAGCACCTGCAACGTTTGGTTTAGGTTTTAGGTGCATTTTTAATTTTATTGCTTAAATCGCATTTTCTCGACGAGCTGAGCACGTTTTCTGAAATGTGCTCCTCCCGTCGCTCTGGTTGGGCGCGCATAGTAAAAAGAGCTCCTGGCAGCTAGGGAGTTCCGCGTTGACCACTGCGCACGAAGAAATAAGCACCTGCAACGTTTGGTTTAGGTTTTAGGTGCATTTTTAATTTTATTGCTTAAATCGCATTCTCTCGACGAGCTGAGCACGTTTTCTGAAATGTGCTCCTCCCGTCGCTCTGGTTGGGTGCGCACAGTAAAAAGTGCTCTTGGCAGCTCGGGAGTGCCGCGTTGAGCACTACGCACGAAGAAATAAGCACCTGCAACGTTTGGTTTAGGTTTTAGCTGCATTTTTAATTTTATTGCTTAAATCGTATTTTCTCGACGAGCTGAGCACGTTTTCTGAAATGTGCTCCTCCCGTCGCTCTGGTTGGGTGCGCACAGTAAAAAGAGCTCCTGGCAGCTAGGGAGTTCCGCGTTGACCACTGCGCACGAAGAAATAAGCACCTGCAACGTTTGGTTTAGGTTTTAGGTGCATTTTTAATTTTATTGCGTAAATCGCATTCTCTCGACGAGCTGAGCACGTTTTCTGAAATGTGCTCCTCCCGTCGCTCTGGTTGGGTGCGCACAGTAAAAAGTGCTCTTGGCAGCTCGGGAGTGCCGCGTTGACCACTGCGCATGAAGAAATAAGCACCTGCAACGTTTGGTTTAGGTTTTAGGTGCATTTTTAATTTTATTGCTTAAATCGCATTTTCTCGACGAGCTGAGCACGTTTTCTGAAATGTGCTCCTCCCGTCGCTCTGGTTGGGCGCGCATAGTAAAAAGTGCTCCTGGCAGCTAGAGAGTGCCGCGTTGACCACTGCGCAAGAAGAAATAAGCACCTGCAACGTTTGGTCTAGGTTTTAGGTGCATTTTTAATTGTATTGCTTAAATCGCATTTTCTCGACAAGCTGAGCACGTTTTCTGAAATGTGCTCCTTCCGTCGCTCTGGTTGGGTGCGCACAGTAAAAAGAGCTCCTGGCAGCTAGGGAGTGCCGCGTTGACCACTGCGCACGAAGAAATAAGCACCTGCAACGTTTGGTTTAGGTTTTAGGTGCATTTTTAATTTTATTGCTTAAATCGCATTCTCTCGACGAGCTGAGCACGTTTTCTGAAATGTGCTCCTCCCGTCGCTCTGGTTGGGCGCGCATAGTAAAAAGTGCTCCTGGCAGCTAGAGAGTGCCGCGTTGACCACTGCGCATGAAGAAATAAGCACCTGCAACGTTTGGTTTAGGTTTTAGGTGCATTTTTAATTTTATTGCTTAAATCGCATTTTCTCGACAAGCTGAGCACGTTTTCTGAAATGTGCTCCTCCCGTCACTCTGGTTGGGTGCGCACAGTAAAAAGTGCTCTTGGCAGCTAGAGAATGCCGCGTTGACCACTGCGCATGAAGAAATAACCACCTGCAACGTTTGGTTTAGGTTTTAGGTGCATTTTTAATTTTATTGCTTAAATCGCATTTTCTCGACGAGCTGAGCACGTTTTCTGAAATGTGCTCCTCCCGTCACTCTGGTTGGGTGCGCATAGTAAAAAGTGCTCTTGGCAGCTAAAGAGTGCCGCGTTGACCACTGCGCACAAAGAAATAAGCACCTGCAACGTTTGGTTTAGGTTTTAGGTGCATTTTAAATTTTATTGCTTAAATCGCATTTTCTCGACGAGCTGAGCAAGTTTTCTGAAATGTGCTCCTCCCGTCGCTCTGGTTGTGCGCGCATAGTAAAAAGTGCTCCTGGCAGCGAGAGAGTGCCGCGTTGACCACTACACATGAAGAAATAAGCACCTGCAACGTTTGGTTTAGGTTTTAGGTGCATTTTTAATTTTATTGCTTAAATCGCATTTTCTCGACGAGCTGAGCACGTTTTCTGAAATGTGCTCCTCCCTTCGCTCTGGTTGGGTGCGCACAGTAAAAAGTGCTCTTGGCAGCTAGAGAGTGCCGCGTTGACCACTGCGCATGAAGAAATAAGCACCTGCAACGTTTGGTTTAGGTTTTAGGTGCATTTTTAATTTTATTGCTTAAATCGCATTTTCTCGACGAGCTGAGCACGTTTTCTGAAATGTGCTCCTCCCGTCACTCTGGTTGGGTGCGCACAGTAAAAAGTGCTCCTGGCAGCTAGGGAGTGCCGCGTTGAGCACTGCGCACGAAGAAATAAGCACCTGCAACGTTTGGTTTAGGTTTTAGGTGCATTTTTAATTTTATTGCTTAAATCGCATTTTCTCGACGAGCTGAGCACGTTTTCTGAAATGTGCTCCTCCCGTCACTCTGGTTGGGTGCGTACAGTAAAAAGTGCTCCTGGCAGCTAGGGAGTGCCGCGTTGAGCACTGCGCACGAAGAAATAAGCACCTGCAACGTTTGGTTTAGGTTTTAGGTGCATTTTTAATTTTATTGCTTAAATCGCATTTTCTCGACGAGCTGAGCACGTTTTCTGAAATGTGCTCCTCCCGTCACTCTGGTTGGGTGTGCACAGTAAAAAGTGCTCTTGGCAGCTAGAGAGTGCCGCGTTGACCACTGCGCATGAAGAAATAAGCACCTGCAACGTTTGGTTTAGGTTTTAGGTGCATTTTTAATTTTATTGCTTAAATCGCATTTTCTCGACGAGCTGAGCACGTTTTCTGAAATGTGCTCCTCCCGTCGCTCTGGTTGGGTGCGCACAGTAAAAAGAGCTCCTGGCAGCTAGGGAGTGCCGCGTTGACCACTGCGCACGAAGAAATAAGCACCTGCAACGTTTGGTTTAGGTTTTAGATGCATTTTTTATTTTATTGCTTAAATCGCATTCTCTCGACGAGCTGAGCACGTTTTCTGAAATGTGCTCCTCCCGTCACTCTGGTTGGGTGCGCACAGTAAAAAGTGCTCCTGGCAGCTAGGGAGTGCCGCGTTGAGCACTACGCACGAAGAAATAAGCACCTGCAACGTTTGGTTTAGGTTTTAGCTGCATTTTTAATTTTATTGCTTAAATCGCATTTTCTCGACGAGCTGAGCACGTTTTCTGAAATGTGCTCCTCCCGTCGCTCTGGTTAAGTGCGCACAGTAAAAAGAGCTCCTGGCAGCTAGGGAGTTCCGCGTTGACCACTGCGCACGAAGAAATAAGCACCTGCAACGTTTGGTTTAGGTTTTAGGTGCATTTTTAATTTTATTGCTTAAATCGCATTCTTTCGACGAGCTGAGCACGTTTTCTGAAATGTGCTCCTCCCGTCGCTCTGGTTGGGTGCGCACAGTAAAAAGTGCTCTTGGCAGCTCGGGAGTGCCGCGTTGACCACTGCGCATGAAGAAATAAGCACCTGCAACGTTTGGTTTAGGTTTTAGGTGCATTTTTAATTTTATTGCTTAAATCGCATTTTCTCGACGAGCTGAGCACGTTTTCTGAAATGTGCTCCTCCCGTCGCTCTGGTTGGGCGCGCATAGTAAAAAGTGCTCCTGGCAGCTAGAGAGTGCCGCGTTGACCACTGCGCAAGAAGAAATAAGCACCTGCAACGTTTGGTTTAGGTTTTAGGTGCATTTTTAATTTTATTGCTTAAA
Source organism: Syngnathus floridae (assembly GCF_059516105.1). Classification (NCBI taxonomy): domain Eukaryota; kingdom Metazoa; phylum Chordata; class Actinopteri; order Syngnathiformes; family Syngnathidae; genus Syngnathus; species Syngnathus floridae. The sequence goes on along the minus strand of NC_142424.1, from coordinate 11,341,138 downwards.
TCGCATTCTCTCGACGAGCTGAGCACGTTTTCTGAAATGTGCTCCTCCCGTCGCTCTGGTTGGGTGCGCACAGTAAAAAGAGCTCCTGGCAGCTAGGGAGTGCCGCGTTGACCACTGCGCACGAAGAAATAAGCACCTGCAACGTTTGGTTTAGGTTTTAGGTGCATTTTTAATTTTATTGCTTAAATCGCATTCTCTCGACGAGCTGAGCACGTTTTCTGAAATGTGCTCCTCCCGTCGCTCTGGTTGGGCGCGCATAGTAAAAAGTGCTCCTGGCAGCTAGAGAGTGCCGCGTTGACCACTGCGCATGAAGAAATAAGCACCTGCAACGTTTGGTTTAGGTTTTAGGTGCATTTTTAATTTTATATCTTAATTCGCATTTTCTCGACAAGCTGAGCACGTTTTCTGAAATGTGCTCCTCCCGTCGCTCTGGTTGGGTGCGCATAGGAAAAAGTGCTCTTGGCAGCTAGAGAGTGCCGCGTTGACCACTGCGCTTGAAGAAATAACCACCTGCAACGTTTGGTTTAGGTTTTAGGTGCATTTTTAATTTTATTGCTTAAATCGCATTTTCTCGACAAGCTGAGCACGTTTTCTGAAACGTGCTCCTCCCGTCGCTCTGGTTGGGTGCGCATAGGAAAAAGTGCTCCTGGCAGCTAGAGAGTTCCGCGTTGACCACTGCGCATGAAGATATAAGCACCTGCAACGTTTGGTTTAGGTTTTAGGTGCATTTTTAATTTTATTGCTTAAATCGCATTCTCTCGACGAGCTGAGCACGTTTTCTGAAATGTGCTCCTCCCGTCGCTCTGGTTGGGTGCGCACAGTAAAAAGTGCTCTTGGCAGCTCGGGAGTGCCGCGTTGACCACTGCGCATGAAGAAATAAGCACCCGCAACGTTTGGTTTAGGTTTTAGGTGCATTTTTAATTTTATTGCTTAAATCGCATTTTCTCGACGAGCTGAGCACGTTTTCTGAAATGTGCTCCTCCCGTCGCTCTGGTTGGGCGCGCATAGTAAAAAGTGCTCCTGGCAGCTAGAGAGTGCCGCGTTGACCACTGCGCAAGAAGAAATAAGCACCTGCAACGTTTGGTTTAGGTTTTAGCTGCATTTTTAATTTTATTGCTTAAATCGCATTTTCTCGACAAGCTGAGCACGTTTTCTGAAATGTGCTCCTCCCGTCGCTCTGGTTGGGTGCGCACAGTAAAAAGAGCTCCTGGCAGCTAGGGAGTGCCGCGTTGACCACTGCGCACGAAGAAATAAGCACCTGCAACGTTTGGTTTAGGTTTTAGGTGCATTTTTAATTTTATTGCTTAAATCGCATTTTCTCGACGAGCTGAGCACGTTTTCTGAAATGTGCTCCTCCCGTCACTCTGGTTGGGTGCGTACAGTAAAAAGTGCTCCTGGCAGCTAGGGAGTGCCGCGTTGAGCACTGCGCACGAAGAAATAAGCACCTGCAACGTTTGGTTTAGGTTTTAGGTGCATTTTTAATTTTATTGCTTAAATCGCATTTTCTCGACGAGCTGAGCACGTTTTCTGAAATGTGCTCCTCCCGTCACTCTGGTTGGGTGTGCACAGTAAAAAGTGTTCTTGGCAGCAAGAGAGTGCCGCGTTGACCACTGCGCATGAAGAAATAAGCACCTGCAACGTTTGGTTTAGGTTTTAGGTGCATTTTTAATTTTATTGCTTAAATCGCATTTTCTCGACGAGCTGAGCACGTTTTCTGAAATGTGCTCCTCCCGTCGCTCTGGTTGGGTGCGCACAGTAAAAAGAGCTCCTGGCAGCTAGGGAGTGCCGCGTTGACCACTGCGCACGAAGAAATAAGCACCTGCAACGTTTGGTTTAGGTTTTAGGTGCATTTTTAATTTTATTGCTTAAATCGCATTCTCTAGACGAGCTGAGCACGTTTTCTGAAATGTGCTCCTCCCGTCGCTCTGGTTGGGCGCGCATAGTAAAAAGTGCTCCTGGCAGCTAGAGAGTGCCGCGTTGACCACTGCGCATGAAGAAATAAGCACCTGCAACGTTTGGTTTAGGTTTTAGGTGCATTTTTAATTTTATATCTTAATTCGCATTTTCTCGACAAGCTGAGCACGTTTTCTGAAATGTGCTCCTCCCGTCGCTCTGGTTGGGTGCGCATAGGAAAAAGTGCTCTTGGCAGCTAGAGAGTGCCGCGTTGACCACTGCGCTTGAAGAAATAACCACCTGCAACGTTTGGTTTAGGTTTTAGGTGCATTTTTAATTTTATTGCTTAAATCGCATTTTCTCGACAAGCTGAGCACGTTTTCTGAAATGTGCTCCTCCCGTCGCTCTGGTTGGGTGCGCATAGGAAAAAGTGCTCCTGGCAGCTAGAGAGTTCCGCGTTGACCACTGCGCATGAAGATATAAGCACCTGCAACGTTTGGTTTAGGTTTTAGGCGCATTTTTAATTTTATTGCTTAAATCGCATTCTCTCGACGAGCTGAGCACGTTTTCTGAAATGTGCTCCTCCCGTCGCTCTGGTTGGGTGCGCACAGTAAAAATTGCTCTTGGCAGCTCGGGAGTGCCGCGTTGACCACTGCGCATGAAGAAATAAGCACCCGCAACGTTTGGTTTAGGTTTTAGGTGCATTTTTAATTTTATTGCTTAAATCGCATTTTCTCGACGAGCTGAGCACGTTTTCTGAAATGTGCTCCTCCCGTCGCTCTGGTTGGGCGCGCATAGTAAAAAGTGCTCCTGGCAGCTAGAGAGTGCCGCGTTGACCACTGCGCAAGAAGAAATAAGCACCTGCAACGTTTGGTTTAGGTTTTAGCTGCATTTTTAATTTTATTGCTTAAATCGCATTTTCTCGACAAGCTGAGCACGTTTTCTGAAATGTGCTCCTCCCGTCGCTCTGGTTGGGTGCGCACAGTAAAAAGAGCTCCTGGCAGCTAGGGAGTGCCGCGTTGACCACTGCGCACGAAGAAATAAGCACCTGCAACGTTTGGTTTAGGTTTTAGGTGCATTTTTAATTTTATTGCTTAAATCGCATTCTCTCGACGAGCTGAGCACGTTTTCTGAAATGTGCTCCTCCCGTCACTCTGGTTGGGTGCGCACAGTAAAAAGTGCTCCTGGCAGCTAGGGAGTGCCGCGTTGAGCACTACGCACGAAGAAATAAGCACCTGCAACGTTTGATATAGGTTTTAGCTGCATTTTTAATTTTATTGCTTAAATCGCATTTTCTCGACGAGCTGAGCACGTTTTCTGAAATGTGCTCCTCCCGTCGCTCTGGTTGTGCGCGCATAGTAAAAAGTGCTCCTGGCAGCTAGAGAGTGCCGCGTTGACCACTGCGCAAGAAGAAATAAGCACCTGCAACGTTTGGTCTAGGTTTTAGGTGCATTTTTAATTTTATTGCTTAAATCGCATTTTCTCGACAAGCTGAGCACGTTTTCTGAAATGTGCTCCTTCCGTCGCTCTGGTTGGGTGCGCACAGTAAAAAGAGCTCCTGGCAGCTAGGGAGTGCCGCGTTGACCACTGCGCACGAAAATATAAGCACCTGCAACGTTTGGTTTAGGTTTTAGGTGCATTTTTAATTTTATTGCTTAAATCGCATTCTCTCGACGAGCTGAGCACGTTTTCTGAAATGTGCTCCTCCCGTCGCTCTGGTTGTGCGCGCATAGTAAAAAGTGCTCCTGGCAGCTAGAGAGTGCCGCGTTGACCACTGCACATGAAGAAATAAGCACCTGCCACGTTTGGTTTAGGTTTTAGGTGCATTTTTAATTTTATTGCTTAAATCGCATTTTCTCGACGAGCTGAGCACGTTTTCTGAAATGTGCTCCTCCCGTCGCTCTGGTTGGGTGCGCATAGTAAAAAGTGCTCTTGGCAGCTAGAGAGTGCCGCGTTGACCACTGCGCATGAAGAAATAAGCACCTGCAACGTTTGGTTTAGGTTTTAGGTGCATTTTTAATTTTATTGCTTAAATCGCATTTTCTCGACGAGCTGAGCACGTTTTCTGAAATGTGCTCCTCCCGTCACTCTGGTTGGGTGCGCACAGTAAAAAGTGCTCCTGGCAGCTAGGGAGTGCCGCGTTGAGCACTGCGCACGAAGAAATAAGCACCTGCAACGTTTGGTTTAGGTTTTAGGTGCATTTTTAATTTTATTGCTTAAATCGCATTTTCTCGACGAGCTGAGCACGTTTTCTGAAATGTGCTCCTCCCGTCACTCTGGTTGGGTGCGCACAGTAAAAAGTGCTCTTGGCAGCTAGAGAGTGCCGCGTTGACCACTGCGCATGAAGAAATAAGCACCTGCAACGTTTGGTTTAGGTTTTAGGTGCATTTTTAATTTTATTCCTTAAATCGCATTTTCTCGACGAGGTCAGCACGTTTTCTGAAATGTGCTCCTCCCGTCACTCTGGTTGGGTGCGCACAGTAAAAAGTGCTCCTGGCAGCTAGGGAGTGCCGCGTTGAGCACTGCGCACGAAGAAATAAGCACCTGCAACGTTTGGTTTAGGTTTTAGATGCATTTTTTATTTTATTGCTTAAATCGCATTCTCTCGACGAGCTGAGCACGTTTTCTGAAATGTGCTCCTCCCGTCGCTCTGGTTGGGTGCGCACAGTAAAAAGAGCTCCTGGCAGCTAGGGAGTTCCGCGTTGACCACTGCGCACGAAGAAATAAGCACCTGCAACGTTTGGTTTAGGTTTTAGGTGCATTTTTAATTTTATTGCTTAAATCGCATTCTCTCGACGAGCTGAGCACGTTTTCTGAAATGTGCTCCTCCCGTCGCTCTGGTTGGGTGCGCACAGTAAAAAGTGCTCTTGGCAGCTCGGGAGTGCCGCGTTGACCACTGCGCATGAAGAAATAAGCACCTGCAACGTTTGGTTTAGGTTTTAGGTGCATTTTTAATTTTATTGCTTAAATCGCATTTTCTCGACGAGCTGAGCACGTTTTCTGAAATGTGCTCCTCCCGTCGCTCTGGTTGGGCGCGCATAGTAAAAAGTGCTCCTTGCAGCTAGAGAGTGCCGCGTTGACCACTGCGCAAGAAGAAATAAGCACCTGCAACGTTCTGTTTAGGTTTTAGGTGCAATATTAATTTTATTGCTTAAATCGCATTTTCTCGACAAGCTGAGCACGTTTTCTGAAATGTGCTCCTCCCGTCGCTCTGGTTGGGTGCGCACAGTAAAAAGAGCTCCTGGCAGCTAGGGAGTGCCGCGTTGACCGCTGCGCACGAAGAAATAAGCACCTGCAACGTTTGGTTTAGGTTTTAGGTGCATTTTTAATTTTATTGCTTAAATCGCATTTTCTCGACGAGCTGAGCACGTTTTCTGAAATGTGCTCCTCCCGTCGCTCTGGTTGGGTGCGCACAGTAAAAAGAGCTCCTGGCAGCTAGGGAGTGCCGCGTTGACCACTGCGCACGAAGAAATAAGCACCTGCAACGTTTGGTTTAGGTTTTAGATGCATTTTTTATTTTATTGCTTAAATCGCATTCTCTCGACGAGCTGAGCACGTTTTCTGAAATGTGCTCCTCCCGTCACTCTGGTTGGGTGCGCACAGTAAAAAGTGCTCCTGGCAGCTAGGGAGTGCCGCGTTGAGCACCACGCACGAAGAAATAAGCACCTGCAACGTTTGGTTTAGGTTTTAGCTGCATTTTTAATTTTATTGCTTAAATCGCATTTTCTCGACGAGCTGAGCACGTTTTCTGAAATGTGCTCCTCCCGTCGCTCTGGTTGGGTGTGCACAGTAAAAAGAGCTCCTGGCAGCTAGGGAGTTCCGCGTTGACCACTGCGCACGAAGAAATAAGCACCTGCAACGTTTGGTTTAGGTTTTAGGTGCATTTTTAATTTTATTGCTTAAATCGCATTCTCTCGACGAGCTGAGCACGTTTTCTGAAATGTGCTCCTCCCGTCGCTCTGGTTGGGTGCGCACAGTAAAAAGTGCTCTTGGCAGCTCGGGAGTGCCGCGTTGACCACTGCGCATGAAGAAATAAGCACCTGCAACGTTTGGTTTAGGTTTTAGGTGCATTTTTAATTTTATTGCTTAAATCGCATTTTCTCGACGAGCTGAGCACGTTTTCTGAAATGTGCTCCTCCCGTCGCTCTGGTTGGGCGCGCATAGTAAAAAGTGCTCCTGGCAGCTAGAGAGTGCCGCGTTGACCACTGCGCAAGAAGAAATAAGCACCTGCAACGTTTGGTTTAGGTTTTAGGTGCATTTTTAATTTTATTGCTTAAATCGCATTTTCTCGACAAGCTGAGCACGTTTTCTGAAATGTGCTCCTCCCGTCGCTCTGGTTGGGTGCGCACAGTAAAATGAGCTCCTGGCAGCTAGGGAGTGCCGCGTTGACCACTGCGCATGAAGAAATAACCACCTGCAACGTTTGGTTTAGGTTTTAGGTGCATTTTTAATTTTATTGCTTAAATCGCATTTTCTCGACGAGCTGAGCACGTTTTCTGAAATGTGCTCCTCCCGTCACTCTGGTTGGGTGCGCATAGTAAAAAGTGCTCTTGGCAGCTAAAGAGTGCCGCGTTGACCACTGCGCACAAAGAAATAAGCACCTGCAACGTTTGGTTAAGGTTTTAGGTGCATTTTAAATTTTATTGCTTAAATCGCATTTCGTCGACGAGCTGAGCAAGTTTTCTGAAATGTGCTCCTCCCGTCGCTCTGGTTGTGCGCGCATAGTAAAAAGTGCTCCTGGCAGCTAGAGAGTGCCGCGTTGACCACTGCACATGAAGAAATAAGCACCTGCAACGTTTGGTTTAGGTTTTAGGTGCATTTTTAATTTTATTGCTTAAATCGCATTTTCTCGACGAGCTGAGCACGTTTTCTGAAATGTGCTCCTCCCGTCGCTCTGGTTGGTTGCGCATCGTAAAAAGTGCTCTTGGCAGCTAGAGAGTGCCGCGTTGACCACTGCGCATGAAGAAATAAGCACCTGCAACGTTTGGTTTAGGTTTTAGGTGCATTTTTAATTTTATTGCTTAAATCGCATTTTCTCGACGAGCTGAGCACGTTTTCTGAAATGTGCTTCTCCCGTCACTCTGGTTGGGTGCGCACAGTAAAAAGTGCTCCTGGCTGCTAGGGAGTGCCGCGTTGAGCACTGCGCACGAAGAAATAAGCACCTGCAACGTTTGGTTTAGGTTTTAGGTGCATTTTTAATTTTATTGCTTAAATCGCATTTTCTCGACGAGCTGAGCACGTTTTCTGAAATGTGCTCCTCCCGTCACTCTGGTTGGGTGCGCACAGTAAAAAGTGCTCTTGGCAGCTAGAGAGTGCCGCGTTGACCACTGCGCATGAAGAAATAAGCACCTGCAACGTTTGGTTTAGGTTTTAGGTGCATTTTTAATTTTATTGCTTAAATCGCATTTTCTCGACGAGCTGAGCACGTTTTCTGAAATGTGCTCCTCCCGTCACTCTGGTTGGGTGCGCACAGTAAAAAGTGCTCCTGGCAGCTAGGGAGTGCCGCGTTGAGCACTGCGCACGAAGAAATAAGCACCTGCAACGTTTGGTTTAGGTTTTAGGTGCATTTTTAATTTTATTGCTTAAATCGCATTTTCTCGACGAGCTGAGCACGTTTTTTGAAATGGGCTCCTCCCGTCGCTCTGGTTGGGTGCGCACAGTAAAAAGAGCTCCTGGCAGCTAGGGAGTTCCGCGTTGACCACTGCGCACGAAGAAATAAGCACCTGCAACGTTTGGTTTAGGTTTTAGATGCATTTTTTATTTTATTGCTTGAATCGCATTTTCTCGACGAGCTGAGCACGTTTTCTGAAATGTGCTCCTCCCGTCGCTCTGGTTGGGTGCGCACAGTAAAAAATGCTCTTGGCAGCTAGAGAGTGCCAGGTTGACCACTGCGCATGAAGAAATAAGCACCTGCAACGTTTTTTTAGGTTTTATGTGCATTTTTAATTTTATTGCTTAAATCGCATTTTCTCGACGAGCTGAGCACGTTTTCTGAAATGTGCTCCTCCCGTCACTCTGGTTGGGTGCGCGTAGTAAAAAGTGCTCCTGGCAGCTAGGGAGTGCCGCGTTGAGCACTGCGCATGAAGAAATAAGCACCTGCAACGTTTGGTTTAGGTTTTAGGTGCATTTTTAATTTTATTGCTTAAATCGCATTTTCTCGACGAGCTGAGCACGTTTTCTGAAATGGGCTCCTCCCGTCGCTCTGGTTGGGTGCGCACAGTAAAAAGAGCTCCTGGCAGCTAGGGAGTTCCGCGTTGACCACTGCGCACGAAGAAATAAGCACCTGCAACGTTTGGTTTAGGTTTTAGGTGCATTTTTAATCTTATTGCTTAAATCGCATTTTCTCGACGAGCTGAGCACGTTTTCTGAAATGTGCTCCTCCCGTCACTCTGGTTGGGTGCGCACAGTAAAAAGTGCTCTTGGCAGCTAGAGAGTGCCGCGTTGACCACTGCGCATGAAGAAATAAGCACCTGCAACGTTTGGTTTAGGTTTTAGGTGCATTTTTAATTTTATTGCTTAAATCGCATTTTCTCGACGAGCTGAGCACGTTTTCTGAAATGTGCTCCTCCCGTCGCTCTGGTTGTGCGCGCATAGTAAAAAGTGCTCCTGGCAGCTAGAGAGTGCCGCGTTGACCACTGCACATGGAGAAATAAGCACCTGCAACGTTTGGTTTAGGTTTTAGGTGCATTTTTAATTTTATTGCTTAAATCGCATTTTCTCGACGAGCTGAGCACGTTTTCTGAAATGTGCTCCTCCCGTCGCTCTGGTTGGGTGCGCACAGTAAAAAGTGCTCTTGGCAGCTAGAGAGTGCCGCGTTGACCACTGCGCATGAAGAAATAAGCACCTGCAACGTTTGGTTTAGGTTTTAGGTGCATTTTGAATTCTATTGCTTAAATCGCATTTTCTCGACGAGCTGAGCACGTTTTCTGAAATGTGCTCCTCCCGTCACTCTGGTTGGGTGCGCACAGTAAAAAGTGCTCCTGGCAGCTAGGGAGTGCCGCGTTGAGCACTGCGCACGAAGAAATAAGCACCTGCAACGTTTGGTTTAGGTTTTAGGTGCATTTTTAATTTTATTGCTTAAATCGCATTTTCTCGACGAGCTGAGCACGTTTTCTGAAATGTGCTCCTCCCGTCACTCTGGTTGGGTGCGCACAGTAAAAAGTGCTCTTGGCAGCTAGAGAGTGCCGCGTTGACCACTGCGCATGAAGAAATAAGCACCTGCAACGTTTGATTTAGGTTTTAGGTGCATTTTTAATTTTATTGCTTAAATCGCATTTTCTCGACGAGCTGAGCACGTTTTCTGAAATGTGCTCCTCCCGTCACTCTGGTTGGGTGCGCACAGTAAAAAGTGCTCCTGGCAGCTAGGGAGTGCCGCGTTGAGCACTGCGCACGAAGAAATAAGCACCTGCAACGTTTGGTTTAGGTTTTAGGTGCATTTTTAATTTTATTGCTTAAATCGCATTTTCTCGACGAGCTGAGCACGTTTTCTGAAATGTGCTCCTCCCGTCGCTCTGGTTGGGTGCGCACAGTAAAAAGAGCTCCTGGCAGCTAGGGAGTTCCGCGTTGACCACTGCGCACGAAGAAATAAGCACCTGCAACGTTTGGTTTAGGTTTTAGGTGCATTTTTTATTTTATTGCTTAAATCGCATTTTCTCGACGAGCTGAGCAAGTTTTCTGAAATGTGCTCCTCCCGTCGCTCTGGTTGTGCGCGCATAGTAAAAAGTGCTCCTGGCAGCGAGAGAGTGCCGCGTTGACCACTGCACATGAAGAAATAAGCACCTGCAACGTTTGGTTTAGGTTTTAGGTGCATTTTACATTTTATTGCTTAAATCGCATTTTCTCGACGAGCTGAGCACGTTTTCTGAAATGTGCTCCTCCCGTCGCTCTGGTTGGGTGCGCATAGTAAAAAGTGCTCTTGGCAGCTAGAGAGTGCCGCGTTGACCACTGCGCATGAAGAAATAAGCACCTGCAACGTTTGGTTTAGGTTTTAGGTGCATTTTTAATTTTATTGCTTAAATCGCATTTTCTCGACGAGCTGAGCACGTTTTCTGAAATGTGCTCCTCCCGTCACTCTGGTTGGGTGCGCACAGTAAAAAGTGCTCCTGGCAGCTAGGGAGTGCCGCGTTGAGCACTGCGCACGAAGAAATAAGCACCTGCAACGTTTGGTTTAGGTTTTAGGTGCATTTTTAATTTTATTGCTTAAATCGCATTTTCTCGACGAGCTGAGCACGTTTTCTGAAATGTGCTCCTCCCGTCACTCTGGTTGGGTGCGCACAGTAAAAAGTGCTCTTGGCAGCTAGAGAGTGCCGCGTTGACCACTGCGCATGAAGAAATAAGCACCTGCAACGTTTGGTTTAGGTTTTAGGTGCATTTTTAATTTTATTGCTTAAATCGCATTTTCTCGACGAGCTGAGCACGTTTTCTGAAATGTGCTCCTCTCGTCACTCTGGTTGGGTGCGCACAGTAAAAAGTGCTCCTGGCAGCTAGGGAGTGCCGCGTTGAGCACTGCGCACGAAGAAATAAGCACCTGCAACGTTTGGTTTAGGTTTTAGGTGCATTTTTAATTTTATTGCTTAAATCGCATTTTCTCGACGAGCTGAGCACGTTTTCTGAAATGGGCTCCTCCCGTCGCTCTGGTTGGGTGCGCACAGTAAAAAGAGCTCCTGGCAGCTAGGGAGATCCGCGTTGACCACTGCGCACGAAGAAATAGGCACCTGCAACGTTTGGTTTAGGTTTTAGGTGCATTTTTTATTTTATTGCTTAAATCGCATTCTCTCGACGAGCTGAGCACGTTTTCTGAAATGTGCTCCTCCCGTCGCTCTGGTTTGGTGCACACAGTAAAAAGAGCTCCTGGCAGCTAGGGAGTGCCGCGTTGACCGCTGCGCACGAAGAAATAAGCACCTGCAACGTTTGGTTTAGGTTTTAGGTGCATTTTTTATTTTATTGCTTAAATCGCATTCTCTCGACGAGCTGAGCACGTTTTCTGAAATGTGCTCCTCCCGTCGCTCTGGTTGGGTGCGCGTAGTCAAAAGTGCTCCTGGCAGCTAGAGAGTGCCGCGTTGACCACTGCGCATGAAGAAATAAGCACCTGCAACGTTTGGTTTAGGTTTTAGGTGCATTTTTAATTTTATTGCTTAAATCGCATTTTCTCGACGAGCTGAGCACGTTTTCTGAAATGTGCTCCTCCCGTCGCTCTGGTTGGGTGCGCACAGTAAAAAGAGCTCCTGGCAGCTCGGGAGTGCCGCGTTGACCACTGCGCACAAAGAAATAAGCACCTGCAACGTTTGGTTTAGGTTTTAGGTGCATTTTTTATTGTATTGCTTAAATCGCATTCTCTCGACGAGCTGAGCACGTTTTCTGAAATGTGCTCCTCCCGTCGCTCTGGTTGGGTGCGCGTAGTAAAAAGTGCTCCTGGCAGCTAGAGAGTGCCGCGTTGACCACTGCGCATGAAGAAATAAGCACCTGCAACGTTTGGTTTAGGTTTTAGGTGCATTTTTAATTTTATTGCTTAAATCGCATTCTCTCGACGAGCTGAGCACGTTTTCTGAAATGTGCTCCTCCCGTCGCTCTGGTTGGGTGCAAACAGTAAAAAGTGCTCTTGGCAGCTCGGGAGTGCCGCGTTGACCACTGCGCATGAAGAAATAAGCACCTGCAACGTTTGGTTTAGGTTTTAGGTGCATTTTTAATTTTATTGCTTAAATCGCATTTTCTCGACGAGCTGAGCACGTTTTCTGAAATGTGCTCCTCCCGTCGCTCTGGTTGGGCGCGCATAGTAAAAATTGCTCCTGGCAGCTAGAGAGTGCCGCGTTGACCACTGCGCAAGAAGAAATAAGCACCTGCAACGTTTGGTCTAGGTTTTAGGTGCATTTTTAATTTTATTGCTTAAATCGCATTTTCTCGACAAGCTGAGCACGTTTTCTGAAATGTGCTCCTTCCGTCGCTCTGGTTGGGTGCGCACAGTAAAAAGAGCTCCTGGCAGCTAGGGAGTGCCGCGTTGACCACTGCGCACGAAGAAATAAGCACCTGCAACGTTTGGTTTAGGTTTTAGGTGCATTTTTAATTTTATTGCTTAAATCGCATTCTCTCGACGAGCTGAGCACGTTTTCTGAAATGTGCTCCTCCCGTCGCTCTGGTTGGGTGCGCACAGTAAAAAGAGCTCCTGGCAGCTAGGGAGTTCCGCGTTGACCACTGCGCACGAAGAAATAAGCACCTGCAACGTTTGGTTTAGGTTTTAGGTGCATTTTTTATTTTATTGCTTAAATCGCATTCTCTCGACGAGCTGAGCACGTTTTCTGAAATGTGCTCCTCCCGTCGCTCTGGTTGGGTGCACACAGTAAAAAGAGCTCCTGGCAGCTAGGGAGTGCCGCGTTGACCACTGCGCACGAAGAAATAAGCACCTGCAACGTTTGGTTTAGGTTTTAAGTGCATTTTTTATTTTATTGCTTAAATCGCATTCTCTCGACGAGCTGAGCACGTTTTCTGAAATGTGCTGCTCCCGTTGCTCTGGTTGGGTGCGCGTAGTAAAAAGTGCTCCTGGCAGGTAGAGAGTGCCGCGTTGACCACTGCGCATGAAGAAATAAGCACCTGCAACGTTTGGTTTAGGTTTTAGGTGCATTTTTAATTTTATTGCTTAAATCGCATTTTCTCGACGAGCTGAGCACGTTTTCTGAAATGTGCTCCTCCCGTCGCTCTGGTTGGGTGCGCACAGTAAAAATAGCTCCTGGCAGCTAGGGAGTGCCGCGTTGACCACTGCGCACGAAGAAATAAGCACCTGCAACGTTTGGTTTAGGTTTTAGGTGCATTTTTTATTTTATTGCTTAAATCGCATTCTCTCGACGAGCTGAGCACGTTTTCTGAAATGTGCTTCTCCCGTCGCTCTGGTTGGGTGCGCGTAGTAAAAAGTGCTCCTGGCAGCTAGAGAGTGCCGCGTTGACCACTGCGCATGAAGAAATAAGCACCTGCAACGTTTGGTTTAGGTTTTAGGTGCATTTTTAATTCTATTGCTTAAATCGCATTTTCTCGACGAGCTGAGCACGTTTTCTGAAATGTGCTCCTCCCGTCACTCTGGTTGGGTGCGCACAGTAAAAAGTGCTCCTGGCAGCTAGGGAGTGCCGCGTTGAGCACTGCGCACGAAGAAATAAGCACCTGCAACGTTTGGTTTAGGTTTTAGGTGCATTTTTAATTTTATTGCTTAAATCGCATTTTCTCGACCAGCTGAGCACGTTTTCTGAAATGTGCTCCTCCCGTCACTCTGGTTGGGTGCGCACAGTAAAAAGTGCTCCTGGCAGCTAGGGAGTGCCGCGTTGAGCACTGCGCACGAAGAAATAAGCACCTGCAACGTTTGGTTTAGGTTTTAGGTGCATTTTTAATTTTATTGCTTAAATCGCATTTTCTCGACGAGCTGAGCACGTTTTCTGAAATGTGCTCCTCCCGTCACTCTGGTTGGGTGCGCACAGTAAAAAGTGCTCTTGGCAGCTAGAGAGTGCCGCGTTGACCACTGCGCATGAAGTAATAAGCACCTGCAACGTTTGGTTTAGGTTTTAGGTGCATTTTTAATTTTATTGCTTAAATCGCATTTTCTCGACGAGCTGAGCACGTTTTCTGAAATGTGCTCCTCCCGTCGCTCTGGTTGGGCGCGCATAGTAAAAAGTGCTCCTGGCAGCTAGAGAGTGCCGCGTTGACCACTGCGCAAGAAGAAATAAGCACCTGCAACGTTTGGTTTAGGTTTTAGGTGCATTTTTAATTTTATTGCTTAAATCGCATTTTCTCGACAAGCTGAGCACGTTTTCTGAAATGTGCTCCTCCCGTCGCTCTGGTTGGGTGCGCACAGTAAAAAGTGCTCTTGGCAGCTAGAGAGTGCCGCGTTGACCACTGCGCATGAAGAAATAACCACCTGCAACGTTTGGTTTAGGTTTTAGGTGCATTTTTAATTTTATTGCTTAAATCGCATTTTCTCGACGAGCTGAGCACGTTTTCTGAAATGTGCTCCTCCCGTCACTCTGGTTGGGTGCGCATAGTAAAAAGTGCTCTTGGCAGCTAAAGAGTGCCGCGTTGACCACTGCGCACAAAGAAATAAGCACCTGCAACGTTTGGTTTAGGTTTTAGGTGCATTTAAATTTTATTGCTTAAATCGCATTTTCTCGACGAGCTGAGCAAGTTTTCTGAAATGTGCTCCTCCCGTCGCTCTGGTTGTGCGCGCATAGTAAAAAGTGCTCCTGGCAGCGAGAGAGTGCCGCGTTGACCACTGCACATGAAGAAATAAGCACCTGCAACGTTTGGTTTAGGTTTTAGGTGCATTTTACATTTTATTGCTTAAATCGCATTTTCTCGACGAGCTGAGCACGTTTTCTGAAATGTGCTCCTCCCGTCGCTCTGGTTGGGTGCGCATAGTAAAAAGTGCTCTTGGCAGCTAGAGAGTGCCGCGTTGACCACTGCGCATGAAGAAATAAGCACCTGCAACGTTTGGTTTAGGTTTTAGGTGCATTTTTAATTTTATTTCTTAAATCGCATTTTCTCGACGAGCTGAGCACGTTTTCTGAAATGTGCTCCTCCCGTCACTCTGGTTGGGTGCGCACAGTAAAAAGTGCTCCTGGCAGCTAGGGAGTGCCGCGTTGAGCACTGCGCACGAAGAAATAAGCACCTGCAACGTTTGGTTTAGGTTTTAGGTGCATTTTTAATTTTATTGCTTAAATCGCATTTTCTCGACGAGCTGAGCACGTTTTCTGAAATATGCTCCTCCCGTCACTCTGGTTGGGTGCGCACAGTAAAAAGTGCTCTTGGCAGCTAGAGAGTGCCGCGTTGACCACTGCGCATGAAGAAATAAGCACCTGCAACGTTTGGTTTAGGTTTTAGGTGCATTTTTAATTTTATTGCTTAAATCGCATTTTCTCGACGAGCTGAGCACGTTTTCTGAAATGTGCTCCTCCCGTCACTCTGGTTGGGTGCGCACAGTAAAAAGTGCTCCTGGCAGCTAGGGAGTGCCGCGTTGAGCACTGCGCACGAAGAAATAAGCACCTGCAACGTTTGGTTTAGGTTTTAGGTGCATTTTTAATTTTATTGCTTAAATCGCATTTCTCGACGAGATGAGCACGTTTTCTGAAATGGGCTCCTCCCGTCGCTCTGGTTGGGTGCGCACAGTAAAAAGAGCTCCTGGCAGCTAGAGAGTGCCGCGTTGACCACTGCGCATGAAGAAATAAGCACCTGCAACGTTTGGTTTAGGTTTTAGGTGCATTTTTAATTTTATTGCTTAAATCGCATTTTCTCGACGAGCTGAGCACGTTTTCTGAAATGTGCTCCTCCCGTCGCTCTGGTTGGGTGCGCACAGTAAAAAGAGCTCCTGGCAGCTAGGGAGTGCCGCGTTGACCACTGCGCACAAAGAAATAAGCACCTGCAACGTTTGGTTTAGGTTTTAGGTGCATTTTTTATTGTATTGCTTAAATCGCATTCTCTCGACGAGCTGAGCACGTTTTCTGAAATGGGCTCCTCCCGTCGCTCTGGTTGGGTGCGCACAGTAAAAAGAGCTCCTGGCAGCTAGGGAGTTCCGCGTTGACCACTGCGCACGAAGAAATAAGCACCTGCAACGTTTGGTTTAGGTTTTAGGTGCATTTTTTATTTTATTGCTTAAATCGCATTCTCCTGACGAGCTGAGCACGTTTTCTGAAATGTGCTCCTCCCGTCGCTCTGGTTGGGTGCACACAGTAAAAAGAGCTCCTGGCAGCTAGGGAGTGCCGCGTTGACCGCTGCGCACGAAGAAATAAGCACCTGCAACGTTTGGTTTAGGTTTTAGGTGCATTTTTTATTTTATTGCTTAAATCGCATTCTCTCGACGAGCTGAGCACGTTTTCTGAAATGTGCTCCTCCCGTCGCTCTGGTTGGGTGCGCGTAGTAAAAAGTGCTCCTGGCAGCTAGAGAGTGCCGCGTTGACCACTGCGCATGAAGAAATAAGCACCTGCAACGTTTGGTTTAGGTTTTAGGTGCATTTTTAATTTTGTTGCTTAAATCGCATTCTCTCGACGAGCTGAGCACGTTTTCTGAAATGTGCTCCTCCCGTCACTCTGGTTGGGTGCGCACAGTAAAAAGTGCTCTTGGCAGATAGAGAGTGCCGCGTTGAGCACTACGCACGAAGAAATAAGCACCTGCAACGTTTGGTTTAGGTTTTAGCTGCATTTTTAATTTTATTGCTTAAATCGCATTTTCGCGACGAGCTGAGCACGTTTTCTGAAATGTGCTCCTCCCGTCACTCTGGTTGGGTGTGCACAGTAAAAAGAGCTCCTGGCAGCTAGAGAGTTCCGCGTTGAACACTGCGCACGAAGAAATAAGCACCTGCAACGTTTGGTTTAGGTTTTAGGTGCATTTTTAATTTTATTGCTTAAATCGCATTCTCTCGACGAGCTGAGCACGTTTTCTGAAATGTGCTCCTCCCGTCGCTCTGGTTGGGTGCGCACAGTAAAAAGTGCTCTTGGCAGCTCGGGAGTGCCGCTTTGACCACTGCGCATGAAGAAATAAGCACCTGCAACGTTTGGTTTAGGTTTTAGGTGCATTTTTAATTTTATTGCTTAAATCGCATTTTCTCGACGAGCTGAGCACGTTTTCTGAAATGTGCTCCTCCCGTCGCTCTGGTTGGGCGCGCATAGTAAAAAGTGCTCCTGGCAGCTAGAGAGTGCCGCGTTGACCACTGCGCAAGAAGAAATAAGCACCTGCAACGTTTGGTTTAGGTTTTAGGTGCATTTTTAATTTTATTGCTTAAATCGCATTTTCTCGACAAGCTGAGCACGTTTTCTGAAATGTGCTCCTCCCGTCGCTCTGGTTGGGTGCGCACAGTAAAAAGTGCTCTTGGCAGCTCGGGAGTGCCGCGTTGACCACTGCGCATGAAGAAATAAGCACCTGCAACGTTTGGTTTAGGTTTTAGGTGCATTTTTAATTTTATTGCTTGAATCGCATTTTCTCGACGAGCTGAGCACGTTTTCTGAAATGTGCTCCTCCCGTCGCTCTGGTTGGGTGCGCACAGTAAAAAGAGCTCCTGGCAGCTAGAGAGTGCCGCGTTGACCACTGCGCATGAAGAAATAAGCACCTGCAACGTTTGGTTTAGGTTTTAGGTGCATTTTTAATTTTGTTGCTTAAATTGCATTCTCTCGACGAGCTGAGCACGTTTTCTGAAATGTGCTCCTCCCGTCACTCTGGTTGGGTGCGCACAGTAAAAAGTGCTCTTGGCAGCTAGAGAGTGCCGCGTTGAGCACTACGCACGAAGAAATAAGCACCTGCAACGTTTGGTTTAGGTTTTAGCTGCATTTTTAATTTTATTGCTTAAATCGCATTTTCTCGACGAGCTGAGCACGTTTTCTGAAATGTGCTCCTCCCGTCACTCTGGTTGGGTGCGCACAGTAAAAAGAGCTCCTGGCAGCTAGAGAGTTCCGCGTTGAACACTGCGCACGAAGAAATAAGCACCTGCAACGTTTGGTTTAGGTTTTAGGTGCATTTTTAATTTTATTGCTTAAATCGCATTCTCTCGACGAGCTGAGCACGTTTTCTGAAATGTGCTCCTCCCGTCGCTCTGGTTGGGTGCGCACAGTAAAAAGTGCTCTTGGCAGCTCGGGAGTGCCGCTTTGACCACTGCGCATGAAGAAATAAGCACCTGCAACGTTTGGTTTAGGTTTTAGGTGCATTTTTAATTTTATTGCTTAAATCGCATTTTCTCGACGAGCTGAGCACGTTTTCTGAAATGTGCTCCTCCCGTCGCTCTGGTTGGGCGCGCATAGTAAAAAGTGCTCCTGGCAGCTAGAGAGTGCCGCGTTGACCACTGCGCAAGAAGAAATAAGCACCTGCAACGTTTGGTTTAGGTTTTAGGTGCATTTTTAATTTTATTGCTTAAATCGCATTTTCTCGACAAGCTGAGCACGTTTTCTGAAATGTGCTCCTCCCGTCGCTCTGGTTCGGTGCGCACAGTAAAAAGTGCTCTTGGCAGCTAGAGAGTGCCGCGTTGACCACTGCGCATGAAGAAATAACCACCTGCAACGTTTGGTTTAGGTTTTAGGTGCATTTTTAATTTTATTGCTTAAATCGCATTTTCTCGACGAGCTGAGCACGTTTTCTGAAATGTGCTCCTCCCGTCACTCTGGTTGGGTGCGCATAGTAAAAAGTGCTCTTGGCAGCTAAAGAGTGCCGCGTTGACCACTGCGCACAAAGAAATAAGCACCTGCAACGTTTGGTTTAGGTTTTAGGTGCATTTTAAATTTTATTGCTTAAATCGCATTTTCTCGACGAGCTGACCAAGTTTTCTGAAATGTGCTCCTCCCGTCGCTCTGGTTGTGCGCGCATAATAAAAAGTGCTCCTGGCAGCGAGAGAGTGCCGCGTTGACCACTGCACATGAAGAAATAAGCACCTGCAACGTTTGGTTTAGGTTTTAGGTGCATTTTCCATTTTATTGCTTAAATCGCATTTTCTCGACGAGCTGAGCACGTTTTCTGAAATGTGCTCCTCCCGTCGCTCTGGTTGGGTGCGCATAGTAAAAAGTGCTCTTGGCAGCTAGAGAGTGCCGCGTTGACCACTGCGCATGAAGAAATAAGCACCTGCAACGTTTGGTTTAGGTTTTAGGTGCATTTTTAATTTTATTGCTTAAATCGCATTTTCTCGACGAGCTGAGCACGTTTTCTGAAATGTGCTCCTCCCGTCACTCTGGTTGGGTGCGCACAGTAAAAAGTGCTCCTGGCAGCTAGGGAGTGCCGCGTTGAGCACTGCGCACGAAGAAATAAGCACCTGCAACGTTTGGTTTAGGTTTTAGGTGCATTTTTAATTTTATTGCTTAAATCGCATTTTCTCGACGAGCTGAGCACGTTTTCTGAAATGTGCTCCTCCCGTCACTCTGGTTGGGTGCGCACAGTAAAAAGTGCTCTTGGCAGCTAGAGAGTGCCGCGTTGACCACTGCGCATGAAGAAATAAGCACCTGCAACGTTTGGTTTAGGTTTTAGGTGCATTTTTAATTTTATTGCTTAAATCGCATTTTCTCGACGAGCTGAGCACGTTTTCTGAAATGTGCTCCTCCCGTCACTCTGGTTGGGTGCGCACAGTAAAAAGTGCTCCTGGCAGCTAGGGAGTGCCGCGTTGAGCACTGCGCACGAAGAAATAAGCACCTGCAACGTTTGGTTTAGGTTTTAGGTGCATTTTTAATTTTATTGCTTAAATCGCATTTTCTCGACGAGCTGAGCACGTTTTCTGAAATGGGCTCCTCCCGTCGCTCTGGTTGGGTGCGCACAGTAAAAAGAGCTCCTGGCAGCTAGGGAGATCCGCGTTGACCACTGCGCACGAAGAAATAAGCACCTGCAACGTTTGGTTTAGGTTTTAGGTGCATTTTTTATTTTATTGCTTAAATCGCATTCTCTCGACGAGCTGAGCACGTTTTCTGAAATGTGCTCCTCCCGTCGCTCTGGTTGGGTGCACACAGTAAAAAGAGCTCCTGGCAGCTAGGGAGTGCCGCGTTGACCGCTGCGCACGAAGAAATAAGCACCTGCAACGTTTGGTTTAGGTTTTAGGTGCATTTTTTATTTTATTGCTTAAATCGCATTCTCTCGACGAGCTGAGCACGTTTTCTGAAATGTGCTCCTCCCGTCGCTCTGGTTGGGTGCGCGTAGTAAAAAGTGCTCCTGGCAGCTAGAGAGTGCCGCGTTGACCACTGCGCATGAAGAAATAAGCACCTGCAACGTTTGGTTTAGGTTTTAGGTGCATTTTACATTTTATTGCTTAAATCGCATTTTCTCGACGAGCTGAGCACGTTTTCTGAAATGGGCTCCTCCCGTCGCTCTGGTTGGGTGCGCACAGTAAAAAGAGCTCCTGGCAGCTAGGGAGTTCCGCGTTGACCACTGCGCACGAAGAAATAAGCACCTGCAACGTTTGGTTTAGGTTTTAGGTGCGTTTTTAATTTTATTGCTTAAATCGCATTCTCTCGACGAGCTGAGCACGTTTTCTGAAATGTGCTCCACCCGTCGCTCTGGTTGGGTGCGCACAGTAAAAAGTGCTCTTGGCAGCTCGGGAGTGCCGCGTTGACCACTGCGCATGAAGAAATAAGCACCTGCAACGTTTGGTTTAGGTTTTAGGTGCATTCTTAATTTTATTGCTTAAATCGCATTTTCTCGACGAGCTGAGCACGTTTTCTGAAATGTGCTCCTCCCGTCGCTCTGGTTGGGCGCGCATAGTAAAAAGTGCTCCTGGCAGCTATAGAGAGTGCCGCGTTGACCACTGCGCAAGAAGAAATAAGCACCTGCAACGTTTGGTTTAGGTTTTAGGTGCATTTTTAATTTTATTGCTTAAATCGCATTTTCTCGACAAGCTGAGCACGTTTTCTGAAATGTGCTCCTCCCGTCGCTCTGGTTGGGTGCGCACAGTAAAAAGAGCTCCTGGCAGCTAGGGAGTGCCGCGTTGACCACTGCGCACGAAGAAATAAGCACCTGCAACGTTTGGTTTAGGTTTTAGGTGCATTTTTAATTTTATTGCTTAAATCGCATTCTCTCGACGAGCTGAGCACGTTTTCTGAAATGTGCTCCTCCCGTCGCTCTGGTTGGGCGCGCATAGTAAAAAGTGCTCCTGGCAGCTAGAGAGTCTCGCGTTGACCACTGCGCATGAAGAAATAAGCACCTGCAACGTTTGGTTTAGGTTTTAGGTGCATTTTTAATTTTATTGCTTAATTCGCATTTTCTCGACAAGCTGAGCACGTTTTCTGAAATGTGCTCCTCCCGTCGCTCTGGTTGGGTGCGCATAGGAAAAAGTGCTCTTGGCAGCTAGAGAGTGCCGCGTTGACCACTGCACATGAAGAAATAAGCACCTGCAACCTTTGGTTTAGGTTTTAGGTGCATGTTTTATTTTATTGCTTAAATCGCATTCTCTCGACGAGCTGAGCACGTTTTCTGAAATGTGCTCCTCCCGTCGCTCTGGTTGGGTGCGCGTAGTAAAAAGTGCTCCTGGCAGCTAGAGAGTGCCGCGTTGACCACTGCGCATGAAGAAATAAGCACCTGCAACGTTTGGTTTAGGTTTTAGGTGCATTTTTAATTTTATTGCTTAAATCGCATTTTCTCGACGAGCTGAGCACGTTTTCTGAAATGTGCTCCTCCCGTCGCTCTGGTTGGGTGCGCACAGTAAAAAGAGCTCCTGGCAGCTAGGGAGTTCCGCGTTGACCACTGCGCACGAAGAAATAAGCACCTTTAACGTTTGGTTTAGGTTTTAGGTGCATTTTTAATTTTATTGCTTAAATCGCATTCTCTCGACGAGCTGAGCACGTTTTCTGAAATGTGCTCCTCCCGTCGCTCTGGTTGGGTGCGCACAGTAAAAAGTGCTCTTGGCAGCTCGGGAGTGCCGCGTTGACCACTGCGCATGAAGAAATAAGCACCTGCAACGTTTGGTTTAGGTTTTAGGTGCATTTTTAATTTTATTGCTTAAATCGCATTTTCTCGACGAGCTGAGCACGTTTTCTGAAATGTGCTCCTCCCGTCGCTCTGGTTGGGCGCGCATAGTAAAAATTGCTCCTGGCAGCTAGAGAGTGCCGCGTTGACCACTGCGCAAGAAGAAATAAGCACCTGCAACGTTTGGTCTAGGTTTTAGGTGCATTTTTAATTTTATTGCTTAAATCGCATTTTCTCGACAAGCTGAGCACGTTTTCTGAAATGTGCTCCTTCCGTCGCTCTGGTTGGGTGCGCACAGTAAAAAGAGCTCCTGGCAGCTAGGGAGTGCCGCGTTGACCACTGCGCACGAAGAAATAAGCACCTGCAACGTTTGGTTTAGGTTTTAGGTGCATTTTTAATTTTATTGCTTAAATTGCATTCTCTCGACGAGCTGAGCACGTTTTCTGAAATGTGCTCCTCCCGTCGCTCTGGTTGGGCGCGCATAGTAAAAAGTGCTCTTGGCAGCTAGAGAGTGCCGCGTTGACCACTGCGCATGAAGAAATAAGCACCTGCAACGTTTGGTTTAGGTTTTAGGTGCATTTTTAATTGTATTGCTTAAATCGCATTTTCTCGACGAGCTGAGCACGTTTTCTGAAATGTGCTCCTCCCGTCACTCTGGTTGGGTGCGCACAGTAAAGTGCTCCTGGCAGCTAGGGAGTGCCGCGTTGAGCACTGCGCACGAAGAAATAAGCACCTGCAACGTTTGGTTTAGGTTTTAGGTGCATTTTTAATTTTATTGCTTAAATCGCATTTTCTCGACGAGCTGAGCACGTTTTCTGAAATGTGCTCCTCCCGTCACTCTGGTTGGGTGCGCATAGTAAAAAGTGCTCTTGGCAGCTAAAGAGTGCCGCGTTGACCACTGCGCATGAAGAAATAAGCACCTGCAACGTTTGGTTTAGGTTTTAGGTGCATTTTTAATCTTATTGCTTGAATCGCATTTTCTCGACGAGCTGAGCACGTTTTCTGAAATGTGCTCCTCCCGTCACTCTGGTTGGGTGCGCACAGTAAAAAGTGCTCTTGGCAGCTAGAGAGTGCCGCGTTGACCACTGCGCATGAAGAAATAAGCACCTGCAACGTTTGGTTTAGGTTTTAGGTGCATTTTTAATTTTATTGCTTAAATCGCATTTTCTCGACGAGCTGAGCACGTTTTCTGAAATGTGCTCCTCCCGTCACTCTGGTTGGGTGCGCACAGTAAAAAGTGCTCTTGGCAGCTAGGGAGTGCCGCGTTGAGCACTGCGCACGAAGAAATAAGCACCTGCAACGTTTGGTTTAGGTTTTAGGTGCATTTTTAATTTTATTGCTTAAATCGCATTTTCTCGACGAGCTGAGCACGTTTATTGAAATGGGCTCCTCCCGTCGCTCTGGTTGGGTGCGCACTGTAAAAAGAGCTCCTGGCAGCTAGGGAGTTCCGCGTTGACCACTGCGCACGAAGAAATAAGCACCTGCAACGTTTGGTTTAGGTTTTAGGTACATTTTTTATTTTATTGCTTAAATCGCATTCTCTCGACGAGCTGAGCACGTTTTCTGAAATGTGCTCCTCCCGTCGCTCTGGTTGGGTGCACACAGTAAAAAGAGCTCCTGGCAGCTAGGGAGTGCCGCGTTGACCGCTACGCACGAAGAAATAAGCACCTGCAACGTTTGGTTTAGGTTTTAGGTGCATTTTTTATTTTATTGCTTAAATCGCATTCTCTCGACGAGCTGAGCACGTTTTCTGAAATGTGCTCCTCCCGTCGCTCTGGTTGGGTGCGCGTAGTAAAAAGTGCTCCTGGCAGCTAGAGAGTGCCGCGTTGACCACTGCGCATGAAGAAATAAGCACCTGCAACGTTTGGTTTAGGTTTTAGGTGCATTTTTAATTTTATTGCTTAAATCGCATTTTCTCGACGAGCTGAGCACGTTTTCTGAAATGTGCTCCTCCCGTCGCTCTGGTTGGGTGCGCACAGTAAAAGGAGCTCCTGGCAGCTAGGGAGTGCCGCGTTGACCACTGCGCACAAAGAAATAAGCACCTGCAACGTTTGGTTTAGGTTTTAGGTGCATTTTTTATTGTATTGCTTAAATCGCATTCTCTCGACGAGCTGAGCACGTTTTCTGAAATGTGCTCCTCCCGTCGCTCTGGTTGGGTGCGCGTAGTAAAAAGTGCTCCTGGCAGCTAGAGAGTGCCGCGTTGACCACTGCGCATGAAGAAATAAGCACCTGCAACGTTTGGTTTAGGTTTTAGGTGCATTTTTAATCTTATTGCTTAAATCGCATTTTCTCGACGAGCTGAGCACGTTTTCTGAAATGTGCTCCTCCCGTCACTCTGGTTGGGTGCGCACAGTAAAAAGTGCTCTTGGCAGCTAGAGAGTGCCGCGTTGACCACTGCGCATGAAGAAATAAGCACCTGCAACGTTTGGTTTAGGTTTTAGGTGCATTTTTAATTCTATTGCTTAAATCGCATTTTCTCGACGAGCTGAGCACGTTTTCTGAAATGTGCTCCTCCCGTCACTCTGGTTGGGTGCGCATAGTAAAAAGTGCTCTTGGCAGCTAAAGAGTGCCGCGTTGACCACTGCGCACAAAGAAATAAGCACCTGCAACGTTTGGTTTAGGTTTTAGGTGCATTTTAAATTTTATTGCTTAAATCGCATTTTCTCGACGAGCTGAGCACGTTTTCTGAAATGTGCTCCTCCCGTCGCTCTGGTTGTGCGCGCATAGTAAAAAGTGCTCCTGGCAGCTAGAGAGTGCCGCGTTGACCACTGCACATGAAGAAATAAGCACCTGCAACGTTTGGTTTAGGTTTTAGGTGCATTTTTAATTTTATTGCTTAAATCGCATTTTCTCGACGAGCTGAGCACGTTTTCTGAAATGTGCTCCTCCCGTCGCTCTGGTTGGGTGCGCACAGTAAAAAGAGCTCCTGGCAGCTAGGGAGTGCCGCGTTGACCACTGCGCACGAAGAAATAAGCACCTGCAACGTTTGGTTTAGGTTTTAGGTGCATTTTTAATTTTATTGCTTAAATCGCATTCTCTCGACGAGCTGAGCACGTTTTCTGAAATGTGCTCCTCCCGTCACTCTGGTTGGGTGCGCACAGTAAAAAGTGCTCCTGGCAGCTAGGGAGTGCCGCGTTGAGCACTACGCACGAAGAAATAAGCACCTGCAACGTTTGGTTTAGGTTTTAGCTGCATTTTTAATTTTATTGCTTAAATCGCATTTTCTCGACGAGCTGAGCACGTTTTCTGAAATGTGCTCCTCCCTTCGCTCTGGTTGGGTGCGCACAGTAAAAAGAGCTCCTGGCAGCTAGGGAGTTCCGCGTTGACCACTGCGCACGAAGAAATAAGCACCTGCAACGTTTGGTTTAGGTTTTAGGTGCATTTTTAATTTTATTGCTTAAATCGCATTCTCTCGACGAGCTGAGCACGTTTTCTGAAATGTGCTCCTCCCGTCGCTCTGGTTGGGTGCGCACAGTAAAAAGTGCTCTTGGCAGCTCGGGAGTGCCGCGTTGACCACTGCGCATGAAGAAATAAGCACCTGCAACGTTTGGTTTAGGTTTTAGGTGCATTTTTAATTTTATCGCTTAAATCGCATTTTCTCGACGAGCTGAGCACGTTTTCTGAAATGTGCTCCTCCCGTCGCTCTGGTTGGGCGCGCATAGTAAAAAGTGCTCCTGGCAGCTAGAGAGTGCCGCGTTGACCACTGCGCAAGAAGAAATAAGCACCTGCAACGTTTGGTTTAGGTTTTAGGTGCATTTTTAATTTTATTGCTTAAATCGCATTTTCTCGACAAGCTGAGCACGTTTTCTGAAATGTGCTCCTCCCGTCGCTCTGGTTGGGTGCGCACAGTAAAAAGAGCTCCTGGCAGCTAGGGAGTGCCGCGTTGACCACTGCGCACGAAGAAATAAGCACCTGCAACGTTTGGTTTAGGTTTTAGGTGCATTTTTAATTTTATTGCTTAAATCGCATTCTCTCG
This sequence comes from Syngnathus floridae, assembly GCF_059516105.1. Lineage (NCBI taxonomy): Eukaryota > Metazoa > Chordata > Actinopteri > Syngnathiformes > Syngnathidae > Syngnathus > Syngnathus floridae. The sequence goes on along the minus strand of NC_142424.1, from coordinate 11,315,883 downwards.
ACGAGCTGAGCACGTTTTCTGAAATGTGCTCCTCCCGTCGCTCTGGTTGGGCGCGCATAGTAAAAAGTGCTCCTGGCAGCTAGAGAGTGCCGCGTTGACCACTGCGCATGAAGAAATAAGCACCTGCAACGTTTGGTTTAGGTTTTAGGTGCATTTTTAATTTTATTGCTTAATTCGCATTTTCTCGACAAGCTGAGCACGTTTTCTGAAATGTGCTCCTCCCGTCGCTCTGGTTGGGTGCGCATAGGAAAAAGTGCTCTTGGCAGCTAGAGAGTGCCGCGTTGACCACTGCGCTTGAAGAAATAACCACCTGCAACCTTTGGTTTAGGTTTTAGGTGCATTTTTAATTTTATTGCTTAAATCGCATTTTCTCGACAAGCTGAGCACGTTTTCTGAAATGTGCTCCTCCCGTCGCTCTGGTTGGGTGCGCATAGGAAAAAGTGCTCCTGGCAGCTAGAGAGTGCCGCGTTGAGCACTACGCACGAAGAAATAAGCACCTGCAACGTTTGGTTTAGGTTTTAGCTGCATTTTTAATTTTATTGCTTAAATCGCATTTTCTCGACGAGCTGAGCACGTTTTCTGAAATGTGCTCCTCCCGTCGCTCTGGTTGGGTGCGCACAGTAAAAAGAGCTCCTGGCAGCTAGGGAGTTCCGCGTTGACCACTGCGCACGAAGAAATAAGCACCTGCAACGTTTGGTTTAGGTTTTAGGTGCATTTTTAATTTTATTGCTTAAATCGCATTCTCTCGACGAGCTGAGCACGTTTTCTGAAATGTGCTCCTCCCGTCGCTCTGGTTGGGTGCGCACAGTAAAAAGTGCTCTTGGCAGCTCGGGAGTGCCGCGTTGACCACTGCGCACGAAGAAATAAGCACCTGCAACGTTTGGTTTAGGTTTTAGGTGCATTTTTTATTTTATTGCTTAAATCGCATTCTCTCGACGAGCTGAGCACGTTTTCTGAAATGTGCTCCTCCCGTCGCTCTGGTTGGGTGCGCGCAGTAAAAAGTGCTCCTGGCAGCTAGAGAGTGCCGCGTTGACCACTGCGCATGAAGAAATAAGCACCTGCAACGTTTGGTTTAGGTTTTAGGTGCATTTTTAATTTTGTTGCTTAAATCGCATTCTCTCGACGAGCTGAGCACGTTTTCTGAAATGTGCTCCTCCCGTCGCTCTGGTTGGGTGCGCATAGGAAAAAGTGCTCTTGGCAGCTAGAGAGTGCCGCGTTGACCACTGCGCTTGAAGAAATAACCACCTGCAACCTTTGGTTTAGGTTTTAGGTGCATTTTTAATTTTATTGCTTAAATCGCATTTTCTCGACAAGCTGAGCACGTTTTCTGAAATGTGCTCCTCCCGTCGCTCTGGTTGGGTGCGCACAGTAAAAAGAGCTCCTGGCAGCTAGGGAGTGCCGCGTTGACCACTGCGCACGAAGAAATAAGCACCTGCAACGTTTGGTTTAGGTTTTAGGTGCATTTTTAATTTTATTGCTTAAATCGCATTCTCTCGACGAGCTGAGCACGTTTTCTGAAATGTGCTCCTCCCGTCGCTCTGGTTGGGCGCGCATAGTAAAAAGTGCTCCTGGCAGCTAGAGAGTGCCGCGTTGACCACTGCGCATGAAGAAATAAGCACCTGCAACGTTTGGTTTAGGTTTTAGGTGCATTTTTAATTTTATTGCTTAATTCGCATTTTCTCGACAAGCTGAGCACGTTTTCTGAAATGTGCTCCTCCCGTCGCTCTGGTTGGGTGCGCATAGGAAAAAGTGCTCTTGGCAGCTAGAGAGTGCCGCGTTGACCACTGCGCTTGAAGAAATAACCACCTGCAACCTTTGGTTTAGGTTTTAGGTGCATTTTTAATTTTATTGCTTAAATCGCATTTTCTCGACAAGCTGAGCACGTTTTCTGAAATGTGCTCCTCCCGTCGCTCTGGTTGGGTGCGCATAGGAAAAAGTGCTCCTGGCAGCTAGAGAGTGCCGCGTTGAGCACTACGCACGAAGAAATAAGCACCTGCAACGTTTGGTTTAGGTTTTAGCTGCATTTTTAATTTTATTGCTTAAATCGCATTTTCTCGACGAGCTGAGCACGTTTTCTGAAATGTGCTCCTCCCGTCGCTCTGGTTGGGTGCGCACAGTAAAAAGAGCTCCTGGCAGCTAGGGAGTTCCGCGTTGACCACTGCGCACGAAGAAATAAGCACCTGCAACGTTTGGTTTAGGTTTTAGGTGCATTTTTAATTTTATTGCTTAAATCGCATTCTCTCGACGAGCTGAGCACGTTTTCTGAAATGTGCTCCTCCCGTCGCTCTGGTTGGGTGCGCACAGTAAAAAGTGCTCTTGGCAGCTCGGGAGTGCCGCGTTGACCACTGCGCACGAAGAAATAAGCACCTGCAACGTTTGGTTTAGGTTTTAGGTGCATTTTTTATTTTATTGCTTAAATCGCATTCTCTCGACGAGCTGAGCACGTTTTCTGAAATGTGCTCCTCCCGTCACTCTGGTTGGGTGCGCACAGTAAAAAGTGCTCCTGGCAGCTAGGGAGTGCCGCGTTGAGCACTACGCACGAAGAAATAAGCATCTGCAACGTTTGGTTTAGGTTTTAGCTGCATTTTTAATTTTATTGCTTAAATCGCATTTTCTCGACGAGCTGAGCACGTTTTCTGAAATGTGCTCCTCCCTTCGCTCTGGTTGGGTGCGCACAGTAAAAAGAGCTCCTGGCAGCTAGGGAGTTCCGCGTTGACCACTGCGCACGAAGAAATAAGCACCTGCAACGTTTGGTTTAGGTTTTAGGTGCATTTTTAATTTTATTGCTTAAATCGCATTCTCTCGACGAGCTGAGCACGTTTTCTGAAATGTGCTCCACCCGTCGCTCTGGTTGGGTGCGCACAGTAAAAAGAGTTCCTGGCAGCTAGGGAGTTCCGCGTTGACCACTGCGCACGAAGAAATAAGCACCTGCAACGTTTGGTTTAGGTTTTAGGTGCATTTTTAATTTTATTGCTTAAATCGCATTCTCTCGACGAGCTGAGCACGTTTTCTGAAATGTGCTCCTCCCGTCGCTCTGGTTGGGTGCGCACAGTAAAAAGTGCTCTTGGCAGCTCGGGAGTGCCGCGTTGACCACTGCGCATGAAGAAATAAGCACCTGCAACGTTTGGTTTAGGTTTTAGGTGCATTTTTAATTTTATTGCTTAAATCGCATTTTCTCGACGAGCTGAGCACGTTTTCTGAAATGTGCTCCTCCCGTCGCTCTGGTTGGGCGCGCATAGTAAAAAGTGCTCCTGGCAGCTAGAGAGTGCCGCGTTGACCACTGCGCAAGAAGAAATAAGCACCTGCAACGTTTGGTTTAGGTTTTAGGTGCATTTTTAATTTTATTGCTTAAATCGCATTTTCTCGACAAGCTGAGCACGTTTTCTGAAATGTGCTCCTCCCGTCGCTCTGGTTCGGTGCGCACAGTAAAAAGTGCTCTTGGCAGCTAGAGAGTGCCGCGTTGACCACTGCGCATGAAGAAATAACCACCTGCAACGTTTGGTTTAGGTTTTAGGTGCATTTTTAATTTTATTGCTTAAATCGCATTTTCTCGACGAGCTGAGCACGTTTTCTGAAATGTGCTCCTCCCGTCACTCTGGTTGGGTGCGCATAGTAAAAAGTGCTCTTGGCAGCTAAAGAGTGCCGCGTTGACCACTGCGCACAAAGAAATAAGCACCTGCAACGTTTGGTTTAGGTTTTAGGTGCATTTTAAATTTTATTGCTTAAATCGCATTTTCTCGACGAGCTGACCAAGTTTTCTGAAATGTGCTCCTCCCGTCGCTCTGGTTGTGCGCGCATAGTAAAAAGTGCTCCTGGCAGCGAGAGAGTGCCGCGTTGACTACTGCACATGAAGAAATAAGCACCTGCAACGTTTGGTTTAGGTTTTAGGTGCATTTTACATTTTATTGCTTAAATCGCATTTTCTCGACGAGCTGAGCACGTTTTCTGAAATGTGCTCCTCCCGTCGCTCTGGTTGGGTGCGCATAGTAAAAAGTGCTCTTGGCAGCTAGAGAGTGCCGCGTTGACCACTGCGCATGAAGAAATAAGCACCTGCAACGTTTGGTTTAGGTTTTAGGTGCATTTTTAATTTTATTGCTTAAATCGCATTTTCTCGACGAGCTGAGCACGTTTTCTGAAATGTGCTCCTCCCGTCACTCTGGTTGGGTGCGCACAGTAAAAAGTGCTCCTGGCAGCTAGGGAGTGCCGCGTTGAGCACTGCGCACGAAGAAATAAGCACCTGCAACGTTTGGTTTAGGTTTTAGGTGCATTTTTAATTTTATTGCTTAAATCGCATTTTCTCGACGAGCTGAGCACGTTTTCTGAAATGTGCTCCTCCCGTCACTCTGGTTGGGTGCGCACAGTAAAAAGTGCTCTTGGTAGCTAGAGAGTGCCGCGTTGACCACTGCGCATGAAGAAATAAGCACCTGCAACGTTTGGTTTAGGTTTTAGGTGCATTTTTAATTTTATTGCTTAAATCGCATTTTCTCGACGAGCTGAGCACGTTTTCTGAAATGTGCTCCTCCCGTCCCTCTGGTTGGGTGCGCACAGTAAAAAGTGCTCCTGGCAGCTAGGGAGTGCCGCGTTGAGCACTGCGCACGAAGAAATAAGCACCTGCAACGTTTGGTTTAGGTTTTAGGTGCATTTTTAATTTTATTGCTTAAATCGCATTTTCTCGACGAGCTGAGCACGTTTTCTGAAATGGGCTCCTCCCGTCGCTCTGGTTGGGTGCGCACAGTAAAAAGAGCTCCTGGCAGCTAGGGAGATCCGCGTTGACCACTGCGCACGAAGAAATAAGCACCTGCAACGTTTGGTTTAGGTTTTAGGTGCATTTTTTATTTTATTGCTTAAATCGCATTCTCTCGACGAGCTGAGCACGTTTTCTGAAATGTGCTCCTCCCGTCGCTCTGGTTGGGTGCACACAGTAAAAAGAGCTCCTGGCAGCTAGGGAGTGCCGCGTTGACCGCTGCGCACGAAGAAATAAGCACCTGCAACGTTTGGTTTAGGTTTTAGGTGCATTTTTTATTTTATTGCTTAAATCGCATTCTCTCGACGAGCTGAGCACGTTTTCTGAAATGTGCTCCTCCCGTCGCTCTGGTTGGGTGCGCGTAGTAAAAAGTGCTCCTGGCAGCTAGAGAGTGCCGCATTGACCACTGCGCATGAAGAAATAAGCACCTGCAACGTTTGGTTTAGGTTTTAGGTGCATTTTTAATTTTATTGCTTAAATCGCATTTTCTCGACGAGCTGAGCACGTTTTCTGAAATGTGCTCCTCCCGTCGCTCTGGTTGGGTGCGCACAGTAAAAAGAGCTCCTGGCAGCTAGGGAGTGCCGCGTTGACCACTGCGCACAAAGAAATAAGCACCTGCAACGTTTGGTTTAGGTTTTAGGTGCATTTTTTATTGTATTGCTTAAATCGCATTCTCTCGACGAGCTGAGCACGTTTTCTGAAATGTGCTCCTCCCGTCGCTCTGGTTGGGTGCGCGTAGTAAAAAGTGCTCCTGGCAGCTAGAGAGTGCCGCGTTGACCACTGCGCATGAAGAAATAAGCACCTGCAACGTTTGGTTTAGGTTTTAGGTGCATTTTTAATCTTATTGCTTAAATCGCATTTTCTCGACGAGCTGAGCACGTTTTCTGAAATGTGCTCCTCCCGTCACTCTGGTTGGGTGCGCACAGTAAAAAGTGCTCTTGGCAGCTAGAGAGTGCCGCGTTGACAGCTGCGCATGAAGAAATAAGCACCTGCAACGTTTGGTTTAGGTTTTAGGTGCATTTTTAATTTTATTGCTTAAATCGCATTTTCTCGACGAGCTGAGCACGTTTTCTGAAATGTGCTCCTCCCGTCACTCTGGTTGGGTGCGCACAGTAAAAAGTGCTCTTGGCAGCTAGAGAGTGCCGCGTTGACCACTGCGCATGAAGAAATAAGCACCTGCAACGTTTGGTTTAGGTTTTAGGTGCATTTTTAATTCTATTGCTTAAATCGCATTTTCTCGACGAGCTGAGCACGTTTTCTGAAATGTGCTCCTCCCGTCACTCTGGTTGGGTGCGCATAGTAAAAAGTGCTCTTGGCAGCTAAAGAGTGCCGCGTTGACCACTGCGCACAAAGAAATAAGCACCTGCAACGTTTGGTTTAGGTTTTAGGTGCATTTTAAATTTTATTGCTTAAATCGCATTTTCTCGACGAGCTGAGCACGTTTTCTGAAATGTGCTCCTCCCGTCGCTCTGGTTGTGCGCGCATAGTAAAAAGTGCTCCTGGCAGCTAGAGAGTGCCGCGTTGACCACTGCACATGAAGAAATAAGCACCTGCAACGTTTGGTTTAGGTTTTAGGTGCATTTTTAATTTTATTGCTTAAATCGCATTTTCTCGACGAGCTGAGCACGTTTTCTGAAATGTGCTCCTCCCGTCGCTCTGGTTGGGTGCGCACAGTAAAAAGTGCTCCTGGCAGCTAGAGAGTGCCGCGTTGACCACTGCGCATGAAGAAATAAGCACCTGCAACGTTTGGTTTAGGTTTTAGGTGCATTTTTAATTTTATTGCTTAAATCGCATTTTCTCGACGAGCTGAGCACGTTTTCTGAAATGTGCTCCTCCCGTCACTCTGGTTGGGTGCGCACAGTAAAAAGTGCTCCTGGCAGCTAGGGAGTGCCGCGTTGAGCACTGCGCACGAAGAAATAAGCACCTGCAACGTTTGGTTTAGGTTTTAGGTGCATTTTTAATTTTATTGCTTAAATCGCATTCTCTCGACGAGCTGAGCACGTTTTCTGAAATGTGCTCCTCCCGTCGCTCTGGTTGGGTGCGCACAGTAAAAAGTGCTCTTGGCAGCTCGGGAGTGCCGCGTTGACCACTGCGCATGAAGAAATAAGCACCTGCAACGTTTGGTTTAGGTTTTAGGTGCATTTTTAATTTTATTGCTTAAATCGCATTTTCTCGACGAGCTGAGCACGTTTTCTGAAATGTGCTCCTCCCGTCGCTCTGGTTGGGCGCGCATAGTAAAAAGTGCTCCTGGCAGCTAGAGAGTGCCGCGTTGACCACTGCGCAAGAAGAAATAAGCACCTGCAACGTTTGGTTTAGGTTTTAGGTGCATTTTTAATTTTATTGCTTAAATCGCATTTTCTCGACAAGCTGAGCACGTTTTCTGAAATGTGCTCCTCCCGTCGCTCTGGTTGGGTGCGCACAGTAAAAAGAGCTCCTGGCAGCTAGGGAGTGCCGCGTTGACCACTGCGCACGAAGAAATAAGCACCTGCAACGTTTGGTTTAGGTTTTAGGTGCATTTTTAATTTTATTGCTTAAATCGCATTCTCTCGACGAGCTGAGCACGTTTTCTGAAATGTGCTCCTCCCGTCGCTCTGGTTGGGCGCACATAGTAAAAAGTGCTCCTGGCAGCTAGAGAGTGCCGCGTTGACCACTGCGCATGAAGAAATAAGCACCTGCAACGTTTGGTTTAGGTTTTAGGTGCATTTTTAATTTTATTGCTTAATTCGCATTTTCTCGACAAGCTGAGCACGTTTTCTGAAATGTGCTCCTCCCGTCGCTCTGGTTGGGTGCGCATAGGAAAAAGTGCTCTTGGCAGCTAGAGAGTGCCGCGTTGACCACTGCGCTTGAAGAAATAACCACCTGCAACCTTTGGTTTAGGTTTTAGGTGCATTTTTAATTTTATTGCTTAAATCGCATTTTCTCGACAAGCTGAGCACGTCTTCTGAAATGTGCTCCTCCCGTCACTCTGGTTGGGTGCGCATAGGAAAAAGTGCTCCTGGCAGCTAGAGAGTGCCGCGTTGAGCACTACGCACGAAGAAATAAGCACCTGCAACGTTTGGTTTAGGTTTTAGCTGCATTTTTAATTTTATTGCTTAAATCGCATTTTCTCGACGAGCTGAGCACGTTTTCTGAAATGTGCTCCTCCCGTCGCTCTGGTTGGGTGCGCACAGTAAAAAGAGCTCCTGGCAGCTAGGGAGTTCCGCGTTGACCACTGCGCACGAAGAAATAAGCACCTGCAACGTTTGGTTTAGGTTTTAGGTGCATTTTTAATTTTATTGCTTAAATCGCATTCTCTCGACGAGCTGAGCACGTTTTCTGAAATGTGCTCCTCCCGTCGCTCTGGTTGGGTGCGCACAGTAAAAAGTGCTCTTGGCAGCTCGGGAGTGCCGCGTTGACCACTGCGCATGAAGAAATAAGCACCTGCAACGTTTGGTTTAGGTTTTAGGTGCATTTTTAATTTTATTGCTTAAATCGCATTTTCTCGACGAGCTGAGCACGTTTTCTGAAATGTGCTCCTCCCGTCTCTCTGGTTGGGCGCGCATAGTAAAAAGTGCTCCTGGCAGCTAGAGAGTGCCGCGTTGACCACTGCGCAAGAAGAAATAAGCACCTGCAACGTTTGGTCTAGGTTTTAGGTGCATTTTTAATTTTATTGCTTAAATCGCATTTTCTCGACAAGCTGAGCACGTTTTCTGAAATGTGCTCCTTCCGTCGCTCTGGTTGGGTGCGCACAGTAAAAAGAGCTCCTGGCAGCTAGGGAGTGCCGCGTTGACCACTGCGCACGAAGAAATAAGCACCTGCAACGTTTGGTTTAGGTTTTAGGTGCATTTTTAATTTTATTGCTTAAATCGCATTCTCTCGACGAGCTGAGCACGTTTTCTGAAATGTGCTCCTCCCGTCGCTCTGGTTGGGCGCGCATAGTAAAAAGTTCTCCTGGCAGCTAGAGAGTGCCGCGTTGACCACTGCGCATGAAGAAATAAGCACCTGCAACGTTTGGTTTAGGTTTTAGGTGCATTTTTAATTTTATTGCTTAAATCGCATTTTCTCGACAAGCTGAGCACGTTTTCTGAAATGTGCTCCTCCCGTCACTCTGGTTGGGTGCGCAGAGTAAAAAGTGCTCTTGCAGCTAGAGAGTGCCGCGTTGACCACTGCGCATGAAGAAATAACCACCTGCAACGTTTGGTTTAGGTTTTAGGTGCATTTTTAATTTTATTGCTTATATCGCATTTTCTCGACGAGCTGAGCACGTTTTCTGAAATGTGCTCCTCCCGTCACTCTGGTTGGGTGCGCATAGTAAAAAGTGCTCTTGGCAGCTAAAGAGTGCCGCGTTGACCACTGCGCACAAAGAAATAAGCACCTGCAACGTTTGGTTTAGGTTTTAGGTGCATTTTAAATTTTATTGATTAAATCGCATTTTCTCGACGAGCTGAGCAAGTTTTCTGAAATGTGCTCCTCCCGTCGCTCTGGTTGTGCGCGCATAGTAAAAAGTGCTCCTGGCAGCGAGAGAGTGCCGCGTTGACCACTGCACATGAAGAAATAAGCACCTGCAACGTTTGGTTTAGGTTTTAGGTGCATTTTACATTTTATTGCTTAAATCGCATTTTCTAGACGAGCTGAGCACGTTTTCTGAAATGTGCTCCTCCCGTCGCTCTGGTTGGGTGCGCATAGTAAAAAGTGCTCTTGGCAGCTAGAGAGTGCCGCGTTGACCACTGCGCATGAAGAAATAAGCACCTGCAACGTTTGGTTTAGGTTTTAGGTGCATTTTTAATTTTATTGCTTAAATCGCATTTTCTCGACGAGCTGAGCACGTTTTCTGAAATGTGCTCCTCCCGTCACTCTGGTTGGGTGCGCACAGTAAAAAGTGCTCCTGGCAGCTAGGGAGTGCCGCGTTGAGCACTGCGCACGAAGAAATAAGCACCTGCAACGTTTGGTTTAGGTTTTAGGTGCATTTTTAATTTTATTGCTTAAATCGCATTTTCTCGACGAGCTGAGCACGTTTTCTGAAATGTGCTCCTCCCGTCACTCTGGTTGGGTGCGCACAGTAAAAAGTGCTCTTGGCAGCTAGAGAGTGCCGCGTTGACCACTGCGCATGAAGAAATAAGCACCTGCAACGTTTGGTTTAGGTTTTAGGTGCATTTTTAATTTTATTGCTTAAATCGCATTTTCTCGACGAGCTGAGCACGTTTTCTGAAATGTGCTCCTCCCGTCACTCTGGTTGGGTGCGCACAGTAAAAAGTGCTCCTGGCAGCTAGGGAGTGCCGCGTTGAGCACTGCGCACGAAGAAATAAGCACCTGCAACGTTTGGTTTAGGTTTTAGGTGCATTTTTAATTTTATTGCTTAAATCGCATTTTCTCGACGAGCTGAGCACGTTTTCTGAAATGGGCTCCTCCCGTCGCTCTGGTTGGGTGCGCACAGTAAAAAGAGCTCCTGGCAGCTAGGGAGATCCGCGTTGACCACTGCGCACGAAGAAATAAGCACCTGCAACGTTTGGTTTAGGTTTTAGGTGCATTTTTTATTTTATTGCTTAAATCGCATTCTCTCGACGAGCTGAGCACGTTTTCTGAAATGTGCTCCTCCCGTCGCTCTGGTTTGGTGCACACAGTAAAAAGAGCTCCTGGCAGCTAGGGAGTGACGCGTTGACCGCTGCGCACGAAGAAATAAGCACCTGCAACGTTTGGTTTAGGTTTTAGGTGCATTTTTTATTTTATTGCTTAAATCGCATTCTCTCGACGAGCTGAGCACGTTTTCTGAAATGTGCTCCTCCCGTCGCTCTGGTTGGGTGCGCGTAGTCAAAAGTGCTCCTGGCAGCTAGAGAGTGCCGCATTGACCACTGCGCATGAAGAAATAAGCACCTGCAACGTTTGGTTTAGGTTTTAGGTGCATTTTTAATTTTATTGCTTAAATCGCATTTTCTCGACGAGCTGAGCACGTTTTCTGAAATGTGCTCCTCCCGTCGCTCTGGTTGGGTGCGCACAGTAAAAAGAGCTCCTGGCAGCTCGGGAGTGCCGCGTTGACCACTGCGCACAAAGAAATAAGCACCTGCAACGTTTGGTTTAGGTTTTAGATGCATTTTTTATTGTATTGCTTAAATCGCATTCTCTCGACGAGCTGAGCACGTTTTCTGAAATGTGCTCCTCCCGTCGCTCTGGTTGGGTGCGCGTAGTAAAAAGTGCTCCTGGCAGCTAGAGAGTGCCGCGTTGACCACTGTGCATGAAGAAATAAGCACCTGCAACGTTTGGTTTAGGTTTTAGGTGCATTTTTAATCTTATTGCTTAAATCGCATTTTCTCGACGAGCTGAGCACGTTTTCTGAAATGTGCTCCTCCCGTCACTCTGGTTGGGTGCGCACAGTAAAAAGTGCTCTTGGCAGCTAGAGAGTGCCGCGTTGACCACTGCGCATGAAGAAATAAGCACCTGCAACGTTTGGTTTAGGTTTTAGGTGCATTTTTAATTTTATTGCTTAAATCGCATTTTCTCGACGAGCTGAGCACGTTTTCTGAAATGTGCTCCTCCCGTCACTCTGGTTGGGTGCGCACAGTAAAAAGTGCTCTCTGCAGCTAGAGAGTGCCGCGTTGACCACTGCGCATGAAGAAATAAGCACCTGCAACGTTTGGTTTAGGTTTTAGGTGCATTTTTAATTTTATTGCTTAAATCGCATTTTCTCGACGAGCTGAGCACGTTTTCTGAAATGTGCTCCTCCCGTCACTCTGGTTGGGTGCGCATAGTAAAAAGTGCTCTTGGCAGCTAAAGAGTGCCGCGTTGACCACTGCGCACAAAGAAATAAGCACCTGCAACGTTTGGTTTAGGTTTTAGGTGCATTTTAAATTTTATTGCTTAAATCGCATTTTCTCGACGAGCTGAGCACGTTTTCTGAAATGTGCTCCTCCCGTCGCTCTGGTTGTGCGCGCATAGTAAAAAGTGCTCCTGGCAGCTAGAGAGTGCCGCGTTGACCACTGCACATGAAGAAATAAGCACCTACAACGTTTGGTTTAGGTTTTAGGTGCATGTTTTATTTTATTGCTTAAATCGCATTCTCTCGACGAGCTGAGCACGTTTTCTGAAATGTGCTCCTCCCGTCGCTCTGGTTGGGTGCGCGTAGTAAAAAGTGCTCCTGGCAGCTAGAGAGTGCCGCGTTGACCACTGCGCATGAAGAAATAAGCACCTGCAACGTTTGGTTTAGGTTTTAGGTGCATTTTTAATTTTATTGCTTAAATCGCATTTTCTCGACGAGCTGAGCACGTTTTCTGAAATGTGCTCCTCCCGTCACTCTGGTTGGGTGCGCACAGTAAAAAGTTCTCCTGGCAGCTAGAGAGTGCCGCGTTGACCACTGCGCATGAAGAAATAAGCACCTGCAACGTTTGGTTTAGGTTTTAGGTGCATTTTTAATCTTATTGCTTAAATCGCATTTTCTCGACGAGCTGAGCACGTTTTCTGAAATGTGCTCCTCCCGTCACTCTGGTTGGGTGCGCACAGTAAAAAGTGCTCTTGGCAGCTAGAGAGTGCCGCGTTGACCACTGCGCATGAAGATATACGCACCTGCAACGTTTGGTTTAGGTTTTAGGTGCATTTTTAATTTTATTGCTTAAATTGCATTTTCTCGACGAGCTGAGCACGTTTTCTGAAATGTGCTCCTCCCGTCGCTCTGGTTGTGCGCGCATAGTAAAAAGTGCTCCTGGCAGCTAGAGAGTGCCGCGTTGACCACTGCACATGGAGAAATAAGCACCTGCAACGTTTGGTTTAGGTTTTAGGTGCATTTTTAATTTTATTGCTTAAATCGCATTTTCTCGACGAGCTGAGCACGTTTTCTGAAATGTGCTCCTCCCGTCGCTCTGGTTGGGTGCGCACAGTAAAAAGTGCTCTTGGCAGCTAGAGAGTGCCGCGTTGACCACTGCGCATGAAGAAATAAGCACCTGCAACGTTTGGTTTAGGTTTTAGGTGCATTTTTAATTTTATTGCTTAAATCGCATTTTCTCGACGAGCTGAGCACGTTTTCTGAAATGTGCTCCTCCCGTCACTCTGGTTGGGTGCGCATAGTAAAAAGTGCTCCTGGCAGCTAGAGAGTGCCGCGTTGACCACTGCGCATGAAGAAATAAGCACCTGCAACGTTTGGTTTAGGTTTTCGGTGCATTTTTAATCTTATTGCTTAAGTCGCATTTTCTCGACGAGCTGAGCACGTTTTCTGAAATGTGCTCCTCCCGTCACTCTGGTTGGGTGCGCACAGTAAAAAGTGCTCTTGGCAGCTAGAGAGTGCCGCGTTGACCACTGCGCATGAAGAAATAAGCACCTGCAACGTTTGGTTTAGGTTTTAGGTGCATTTTTAATTTTATTGCTTAAATCGCATTTTCTCGACGAGCTGAGCACGTTTTCTGAAATGGGCTCCTCCCGTCGCTCTGGTTGGGTGCGCACAGTAAAAAGAGCTCCTGGCAGCTAGGGAGTTCCGCGTTGACCACTGCGCACGAAGAAATAAGCACCTGCAACGTTTGGTTTAGGTTTTAGGTGCATTTTTTATTTTATTGCTTAAATCGCATTCTCCTGACGAGCTGAGCACGTTTTCTGAAATGTGCTCCTCCCGTCGCTCTGGTTGGGTGCACACAGTAAAAAGAGCTCCTGGCAGCTAGGGAGTGCCGCGTTGACCGCTGCGCACGAAGAAATAAGCACCTGCAACGTTTGGTTTAGGTTTTAGGTGCATTTTTTATTTTATTGCTTAAATCGCATTCTCTCGACGAGCTGAGCACGTTTTCTGAAATGTGCTCCTCCCGTCGCTCTGGTTGGGTGCGCGTAGTAAAAAGTGCTCCTGGCAGCTAGAGAGTGCCGCGTTGACCACTGCGCATGAAGAAATAAGCACCTGCAACGTTTGGTTTAGGTTTTAGGTGCATTTTTAATCTTATTGCTTAAATCGCATTTTCTCGACGAGCTGAGCACGTTTTCTGAAATGTGCTCCTCCCGTCACTCTGGTTGAGTGCGCACAATAAAAAGTGCTCTTGGCAGCTAGAGAGTGCCGCGTTGACCACTGCGCATGAAGAAATAAGCACCTGCAACGTTTGGTTTAGGTTTTAGGTGCATTTTTAATTTTATTGCTTAAATCGCATTTTCTCGACGAGCTGAGCACGTTTTCTGAAATGTGCTCCTCCCGTCACTCTGGTTGGGTGCGCACAGTAAAAAGTGCTCTTGGCAGCTAGAGAGTGCCGCGTTGACCACTGCGCATGAAGAAATAAGCACCTGCAACGTTTGGTTTAGGTTTTAGGTGCATTTTTAATTTTATTGCTTAAATCGCATTTTCTCGACAAGCTGAGCACGTTTTCTGAAATGTGCTCCTCCCGTCGCTCTGGTTGGGTGCGCACAGTAAAAAGAGCTCCTGGCAGCTAGGGAGTGCCGCGTTGACCACTGCGCACGAAGAAATAAGCACCTGCAACGTTTGGTTTAGGTTTTAGGTGCATTTTTAATTTTATTGCTTAAATCGCATTCTCTCGACGAGCTGAGCACGTTTTCTGAAATGTGCTCCTCCCGTCGCTCTGGTTGGGCGCGCATAGTAAAAAGTGCTCCTGGCAGCTAGAGAGTGCCGCGTTGACCACTGCGCATGAAGAAATAAGCACCTGCAACGTTTGGTTTAGGTTTTAGGTGCATTTTTAATTTTATTGCTTAATTCGCATTTTCTCGACAAGCTGAGCACGTTTTCTGAAATGTGCTCCTCCCGTCGCTCTGGTTGGGTGCGCATAGGAAAAAGTGCTCTTGGCAGCTAGAGAGTGCCGCGTTGACCACTGCGCTTGAAGAAATAACCACCTGCAACCTTTGGTTTAGGTTTTAGGTGCATTTTTAATTTTATTGCTTAAATCGCATTTTCTCGACAAGCTGAGCACGTTTTCTGAAATGTGCTCCTCCCGTCGCTCTGGTTGGGTGCGCATAGGAAAAAGTGCTCCTGGCAGCTAGAGAGTGCCGCGTTGAGCACTACGCACGAAGAAATAAGCACCTGCAACGTTTGGTTTAGGTTTTAGCTGCATTTTTAATTTTATTGCTTAAATCGCATTTTCTCGACGAGCTGAGCACGTTTTCTGAAATGTGCTCCTCCCGTCGCTCTGGTTGGGTGCGCACAGTAAAAAGAGCTCCTGGCAGCTAGGGAGATCCGCGTTGACCACTGCGCACGAAGAAATAAGCACCTGCAACGTTTGGTTTAGGTTTTAGGTGCATTTTTTATTTTATTGCTTAAATCGCATTCTCTCGACGAGCTGAGCACGTTTTCTGAAATGTGCTCCTCCCGTCGCTCTGGTTTGGTGCACACAGTAAAAAGAGCTCCTGGCAGCTAGGGAGTGCCGCGTTGACCGCTGCGCACGAAGAAATAAGCACCTGCAACGTTTGGTTTAGGTTTTAGGTGCATTTTTTATTTTATTGCTTAAATCGCATTCTCTCGACGAGCTGAGCACGTTTTCTGAAATGTGCTCCTCCCGTCGCTCTGGTTGGGTGCGCGTAGTCAAAAGTGCTCTTGGCAGCTAGAGAGTGCCGCATTGACAACTGCGCATGAAGAAATAAGCACCTGCAACGTTTGGTTTAGGTTTTAGGTGCATTTTTAATTCTATTGCTTAAATCGCATTTTCTCGACGAGCTGAGCACGTTTTCTGAAATGTGCTCCTCCCGTCGCTCTGGTTGGGTGCGCATAGTAAAAAGTGCTCTTGGCAGCTAAAGAGTGCCGCGTTGACCACTGCGCACAAAGAAATAAGCACCTGCAACGTTTGGTTTAGGTTTTAGGTGCATTTTAAATTTTATTGCTTAAATCGCATTCTCTCGACGAGCTGAGCACGTTTTCTGAAATGTGCTCCTCCCGTCACTCTGGTTGGGTGCGCACAGTAAAAAGTTCTCCTGGCAGCTAGGGAGTGCCGCGTTGAGCACTACGCACGAAGAAATAAGCACCTGCAACGTTTGGTTTAGGTTTTAGCTGCATTTTTAATTTTATTGCTTAAATCGCATTTTCTCGACGAGCTGAGCACGTTTTCTGAAATGTGCTCCTCCCTTCGCTCTGGTTGGGTGCGCACAGTAAAAAGAGCTCCTGGCAGCTAGGGAGTTCCGCGTTGACCACTGCGCACGAAGAAATAAGCACCTGCAACGTTTGGTTTAGGTTTTAGGTGCATTTTTAATTTTATTGCTTAAATCGCATTCTCTCGACGAGCTGAGCACGTTTTCTGAAATGTGCTCCTCCCGTCGCTCTGGTTGGGTGCGCACAGTAAAAAGTGCTCTTGGCAGCTCGGGAGTGCCGCGTTGACCACTGCGCATGAAGAAATAAGCACCTGCAACGTTTGGTTTAGGTTTTAGGTGCATTTTTAATTTTATTGCTTAAATCGCATTTTCTCGACGAGCTGAGCACGTTTTCTGAAATGTGCTCCTCCCGTCGCTCTGGTTGGGCGCGCATAGTAAAAAGTGCTCCTGGCAGCTAGAGAGTGCCGCGTTGACCACTGCGCAAGAAGAAATAAGCACCTGCAACGTTTGGTTTAGGTTTTAGGTGCATTTTTTATTTTATTGCTTAAATCGCATTCTCTCGACGAGCTGAGCACGTTTTCTGAAATGTGCTCCTCCCGTCGCTCTGGTTGGGTGCGCGTAGTAAAAAGTGCTCCTGGCAGCTAGAGAGTGCCGCGTTGACCACTGCGCATGAAGAAATAAGCACCTGCAACGTTTGGTTTAGGTTTTAGGTGCATTTTTAATCTTATTGCTTAAATCGCATTTTCTCGACGAGCTGAGCACGTTTTCTGAAATGTGCTCCTCCCGTCACTCTGGTTGGGTGCGCACAGTAAAAAGTGCTCTTGGCAGCTAGAGAGTGCCGCGTTGACCACTGCGCATGAAGAAATAAGCACCTGCAACGTTTGGTTTAGGTTTTAGGTGCATTTTTAATTTTATTGCTTTAATCGCATTTTCTCGACGAGCTGAGCACGTTTTCTGAAATGTGCTCCTCCCGTCACTCTGGTTGGGTGCGCACAGTAAAAAGTGCTCTTGGCAGCTAGAGAGTGCCGCGTTGACCACTGCGCATGAAGAAATAAGCACCTGCAACGTTTGGTTTAGGTTTTAGGTGCATTTTTAATTCTATTGCTTAAATCGCATTTTCTCGACGAGCTGAGCACGTTTTCTGAAATGTGCTCCTCCCGTCACTCTGGTTGGGTGCGCATAGTAAAAAGTGCTCTTGGCAGCTAAAGAGTGCCGCGTTGACCACTGCGCACAAAGAAATAAGCACCTGCAACGTTTGGTTTAGGTTTTAGGTGCATTTTAAATTGTATTGCTTAAATCGCATTCTCTCGACGAGCTGAGCACGTTTTCTGAAATGTGCTCCTCCCGTCACTCTGGTTGGGTGCGCACAGTAAAAAGTTCTCCTGGCAGCTAGGGAGTGCCGCGTTGAGCACTACGCACGAAGAAATAAGCACCTGCAACGTTTGGTTTAGGTTTTAGCTGCATTTTTAATTTTATTGCTTAAATCGCATTTTCTCGACGAGCTGAGCACGTTTTCTGAAATGTGCTCCTCCCTTCGCTCTGGTTGGGTGCGCACAGTAAAAAGAGCTCCTGGCAGCTAGGGAGTTCCGCGTTGACCACTGCGCACGAAGAAATAAGCACCTGCAACGTTTGGTTTAGGTTTTAGGTGCATTTTTAATTTTATTGCTTAAATCGCATTCTCTCGACGAGCTGAGCACGTTTTCTGAAATGTGCTCCTCCCGTCGCTCTGGTTGGGTGCGCACAGTAAAAAGTGCTCTTGGCAGCTCGGGAGTGCCGCGTTGACCACTGCGCATGAAGAAATAAGCACCTGCAACGTTTGGTTTAGGTTTTAGGTGCATTTTTAATTTTATTGCTTAAATCGCATTTTCTCGACGAGCTGAGCACGTTTTCTGAAATGTGCTCCTCCCGTCGCTCTGGTTGGGCGCGCATAGTAAAAAGTGCTCCTGGCAGCTAGAGAGTGCCGCGTTGACCACTGCGCAAGAAGAAATAAGCACCTGCAACGTTTGGTTTAGGTTTTAGGTGCATTTTTAATTTTATTGCTTAAATCGCATTTTCTCGACAAGCTGAGCACGTTTTCTGAAATGTGCTCCTCCCGTCGCTCTGGTTGGGTGCGCACAGTAAAAAGAGCTCCTGGCAGCTAGGGAGTGCCGCGTTGACCACTGCGCACGAAGAAATAAGCACCTGCAACGTTTGGTTTAGGTTTTAGGTGCATTTTTAATTTTATTGCTTAAATCGCATTCTCTCGACGAGCTGAGCACGTTTTCTGAAATGTGCTCCTCCCGTCGCTCTGGTTGGGCGCGCATAGTAAAAAGTGCTCCTGGCAGCTAGAGAGTGCCGCGTTGACCACTGCGCATGAAGAAATAAGCACCTGCAACGTTTGGTTTAGGTTTTAGGTGCATTTTTAATTTTATTGCTTAATTCGCATTTTCTCGACAAGCTGAGCACGTTTTCTGAAATGTGCTCCTCCCGTCGCTCTGGTTGGGTGCGCATAGGAAAAAGTGCTCTTGGCAGCTAGAGAGTGCCGCGTTGACCACTGCGCTTGAAGAAATAACCACCTGCAACCTTTGGTTTAGGTTTTAGGTGCATTTTTAATTTTATTGCTTAAATCGCATTTTCTCGACAAGCTGAGCACGTTTTCTGAAATGTGCTCCTCCCGTCGCTCTGGTTGGGTGCGCATAGGAAAAAGTGCTCCTGGCAGCTAGAGAGTGCCGCGTTGAGCACTACGCACGAAGAAATAAGCACCTGCAACGTTTTGGTTTAGGTTTTAGCTGCATTTTTAATTTTATTGCTTAAATCGCATTTTCTCGACGAGCTGAGCACGTTTTCTGAAATGGGCTCCTCCCGTCGCTCTGGTTGGGTGCGCACAGTAAAAAGAGCTCCTGGCAGCTAGGGAGATCCGCGTTGACCACTGCGCACGAAGAAATAAGCACCTGCAACGTTTGGTTTAGGTTTTAGGTGCATTTTTTATTTTATTGCTTAAATCGCATTCTCTCGACGAGCTGAGCACGTTTTCTGAAATGTGCTCCTCCCGTCGCTCTGGTTTGGTGCACACAGTAAAAAGAGCTCCTGGCAGCTAGGGAGTGCCGCGTTGACCGCTGCGCACGAAGAAATAAGCACCTGCAACGTTTGGTTTAGGTTTTAGGTGCATTTTTTATTTTATTGCTTAAATCGCATTCTCTCGACGAGCTGAGCACGTTTTCTGAAATGTGCTCCTACCGTCGCTCTGGTTGGGTGCGCGTAGTAAAAAGTGCTCCTGGCAGCTAGAGAGTGCCGCGTTGACCACTGCGCATGAAAAAATAAGCACCTGCAACGTTTGGTTTAGGTTTTAGGTGCATTTTTAATTTTATTGCTTAAATCGCATTTTCTCGACGAGCTGAGCACGTTTTCTGAAATGTGCTCCTCCCGTCGCTCTGGTTGGGTGCGCACAGTAAAAAGAGCTCCTGGCAGCTCGGGAGTGCCGCGTTGACCACTGCGCACAAAGAAATAAGCACCTGCAACGTTTGGTTTAGGTTTTAGGTGCATTTTTTATTGTATTGCTTAAATCGCATTCTCTCGACGAGCTGAGCACGTTTTCTGAAATGTGCTCCTCCCGTCGCTCTGGTTGGGTGCGCGTAGTAAAAAGTGCTCCTGGCAGCTAGAGAGTGCCGTGTTGACCACTGCGCATGAAGAAATAAGCACCTGCAACGTTTGGTTTAGGTTTTAGGTGCATTTTTAATCTTATTGCTTAAATCGCATTTTCTCGACGAGCTGAGCACGTTTTCTGAAATGTGCTCCTCCCGTCACGCTGGTTGGGTGCGCACAGTAAAAAGTGCTCTTGGCAGCTAGAGAGTGCCGCGTTGACCACTGCGCATGAAGAAATAAGCACCTGCAACGTTTGGTTTAGGTTTTAGGTGCATTTTTAATTTTATTGCTTAATTCGCATTTTCTCGACAAGCTGAGCACGTTTTCTGAAATGTGCTCCTCCCGTCGCTCTGGTTGGGTGCGCATAGGAAAAAGTGCTCTTGGCAGCTAGAGAGTGCCGCGTTGACCACTGCGCTTGAAGAAATAACCACCTGCAACGTTTGGTTTAGGTTTTAGGTGCATTTTAAATTTTATTGCTTAAATCGCATTTTCTCGACGAGCTGAGCACGTTTTCTGAAATGTGCTCCTCCCGTCCCTCTGGTTGTGCGCGCATAGTAAAAAGTGCTCCTGGCAGCTAGAGAGTGCCGCGTTGACCACTGCACATGAAGAAATAAGCACCTGCAACGTTTGGTTTAGGTTTTAGGTGCATGTTTTATTTTATTGCTTAAATCGCATTCTCTCGACGAGCTGAGCACGTTTTCTGAAATGTGCTCCTCCCGTCGCTCTGGTTGGGTGCGCGTAGTACAAAGTGCTCCTGGCAGCTAGAGAGTGCCGCGTTGACCACTGCGCATGAAGAAATAAGCACCTGCAACGTTTGGTTTAGGTTTTAGGTGCATTTTTAATTTTATTGCTTAAATCGCATTTTCTCGACGAGCTGAGCACGTTTTCTGAAATGTGCTCCTCCCGTCGCTCTGGTTGGGTGCGCACAGTAAAAAGAGCTCCTGGCAGCTAGGGAGTGCCGCGTTGACCACTGCGCACGAAGAAATAAGCACCTGCAACGTTTGGTTTAGGTTTTAGATGCATTTTTTATTTTATTGCTTCAATCGCATTCTCTCGACGAGCTGAGCACGTTTTCTGAAATGTGCTCCTCCCGTCACTCTGGTTGGGTGCGCACAGTAAAAAGTGCTCCTGGCAGCTAGGGAGTGCCGCGTTGAGCACTACGCACGAAGAAATAAGCACCTGAAACGTTTGGTTTAGATTTTAGCTGCATTTTTAATTTTATTGCTTAAATCGCATTTTCTCGACGAGCTGAGCACCTTTTCTGAAATGTGCTCCTCCCGTCGCTCTGGTTGGGTGCGCACAGTAAAAAGAGCTCCTGGCAGCTAGGGAGTTCCGCGTTGACCACTGCGCACGAAGAAATAAGCACCTGCAACGTTTGGTTTAGGTTTTAGGTGCATTTTTAATTTTATTGCTTAAATCGCATTCTCTCGACGAGCTGAGCACGTTTTCTGAAATGTGCTCCTCCCGTCGCTCTGGTTGGGTGCACACAGTAAAAAGTGCTCTTGGCAGCTCGGGAGTGCCGCGTTGACCACTGCGCATGAAGAAATAAGCACCTGCAACGTTTGGTTTAGGTTTTCGGTGCATTTTTAATTTTATTGCTTAAATCGCATTTTCTCGACGAGCTGAGCACGTTTTCTGAAATGTGCTCCTCCCGTCGCTCTGGTTGGGCGCGCATAGTAAAAAGTGCTCCTGGCAGCTAGAGAGTGCCGCGTTGACCACTGCGCAAGAAGAAATAAGCACCTGCAACGTTTGGTTTAGGTTTTAGGTGCATTTTTAATTTTATTGCTTAAATCGCATTTTCTCGACAAGCTGAGCACGTTTTCTGAAATGTGCTCCTCCCGTCGCTCTGGTTGGGTGCGCACAGTAAAAAGAGCTCCTGGCAGCTAGGGAGTGCCGCGTTGACCACTGCGCACGAAGAAATAAGCACCTGCAACGT
Source organism: Syngnathus floridae (assembly GCF_059516105.1). NCBI lineage: Eukaryota > Metazoa > Chordata > Actinopteri > Syngnathiformes > Syngnathidae > Syngnathus > Syngnathus floridae. Next base: position 11,294,620 of record NC_142424.1, on the reverse strand, counting down.
TTGGTTTAGGTTTTAGGTGCATTTTTAATTTTATTGCTTAAATCGCATTCTCTCGACGAGCTGAGCACGTTTTCTGAAATGTGCTCCTCCCGTCGCTCTGGTTGGGCGCGCATAGTAAAAAGTGCTCCTGGCAGCTAGAGAGTGCCGCGTTGACCACTGCGCATGAAGAAATAAGCACCTGCAACGTTTGGTTTAGGTTTTAGGTGCATTTTTAATCTTATTGCTTAAATCGCATTTTCTCGACGAGCTGAGCACGTTTTCTGAAATGTGCTCCTCCCGTCACTCTGGTTGGGTGCGCACAGTAAAAAGTGCTCTTGGCAGCTAGAGAGTGCCGCGTTGACCACTGCGCATGAAGATATAAGCACCTGCAACGTTTGGTTTAGGTTTTAGGTGCATTTTTAATTTTATTGCTTAAATCGCATTTTCTCGACGAGCTGAGCACGTTTTCTGAAATGTGCTCCTCCCGTCACTCTGGTTGGGTGCGCATAGTAAAAAGTGCTCCTGGCAGCTAGAGAGTGCCGCATTGACGACTGCGCATGAAGAAATAAGCACCTGCAACGTTTGGTTTAGGTTTTAGGTGCATTTTTAATCTTATTGCTTAAATCGCATTTTCTCGACGAGCTGAGCACGTTTTCTGAAATGTGCTCCTCCCGTCACTCTGGTTGGGTGCGCACAGTAAAAAGTGCTCTTGGCAGCTAGAGAGTGCCGCGTTGACCACTGCGCATGAAGAAATAAGCACCTGCAACGTTTGGTTTAGGTTTTAGGTGCATTTTTAATTTTATTGCTTAAATCGCATTTTCTCGACGAGCTGAGCACGTTTTCTGAAATGGGCTCCTCCCGTCGCTCTGGTTGGGTGCGCACAGTAAAAAGAGCTCCTGGCAGCTAGGGAGTTCCGCGTTGACCACTGCGCACGAAGAAATAAGCACCTGCAACGTTTGGTTTAGGTTTTAGGTGCATTTTTTATTTTATTGCTTAAATCGCATTCTCCTGACGAGCTGAGCACGTTTTCTGAAATGTGCTCCTCCCGTCGCTCTGGTTGGGTGCACACAGTAAAAAGAGCTCCTGGCAGCTAGGGAGTGCCGCGTTGACCGCTGCGCACGAAGAAATAAGCACCTGCAACGTTTGGTTTAGGTTTTAGGTGCATTTTTTATTTTATTGCTTAAATCGCATTCTCTCGACGAGCTGAGCACGTTTTCTGAAATGTGCTCCTCCCGTCGCTCTGGTTGGGTGCGCGTAGTAAAAAGTGCTCCTGGCAGCTAGAGAGTGCCGCGTTGACCACTGCGCATGAAGAAATAAGCACCTGCAACGTTTGGTTTAGGTTTTAGGTGCATTTTTAATCTTATTGCTTAAATCGCATTTTCTCGACGAGCTGAGCACGTTTTCTGAAATGTGCTCCTCCCGTCACTCTGGTTGGGTGCGCACAGTAAAAAGTGCTCTTGGCAGCTAGAGAGTGCCGCGTTGACCACTGCGCATGAAGAAATAAGCACCTGCAACGTTTGGTTTAGGTTTTAGGTGCATTTTTAATTTTATTGCTTTAATCGCATTTTCTCGACGAGCTGAGCACGTTTTCTGAAATGTGCTCCTCCCGTCACTCTGGTTGGGTGCGCACAGTAAAAAGTGCTCTTGGCAGCTAGAGAGTGCCGCGTTGACCACTGCGCATGAAGAAATAAGCACCTGCAACGTTTGGTTTAGGTTTTAGGTGCATTTTTAATTCTATTGCTTAAATCGCATTTTCTCGACGAGCTGAGCACGTTTTCTGAAATGTGCTCCTCCCGTCACTCTGGTTGGGTGCGCATAGTAAAAAGTGCTCTTGGCAGCTAGAGAGTGCCGCGTTGACCACTGCGCACAAAGAAATAAGCACCTGCAACGTTTGGTTTAGGTTTTAGGTGCATTTTTAATTTTGTTGCTTAAATCGCATTCTCTCGACGAGCTGAGCACGTTTTCTGAAATGTGCTCCTCCCGTCACTCTGGTTGGGTGCGCACAGTAAAAAGTGCTCCTGGCAGCTAGGGAGTGCCGCGTTGAGCACTACGCACGAAGAAATAAGCACCTGCAACGTTTGGTTTAGGTTTTAGCTGCATTTTTAATTTTATTGTTTAAATCGCATTTTCTCGACGAGCTGAGCACGTTTTCTGAAATGTGCTCCTCCCGTCCCTATGGTTGGGTGCTTACAGTAAAAAGAGCTCCTGGCAGCTAGGGAGTTCCGCGTTGACCACTGCGCACGAAGAAATAAGCACCTGCAACGTTTGGTTTAGGTTTTAGCTGCATTTTTAATTTTATTGCTTAAATCGCATTTTCTCGACGAGCTGAGCACGTTTTCTGAAATGTGCTCCTCCCGTCACTCTGGTTGGGTGCAAACAGTAAAAAGAGCTCATGGCAGCTAGAGAGTTCCGCGTTGAACACTGCGCACGAAGAAATAAGCACCTGCAACGTTTGGTTTAGGTTTTAGGTGCATTTTTAATTTTATTGCTTAAATCGCATTCTCTCGACGAGCTGAGCACGTTTTCTGAAATGTGCTCCTCTCGTCGCTCTGGTTGGGTGCGCACAGTAAAAAGTGCTCTTGGCAGCTCGGGAGTTCCGCTTTGACCACTGCGCATGAAGAAATAAGCACCTGCAACGTTTGGTTTAGGTTTTAGGTGCATTTTTAATTTTATTGCTTAAATCGTATTTCTCGACGAGCTGAGCACGTTTTCTGAAATGTGCTCCTCCCGTCGCTCTGGTTGGGCGCGCATAGTAAAAAGTGCTCCTGGCAGCTAGAGAGTGCCGCGTTGACCACTGCGCAAGAAGAAATAAGCACCTGCAACGTTTGGTTTAGGTTTTAGGTGCATTTTTAATTTTATTGCTTAAATCGCATTTTCTCGACAAGCTGAGCACGTTTTCTGAAATGTGCTCCTCCCGTCGCTCTGGTTGGGTGCGCACAGTAAAAAGAGCTCCTGGCAGCTAGGGAGTGCCGCGTTGACCACTGCGCACGAAGAAATAAGCACCTGCAACGTTTGGTTTAGGTTTTAGGTGCATTTTTTATTTTATTGCTTAAATCGCATTCTCTCGACGAGCTGAGCACGTTTTCTGAAATGTGCTCCTCCCGTCACTCTGGTTGGGTGCGCACAGTAAAAAGTGCTCCTGGCAGCTAGGGAATGCCGCGTTGAGCACTACGCACGAAGAAATAAGCACCTGCAACGTTTGGTTTAGGTTTTAACTGCATTTTTAATTTTATTGCTTAAATCGCATTTTCTCGACGAGCTGAGCACGTTTTCTGAAATGTGCTCCTCCCGTCGCTCTGGTTGGGTGCGCACAGTAAAAAGAGCTCCTGGCAGCTAGGGAGTTCCGCGTTGACCACTGCGCACGAAGAAATAAGCACCTGCAACGTTTGGTTTAGGTTTTAGGTGCATTTTTTATTTTATTGCTTAAATCGCATTCTCTCGACGAGCTGAGCACGTTTTCTGAAATGTGCTGCTCCCGTCGCTCTGGTTGGGTGCGCGTAGTAAAAAGTGCTCCTGGCATTTAGAGAGTGCCGCGTTGACCACTGCGCATGAAGAAATAAGCACCTGCAACGTTTGGTTTAGGTTTTAGGTGCATTTTTAATTTTATTGCTTAAATCGCATTTTCTCGACGAGCTGAGCACGTTTTCTGAAATGTGCTCCTCCCGTCGCTCTGGTTGGGTGCGCACAGTAAAAAGAGCTCCTGGCAGCTAGGGAGTGCCGCGTTGACCACTGCGCACGAAGAAATAAGCACCTGCAACGTTTGGTTTAGGTTGTAGGTGCATTTTTTATTTTATTGCTTAAATCGCATTCTCTCGACGAGCTGAGCACGTTTTCTGAAATGTGCTCCTCCCGTCGCTCTGGTTGGGTGCGCGTAGTAAAAAGTGCTCCTGGCAGCTAGAGAGTGCCGCGTTGACCACTGCGCATGAAGAAATAAGCACCTGCAACGTTTGGTTTAGGTTTTAGGTGCATTTTTAATTTTGTTGCTTAAATCGCATTCTCTCGACGAGCTGAGCACGTTTTCTGAAATGTGCTCCTCCCGTCACTCTGGTTGGGTGTGCACAATAAAAAGTGCTCTTGGCAGCTAGAGAGTGCCGCGTTGAGCACTACGCACGAAGAAATAAGCACCTGCAACGTTTGGTTTAGGTTTTAGCTGCATTTTTAATTTTATTGCTTAAATCGCATTTTCTCGACGAGCTGAGCACGTTTTCTGAAATGTGCTCCTCCCGTCACTCTGGTTGGGTGCGCACATTAAAAAGAGCTCCTGGCAGCTAGAGAGATCCGCGTTAAACACTGCGCACGAAGAAATAAGCACCTGCAACGTTTGGTTTAGGTTTTAGGTGCATTTTTAATTTTATTGCTTAAATCGCATTCTCTCGACGAGCTGAGCACGTTTTCTGAAATGTGCTCCTCCCGTCGCTCTGGTTGGGTGCGCACAGTAAAAAGTGCTCTTGGCAGCTCGGGAGTGCCGCTTTGACCACTGCGCATGAAGAAATAAGCACCTGCAACGTTTGGTTTAGGTTTTAGGTGCATTTTTAATTTTATTGCTTAAATCGCATTTTCTCGACGAGCTGAGCACGTTTTCTGAAATGTGCTCCTCCCGTCGCTCTGGTTGGGCGCGCATAGTAAAAAGTGCTCCTGGCAGCTAGAGAGTGCCGCGTTGACCACTGCGCAAGAAGAAATAAGCACCTGCAACGTTTGGTTTAGGTTTTAGGTGCATTTTTAATTTTATTGCTTGAATCGCATTTTCTCGACAAGCTGAGCACGTTTTCTGAAATGTGCTCCTCCCGTCGCTCTGGTTGGGTGCGCACAGTAAAAAGAGCTCCTGGCAGCTAGGGAGTGCCGCGTTGACCACTGCGCACGAAGAAATAAGCACCTGCAACGTTTGGTTTAGGTTTTAGGTGAATTTTTTTTTTTATTGCTTAAATCGCATTCTCTCGACGAGCTGAGCACGTTTTCTGAAATGTGCTCCTCCCGTCACTCTGGTTGGGTGCGCACAGTAAAAAGTGCTCCTGGCAGCTAGGGAGTGCCGCGTTGAGCACTACGCACGAAGAAATAAGCCCCTGCAACGTTTGGTTTAGGTTTTAGCTGCATTTTTAATTTTATTGCTTAAATCGCATTTTCTCGACGAGCTGAGCACGTTTTCTGAAATGTGCTCCTCCCGTCACTCTGGTTGGGTGCGCACAGTAAAAAGTGCTCCTGGCAGCTAGGGAGTGCCGCGTTGAGCACTACGCACGAAGAAATAAGCACCTGCAACGTTTGGTTTAGGTTTTAGCTGCATTTTTAATTTTATTGCTTAAATCGCATTTTCTCGACGAGCTGAGCACGTTTTCTGAAATGTGCTCCTCCCTTCGCTCTGGTTGGGTGCGCACAGTAAAAAGAGCTCCTGGCAGCTAGGGAGTTCCGCGTTGACCACTGCGCACGAAGAAATAAGCACCTGCAACGTTTGGTTTAGGTTTTAGGTGCATTTTTAATTTTATTGCTTAAATCGCATTCTCTCGACGAGCTGAGCACGTTTTCTGAAATGTGCTCCTCCCGTCGCTCTGGTTGGGTGCGCACAGTAAAAAGTGCTCTTGGCAGCTCGGGAGTGCCGCGTTGACCACTGCGCATGAAGAAATAAGCACCTGCAACGTTTGGTTTAGGTTTTAGGTGCATTTTTAATTTTATTGCTTAAATCGCATTTTCTCGACGAGCTGAGCACGTTTTCTGAAATGTGCTCCTCCCGTCGCTCTGGTTGGGTGCGCACAGTAAAAAGAGCTCCTGGCAGCTAGGAAGTGCCGCGTTGACCACTGCGCACGAAGAAATAAGCACCTGCAACGTTTGGTTTAGGTTTTAGGTGCATTTTTTATTTTATTGCTTAAATCGCATTCTCTCGACGAGCTGAGCACGTTTTCTGAAATGTGCTCCTCCCGTCGCTCTGGTTGGGTGCGCGTAGTAAAAAGTGCTCCTGGCAGCTAGAGAGTGCCGCGTTGACCACTGCGCATGAAGAAATAAGCACCTGCAACGTTTGGTTTAGGTTTTAGGTGCATTTTTAATTTTATTGCTTAAATCGCATTTTCTCGACGAGCTGAGCACGTTTTCTGAAATGTGCTCCTCCCGTCACTCTGGTTGGGTGCGCATAGTAAAAAGTGCTCTTGGCAGCTAAAGAGTGCCGCGTTGACCACTGCGCACAAAGAAATAAGCACCTGCAACGTTTGGTTTAGGTTTTAGGTGCATTTTAAATTTTATTGCTTAAATCGCATTTTCTCGACGAGCTGAGCAAGTTTTCTGAAATGTGCTCCTCCCGTCGCTCTGGTTGTGCGCGCATAGTAAAAAGTGCTGCTGGCAGCGAGAGAGTGCCGCGTTGACCACTGCACATGAAGAAATAAGCACCTGCAACGTTTGGTTTAGGTTTTAGGTGCATTTTACATTTTATTGCTTAAATCGCATTCTCTCGACGAGCTGAGCACGTTTTCTGAAATGTTCTCCTCCCGTCGCTCTGGTTGGGTGCGCACAGTAAAAAGAGCTCCTGGCAGCTAGGGAGTGCCGCGTTGACAGCTGCGCATGAAGAAATAAGCACTTGCAACGTTTGGTTTAGGTTTTAGGTGCATTTTTAATTTTATTGCTTAAATCGCATTTTCTCGACGAGCTGAGCACGTTTTCTGAAATGTGCTCCTCCCGTCGCTCTGGTTGGGTGCGCACAGTAAAAAGAGCTCCTGGCAGCTAGGGAGTGCCGCGTTGACCACTGCCCACGAAGAAATAAGCACCTGCAACGTTTGGTTTAGGTTTTAGGTGCATTTTTAATTTTATTGCTTAAATAGCATTCTCTCGACGAGCTGAGCACGTTTTCTGAAATGTGCTCCTCCCGTCGCTCTGGTTGGGTGTGCATAGTAAAAAGTGCTCTTGACAGCTTGAGAGTGCCGCGTTGACCACTGCGCATGAAGAAATAACCACCTGCAACGTTTGGTTTAGGTTTTAGGTGCATTTTTAATTTTATTGCTTAAATCGCATTCTCTCGACGAGCTGAGCACGTTTTCTGAAATGTGCTCCTCCCGTCGCTCTGGTTGTGCACGCATAGTAAAAAGTGCTCCTGGCAGCTAGAGAGTGCCGCGTTGACCACTGCGCATGAAGAAACAAGCACCTGCAACGTTTGGTTTAGGTTTTAGGTGCATTTTTAATTTTATTGCTTAAATCGCATTTTCTCGACGAGCTGAGCACGTTTTCTGAAATGTGCTCCTCCCGTCGCTCTGGTTGGGTGCGCACAGTAAAAAGAGCTCCTGGCAGCTAGGGAGTGCCGCGTTGACAACTGCGCATGAAGAAATAAGCACCTGCAACGTTTTGGTTTAGGTTTTAGGTGCATTTTTATTTTTATTGCTTAAATCGCATTTTCTCGACGAGCTGAGCACGTTTTCTGAAATGTGCTCCTCCCGTCACTCTGGTTGGGTGTGCATAGTAAAAAGTGCTCTTGGCAGCTAGAGAGTGCCGAGTTGACCACTGCGCATAAAGAAAAACCACCTGCAACGTTTGGTTTAGGTTTTAGGTGCATTTTTAATTTTATTGCTTAAATCGCATTTTCTTGACGAGCTGAGCACGTTTTCTGAAATGTGCTCCTCCCGTCACTCTGGTTGGGTGCGCATAGTAAAAAGTGTTCTTGGCAGCTAGAGAGTGCCGCGTTGACCACTGCGCATGAAGAAATAAGCACCTGCAACGTTTGGTTTAGGTTTTAGGTGCATTTTTAATTTTATTGCTTAAATCGCATTTTCTCGACGAGCTGAGCACGTTTTCTGAAATGTGCTCCTCCCGTCACTCTGGTTGGGTGCGCACAGTAAAAAGTAATCTTGGCAGCTAGAGAGTGCCGCGTTGACCACTGCGCATGAAGAAATAAGCACCTGCAACGTGTGGTTTAGGTTTTAGGTGCATTTTTAATTTTATTGCTTAAATCGCATTCTCTCGACGAGCTGAGCACGTTTTCTGAAATGTGCTCCTCCCGTCGCTCTGGTTGTGCGCACATAGTAAAAAGTGCTCTTGGCAGCTAGAGAGTGCCGCGTTGACCACTGCGCATGAAGAAATAAGCACCTGCAACGTTTGGTTTAGGTTTTAGGTGCATTTTTAATTTTATTGCTTAAATCGCATTTTCTCGACAAGCTGAGCACGTTTTCTGAAATGTGCTCCTCCCGTCGCTCTATTTGGGTGCGCACAGTAAAAAGAGCACCTGGCAGCTAGGGAGTGCCGCGTTGACCACTGCGCACGAAGAAATAAGCACCTGCAACGTTTGGTTTAGGTTTTAGGTGCATTTTTAATTTTATTGCTTAAATCGCATTCTCTCGACGAGCTGAGCACGTTTTCTGAAATGTGCTCTTCCCGTCGCTCTGTTTGGGTGCACGTAGTAAAAAGTGCTCCTGGCAGCTAGAGAGTGCTGCGTTGACCATTGCGCACGAAGAAATAAGCACCTGCAACGTTTGGTTTAGGTTTTAGGTGCATTTTTAATTTTATTGCTTAAATTGCATTTTCTCGACGAGCTGAGCACGTTTTCTGAAATGTGCTCCTCCCGTCGCTCTGGTTGGGCGCGCATAGTAAAAAGTGCTCTTGGCAGCTAGAGAGTGCCGCGTTGACCACTGCGCATGAAGAAATAAGCACCTGCAACGTTTGGTTTAGGTTTTAGGTGCATTTTTAATTTTATTGCTTCAATCGCATTTTCTCGACGAGCTGAGCACGTTTTCTGAAATGTGCTCCTCCCGTCGCTCTGGTTGGGTGCGCATAGTAAAAAGTGTTCTTGGCAGCTAGAGAGTGCCGCGTTGACCACTGCGCATGAAGAAATAAGCACCTGCAACGTTTGGTTTAGGTTTTAGGTGCATTTTTAATTTTATTGCTTAAATCGCATTTTCTCGACGAGCTGAGCACGTTTTCTGAAATGTGCTCCTCCCGTCGCTCTGGTTGGGCGCGCATAGTAAAAAGTGCTCCTGGCAGCTAGAGAGTGCCGCGTTGACCACTGCACATGAAGAAATAAGCACCTGCAACGTTTGGTTTAGGTTTTAGGTGCATTTTTTAATTTTATTGCTTAAATTGCATTTTCTCGACGAGCTGAGCACGTTTTCTGAAATGTGCTCCTCCCGTCACTCTGGTTGGGTGTGCATAGTAAAAAGTGCTCTTGGCAGCTAGGGAGTGCCGCGTTGACCACTGCGCATAAAGAAATAACCACCTGCAACGTTTGGTTTAGGTTTTAGTTGCATTTTTAATTTTATTGCTTGAATCGCATTTTCTCGACAAGCTGAGCACGTTTTCTGAAATGTGCTCCTCCCGTCGCTCTGGTTGTGCGAGCATAGTAAAAAGTCCTCCTGGCAGCTAGAGAGTGCCGCGTTTACCACTGCTCATGAAGAAATAAGCACCTGCAACGTTTGGTTTAGGTTTTAGGTGCATTTTTAATTTTATTGCTTAAATCGCATTTTCTCGACGAGCTGAGCACGTTTTCTGAAATGTGCTCCTCCCGTCACTCTGGTTGGGTGTGCATAGTAAAAAGTGCTCTTGGCAGCTAGAGAGTGCCGAGTTGACCACTGCGCATAAAGAAATAACCACCTGCAACGTTTGGTTTAGGTTTTAGGTGCATTTTTAATTTTATTGCTTAAATCGCATTTTCTCGACGAGCTGAGCACGTTTTCTGAAATGTGCTCCTCCCGTCACTCTGGTTGGGTGCGCATAGTAAAAAGTGCTCTTGGCAGCTAGAGAGTGCCGCGTTGATCACTGCGCTTGAAGAAATAAGCACCTGCAACGTTTGGTTTAGGTTTTAGGTGCATTTTTAATTTTATTGCTTAAATCGCATTTTCTCGACGAGCTGAGCACGTTTTCTGAAATGTGCTCCTCCCGTCGCTCTGGTTGTGCGCGCATAGTAAAAAGTGCTCCTGGCAGCTAGAGAGTGCCGCGTTTACCACTGCTCATGAAGAAATAAGCACCTGCAACGTTCTGTTTAGGTTTTAGGTGCATTTTTAATTTTATTGCTTAAATCGCATTTTCTCGACGAGCTGAGCACGTTTTCTGAAATGTGCTCCTCCCGTCGCTCTGGTTGTGTGCGCACAGTAAAAAGAGCTCCTGGCAGCTAGAGAGTGCCGCGTTGACCACTTCGCACGAAGAAATAAGCACCTGCAACGTTTGGTTTAGGTTTTAGGTGCATTTTTAATTTTATTGCTTAAATCGCATTCTCTCGACGAGCTGAGCACGTTTTCTGAAATGTGCTCCTCCCGTCGCTCTGGTTGGGTGCGCGTAGTAAAAAGTCCTCCTGGCAGCTAGAGAGTGCCGCGTTGACCACTGCGCATGAAGAAATAAGCACCTGCAACGTTTGGTTCAGGTTTTAGGTGCATTTTTAATTTTATTGCTTAAATCGCATTTTCTCGACGAGCTGAGCACGTTTTCTCAAATGTGCTCCTCCCGTCGCTCTGGTTGTGCGCGCATAGTAAAAAGTGCTTCTGGCAGCTAGAGAGTGCCGCGTTGACCACTGCGCATGAAGAAATAAGCACCTGCAACGTTTGGTTTAGGTTTTAGGTGCATTTTTAATTTTATTGCTTGAATCGCATTTTCTCGACGAGCTGAGCACGTTTTCTGAAATGTGCTCCTCCCGTCGCTCTGGTTGGGTGCGCACAGTAAAAAGAGCTCCTGGCAGCTAGGGAGTGCCGCGTTGACCACTGCGCATGAAGAAATAAGCACCTGCAACGTTTGGTTTAGGTTTTAGGTGCATTTTTAATTTTATTGCTTAAATCGCATTCTCTCGACGAGCTGAGCACGTTTTCTGAAATGTGCTCCTCCCGTCGCTCTGGTTGGGTGCGCACAGTAAAAAGAGCTCCTGGCAGCTAGGGAGTGCCGCGTTGACCACTGCACACGAAGAAACAAGCACCTGCAACGTTTGGTTTAGGTTTTAGGTGCATTTTTAATTTTATTGCTTAAATCGCATTTTCTCGACGAGCTGAACACGTTTTCTGAAATGTGCTCCTCCCGTCGCTCTGGTTGTGCGCGCATAGTAAAAAGTGCTCCTGGCAGCTAGAGAGTGCCGCGTTGACCACTGCGCATGAAGAAATAAGCACCTGCAACGTCTGGTTTAGGTTTTAGGTGCATTTTTAATTTTATTGCTTAAATCGCATTTTCTCGACGAGCTGAGCACGGTAAAAAGTGCTCTTGGCAGCTAGAGAGTGCCGCGTTGACCACTGCGCATGAAGAAATAAGCACCTGCAACGTTTGGTTTAGGTTTTAGGTGCATTTTTAATTTTATTGCTTCAATCGCATTCTCTCGACGAGCTGAGCACCTTTTCTGAAATGTGCTCCTCCCGTCGCTCTGGTTGTGCGCATATAGTAAAAAGTGCTCCTGGCAGCTAGAGAGTGCCGCGTTGACCACTGCGCATGAAGAAATAAGCACCTGCAACGTTTGGTTTAGGTTTTAGGTGCATTTTTAATTTTATTGCTTGAATCGCATTTTCTCGACGAGCTGAGCACGTTTTCTGAAATGTGCTCCTCCCGTCACTCTGGTTGGGTGCGCATAGTAAAAAGTGCTCTTGGCAGCTAGAGAGTGCCGCGTTGACCACTGCGCTTAAAGAAATAAGCACCTGCAACGTTTGGTTTAGGTTTTAGGTGCATTTTTAATTTTATTGCTTAAATCGCATTTTCTCGACGAGCTGAGCACGTTTTCTGAAATGTGCTCCTCCCGTCGCTCTGGTTGTGCGCGCATAGTAAAAAGTGCTTCTGGCAAATAGAGAGTGCCGCGTTGACCACTGCGCATGAAGAAATAAGCACCTGCAACGTTTGGTTTAGGTTTTAGGTGCATTTTTAATTTTATTGCTTAAATCGCATTTTCTCGACGAGCTGAGTACGTTTTCTGAAATGTGCTCCTTCCGTCACTCTGGTTGGGTGCGCACAGTAAAAAGTGCTCCTGGCAGCTAGGGAGTGCCGCGTTTACCACTGCGCATGAAGAAATAAGCACCTGCAACGTTTGATTTAGGTTTTAGGTGCATTTTTAATTTTATTGCTTAAATCGCATTTTCTCGACGAGCTGAGCACGTTTTCTGAAATGTGCTCCTCCCGTCACTCTGGTTGAGTGCGCACAGTAAAAAGTGCTCCTGGCAGCTAGGGAGTGCCGCGTTGACCACTGCGCATGAAGAAATAAGCACCTGCAACGTTTGGTTTAGGTTTTAGGTGCATTTTTAATTTTATTGCTTAAATTGCTATTTCTCGACGAGCTGAGCACGTTTTCTGAAATGTGCTCCTCCCGTCGCTCTGGTTGGGTGCGCACAGTAAAAAGAGCTCCTGGCAGCTAGGGAGTGCCGCGTTGACCACTGCGCACGAAGAAATAAGCACCTGCAACGTTTGGTTTAGGTTTTAGGTGCATTTTTAATTTTATTGCTTAAATCGCATTCTCTCGACGAGCTGAGCACGTTTTCTGAAATGTGCTCGTCCCGTCGCTCTGTTTGGGTGCACGTAGTAAAAAGTGCTCCTTGCAGCTTGAGAGTGCCGCGTTGACCACTGCGCATGAAGAAATAAGCACCTGCAACGTTTGGTTTAGGTTTTAGGTGCATTTTTAATTTTATTGCTTGAATCGCATTTTCTCGACGAGCTGAGCACGTTTTCTAAAATGTGTTCCTCCCGTCACTCTGGTTGGGTGCGCACAGTAAAAAGTGCTCCTGGCAGCTAGGGAGTGCCGCGTTGACCACTGCGCATGAAGAAATAAGCACCTGCAACGTTTGGTTTAGGTTTTAGGTGCATTTTTAATTTTATTGCTTAAATTGCATTTTCTCGACGAGCTGAGCACGTTTTCTGAAATGTGCTCCTCCCGTCGCTCTAGTTGGGTGCGCACAGTAAAAAGAGCTCCTGGCAGCTAGGGAGTGCCGCGTTGACCACTGCGCACGAAGAAATAAGCACCTGCAACGTTTGGTTTAGGTTTTACGTGCATTTTTAATTTTATTGCTTAAATCGCATTCTCTCGACGAGCTGAGCACGTTTTTTGAAATGTGCTCCTCCCGTCGCTCTGGTTGGGTGCGCGTAGTAAAAAGTCCTCCTGGCAGCTAGAGAGTGCCGCGTTGACCACTGCGCATGAAGAAACAAGCACCTGCAACGTTTGGTTTAGGTTTTAGGTGCATTTTTAATTTTATTGCTTGAATCGCATTTTCTCGACGAGCTGAGCACGTTTTCTGAAATGTGCTCCTCCCGTCACTCTGGTTGGGTGCGCACAGTAAAAAGTGCTCTTGGCAGCTAGGGAGCTCCGCGTTGACCACTGCGCATGAAGAAATAAGCACCTGCAACGTTTGGTTTAGGTTTTATGTGCATTTTTAATTTTATTGCTTAAATCGCATTTTCTTGACGAGCTGAGCACGTTTTCTGAAATGTGCTCCTCCCGTCGCTCTGGTTGTGCGCGCATAGTAAAAAGTGCTCTTCGCAGCTAGAGAGTGCCGCGTTGACCACTGCGCATGAAGAAATAACCACCTGCAACGTTTGGTTTAGGTTTTAGGTGCATTTTTAATTTTATTGCTTAAATCGCATTTTCTCGACGAGCTGAGCACGTTTTCTGAAATGTGCTCCTCCCGTCGCTCTGGTTGGGTGCGCACAGTAAAAAGAGCTCCTGGCAGCTAGGGAGTGCCGCGTTGACCACTGCGCACGAAGAAATAAGCACCTGCAACGTTTGGTTTAGGTTTTAGGTGCATTTTTAATTTTATTGCTTAAATCGCATTCTCTCGACGAGCTGAGCACGTTTTCTGAAATGTGCTCCTCCCGTCACTCTGGTTGGGTGCGCATAGTAAAAAGTGCTCTTGGCAGCTAGAGAGTGCCGCGTTGACCACTGCGCATGAAGAAATAAGCACCTGCAACGTTTGGTTTGAGTTTTAGGTGCATTTTTAATTTTATTGCTTAAATCGCATTTTCTCGACGAGCTGAGCACGTTTTCTGAAATGTGCTCCTCCCGTCGCTCTGGTTGGGCGCGCATAGTAAAAAGTGCTCTTGGCAGCTAGAGAGTGCCGCGTTGACCACTGCGCATGAAGAAATAACCACCTGCAACGTTTGGTTTAGGTTTTAGGTGCATTTTTAATTTTATTGCTTAAATCGCATTTTCTCGACGAGCTGAGCACGTTTTCTGAAATGTGCTCCTCCCGTCACTCTGGTTGGGTGTGCATAGTAAAAAGTGCTCTTGGCAGCTAGAGAGTGCCGAGTTGACCACTGCGCATAAAGAAATAACCACCTGCAACGTTTGGTTCAGGTTTTAGGTTCATTTTTAATTTTATTGCTTAAATCGCATTTTCTAGACGAGCTGAGCATGTTTTCTAACATGTATTCCTCCCGTCACTCTGGTTGGGTGTGCATAGTAAAAAGTGCTCTTGGCAGCTAGAGAGTGCCGCGTTGACCACTGCGCATGAAGGTTGGTTTAGGTTTTAGGTGCATTTTTTATTTTATTGCTTAAATCGCATTCTCTCGAAGAGCTGAGCACGTTTTCTGAAATGTGCTCCTCACGTCGCTCTGGTTGGGTGCACGTAGTAAAAAGTGCTCCTGGAAGCTAGAGAGTGCCGCGTTGACCACTGCGCATGAAGAAATAAGCACCTGCAACGTTTGGTTTAGGTTTTAGGTGCATTTTTAATTTTATTGCTTAAATCGCATTTTCTCGACGAGCTTAGCACGTTTTCTGAAATGTGCTGCAGCAAGCTTTGATGTCTATTCATATGCAAATGAGTTAAGGGGTCATAAAATTTTATGATCTATTGATGTTAAGATTTATGACGTATTTTATTGGTGGTCATAAATTCTTTAGCGGGTTGGTGGCATCAAGATGGCGCCAGTTGTGACGGCGCCATCTTTGACTGTCGCCATTTTGGTTTGCTAGCGCTATTTTTAAGATGTGGATATGTATGGGTATGTATTTTTATGAATCAAACCAGTTGCAGCACCTGGGCTAGCTTTGCTCCCAGCCCCCTGAGCTACGTGTGCTTACGTGCATGTGAGATTGGAGGGGAGCCTTTTTGTTGAGAAGGCGAAGGGGAGGGGGTGTTTGTGATTGTGGTGGGGGGTTTGTGACAGGGGCCAACATTATAGGTCTCAAAGTTGGTTGGAAGAGAGTTGCATATAATTTGAGAAACAATAGCTCAGCCAAAGTTATCTGAAAGCGAGAGACGCATGTAATTTGGTATGTAATTTGGTAAACATTGCTTTAGCGGATCAAGGGGCTTTTGTTGAGAAAATCACACTGTTACAAGTCACAAGTTATCTCTAATGTAATTTGACAAACAATAGTGGAGTCGGTATTACTGGGGCCAAGGATATGCTGTAGAGACTGTTTGAACCGTTTAATTTTGGAGGGAGACAGACGAAGGCCTCTGTTTTTTATGAAGGCTGTCTAAGTTTAAAACATATCCTGATTTTTTTTAAAAAAAACACGTGATACACAGAGGTGTGGTTTGAGAGAGGGGCTGGACCTGTTGTTCGTATATTTACGCGAGAGTATCATGCTGATAGTTCATAGAAAAAAGAGCTAAAGCTGTGGTGTTAAACTGCAAACCTGAAGCTCGAATCATGATAGCAGAAACGCCGGTCAGTATCCATCTTTGCCGCAGAGGCCCCGATGGTCTGCTAGATGCCCCTAGAAAGAAACAAATGTATCTTAGGCGTATGCAACAAAGGCCTACAGAAAAACTTGAGCGGAGCTGGCAGCTAACACCAGAGACTCTATGGGGATTTCATTTTTTTTTTACGAGACTGGTGAGTTGTCTTTCTTCATGAGAAACCAAGAGAGCTCTGGTTCAAACATCAACAACAACAACAACAACAATTGCGAGCAGACAGGCGCGTATGGCTCGTTGAACTCGAATGACTGGGCTGTCTTAAATCAACTCTTGCCAGAGGTTTTGACTGAATTTCTCAAGGAATACGGGTTAGAAGGTGAGCTGAATGCAACTTGGATTTCAAAAATCACAGCCAGCGGGAGATGTTTTTTCCGGCTGAAAGTTTCTCCTCAAACTGTTGATGGGGCAGAAGACGGAGAGCTAATCGATTTAATGTTTCTAAAACTTGAAGTGTTCAACAGCGAATGCGGTCTTTTCCAGACAATTTTGAATATACCGTTATCCGAATGGGATCAAAAGATGCAAGCTTATGGTGAGAGTATTACAGGGCTTTTTCTATCAAGCCGTGTCTGGACAAATGTCGTCGGAGTGAAACGTAAACTGGCTTTAGATTAACCCTTACTAAAAAATTAAGTTTAAACCCCTGGCGCACAGAGAGAGAGGAAGAGGAGGAGGAGGAGGGGGCACCCCTTCTACAACACCCACCACTCAAACAGCAGGGGGCCTCTCAGGTGTCGGGGTAACTGTATCTACAAAAGACGGTTACAAGGGTGTTTTAAGATTATACGTTCTCTTACAGATTTAGCCGAATCAAAATAGGTTTGTGTTGTTTCTGCTGTGTCTTGTAGAAGAAAATATAATGGATCATACAAACCTTACGTCGACGGAGTCAGATTTCTTAGCAAACATTTCTGAAATAGATTTGCCGTCATCTAGCCATCGAAGCGACACACCAGAGCTAGATTTATCAAACGTTAACAATGCGTGTACGAGTCAAATAACAGATTTGCTCAACAATGTGACCGCTGCTTTGTCAGAGGGGGAGAGACCAGACAGTCCTGCTATTCTCACTCATTTACAGGCTGCCATAGACGAATTGAACAATCGAAGCCCGAATGAAGGTGGACAGAGTCCTACACAAATCCCGTCACAATTGCTAAACATGATAGCAGAATTAAACAACCATGCTAATGACAGCGACGGGCGTATCAGTCCTGACATTCCTATCCAGTTGCTAAACATCATCCAAAATCTAAATACACAGCCTCTGGTTGACCCGTTGACCGCTAACTCTCGCGATTCATCACCACCGGCTGCTATTGACGACGTTCGGCCGATATTTCAGCCTAACAACTGTTCTGTTATAACTGATCATGAAATAGACGTTATTGATGACAACACACCAGCGTTTCAACACACGCCCCAGCAATCTAACAACGGTTCTGTATTAGCTGACCAACGCGGCGGTTCGGTTGTAATCAACAGGCCGCATTTCAATAATGTAGAGGTGAGACGACAGTTAAATATACCATCGCAACAGAACATTAATGATTTTGCAACCTTCTACCTCCAGATTGAAGACAGAATAGATGATGTCTTGCAAGAGGTAGCTAGCAGGGCGCAAACAGGTGATGTAATTCAGATAGAGCTCGCGGCTGGTAACGATAGAGCTCACATCTACCAGCAAACTAGTGATATAAACTCTATCCGAGATAATGTATCAAACTTGCTTGAACGTTTAGCCCAATCAAATACAGAGCTTCTGGCTGATGAGGGCTTAGAGCTCATTGTACAAATAGTCACTCCATTGCGTGGTGGTAGTGGAATACGTCGAAGGCTGTTGAACACTACCAACAGAGAGATTTTGAGGTTGAAAAAACGACACCTACACATACCTCGTAAAAAAGACAATAATTTGTGTTTCGCTCTCTCGCTAACCTATCTGCTAAATGACACACTGACAACAAAACAAGCCACAAGACATGCACGGCTCTTACATGAGAGTGTAGGATTGGATTGTCAAACACCTGTGAGTCTGGGCGATGTCCATAAATTTGAGAAAGTCCTCAAACGGAAAATAACTGTAATGTATCGAAAAGAGTACTGCCGCCCCATGACCTTTTTCGACACGCGTTACCCCAAAACAGATAACGACACTTTATTTGTCTTAAACCTTGAGGGCCACTATTACGGCGTGAAAGCGATTGAGGCATTTGTCGGCCACGCATTCTTCTGCAGGTATTGTTACAAAGGGCATGAGAATTGGCAACAGCATCAGTGTGCAGGACACTGTGGCGTTTGTCTTGATCCATGCTGTAAACAGCGAGGGTTTAAACCTATCATCTGCCCCGACTGTAACAAATCTTGTCGTAATGAGGAATGCCTTATCAAACATAAAGAGTCCCGATCAATGAATCGTGTGAGCAACTGCACTTCATACAAAAAATGCTTGGAGTGTGGTCTCCAGTATTATCTGAAAGCGGATGGTACCGGTGCTAAACATCGCTGCCCCGTTAATAAATGCGCAGTGTGTGATGAGATCATAAATCAAGATGACGCCTTATTGAACCCCCACATGTGCTACATTCAGCCCATCAAACCTCAACCACCGTGCAAAAATGTAGTCTACTACGATTTCGAAACTTATGTAGACACAAACGGTTTACACAAACCTTTTCTCATCTGCTGCAGATCGAATAGACTGACGAAGCATTGGTATGGCACAGATTGCGTTGATGAATTTCTCAGATTTTTCCGAAGGCCACGGTTTAAACAAACTACGTTTGTTGCACATAATGCGAGAGGTTTTGATTCATACATACTGATAAGGAGAATGCTCGAATTAGGTCTCAAACTCGACATTCTGATGCAAGGGAGTAAAGTTCTATCATTTGTCGATTTAGACACAAAATCACGATTCATAGACTCTCTCTCATTCTTGACGATGCCTCTAAGCGCAATGCCTAAGGCCCTGGGGTTTGAAGACAAATCAAAGGGGTACTTCCCACACAAATTCAGCTCTTTAGAGCATCTAAACTACGTCGGGTCTCACCCTGACCCCACGTACTACGGCACCGAGCGAATGTCACCCTCTCAACGATCAAAGTTTGACGAGTGGTATGCCAAAGAAGCTAGCAATGTGTTTGATTTTGCTAAACAGGCAATAGCCTACTGCGAGAATGATGTTGATCTGTTAATGCAAGGGTGTGAAAAATTCAGGAGTGAGTTTTTTGAGGCCACCGGAACAGACCCATTCAATGCGGTAACAATTGCGTCGGCGTGCATGAAAGTTTTCCGAGCTAATTTTCTGACCCCTCAAACACTAGCCATTACACCATCAGACAACTATATGCGTCAGTACAAAGCTTTCTCGCACGATTCTATTCAGTACATGCAATGGATCATGCACAGTCAAAATATCCAAATTAGACACGCATTGAACGGTGGTGAAGTTAGGATAGACAACTACTTTGTAGATGGTTATTGTGAAATCGGGGGCGTAAAAATAGTGTTTGAGTATTTCGGTTGTTATCACCACGGCTGCGCAGAATGCTTCGACCTCTCTAAAATATGCCCGACAACCAAACGCCGTTTTCAGGAGAGGTTTGATAAAACACAAAAGAAAATTCAGGATCTACAGCTTAGACAGGATGTGTACCTTGTAATTATGTGGGAGCATGAATGGTTGCAAATGAAAAAGATGGACATAGAGGTGAAGGAATTCCTTAAAAAATCCAAATTTCCTGCACCGCTCAAACCGAGGCAGGCTCTTTTTGGGGGCCGAACAAACGCATTCGTTTTAAAATACACGGCAGAGCCAGACGAGCGTGTGTTGTATGTTGATGTGACATCATTGTATCCTTTCATCAACAGTACAGCCACCTACCCAATCGATCATCCAACGATTATCCACAGTGATTTTAAAGACCCTAGGTCGTATTTTGGTTTCATCAGCGCCACAGTCAACCCACCCAGTGGTTTATATTTTCCCGTTCTACCGTTCAAAACAGCTAAAGGTAAACTCGTCTTCACACTGTGCCGTACATGCGCCGAGTGTAACAACCAGCAGACGGCGTGTACACATAGTGATGAGCAAAGATCGTTGACAGGTGTTTGGACAACCCCTGAATTTGTTAAGGCACTAGATCTCGGGTACACGGTTGCGGAAATTACAGAAGTGTGGCATTACACAAGAACGAGCGACACAATTTTCCGTGATTACATGCGAACATTTCTAAAAGGTAAACAAGAATCTTCAGGTTATCCAGCTCACGTGGTCAACCAGGCTGACAGAGAAAGATACTTAGAAGAGTATGCCGTTCATCAAGGTATCCAACTCGATCCTTCCAAAATTGCTGTAAACCCTGGCAAAAGACAAGTGTCAAAACTCTGTCTTAACAATCTGTGGGGAAAACTCGCGCAACGTGACAACATGGCAAACACAAAAATTGTGACAAAATCAGAGGATTTTTTTGAGCTTCTGTTTTCAGGTCTGTACAATGTGAAATTCTTCCATTTTATCAATGAGAAGCTCTCAATTGTGCAGTATTGTATCAACATAAACAATGAGATCCCCGCCTCAAAAACATCAAACGTGGCTGCAGCGTGTTTCACAACAGCCTATGCACGCTTAAAAATGTACAGCTATTTAGAAATTTTACAGAGGCGTGTCCTTTACACCGATACAGACAGCCTCGTGTACACTGTGAAGCCAGGTGAAAGTGTTCTCCCTCTAGGTGATTATCTGGGTGATTTGACAGATGAGCTTTCGAACGACAGCATTTTAGAATTTGTCTCAGCCGGTCCCAAAACATACGCTTACAAAACACGAGGATCATCTCAGACGGTCATGAAGGTGAAGGGTATCACACAAAGTCACGAATCCGGTCGCGGCATCAATCTCGATAGCATGCTCCGTTTGGTTCAAGGGTACATCGATACAGCAGGTGCAACCTCAGATGTGCTATACGCACCGCAACATAATATCGTTCGCGATAAGAGAGAGTTTCATCTCAGAAACATGTCATTTTCCAAGCGGCTTCGTGTGGTGTACGATAAAAGAAGGCTGCTAGAACGAGGCACCACTCAACCGTTTGGCTACTGATATTTCTATCTATCTATCCATACGTGTGTCTGCGTGTGTGGAAATGGCTTTCAATCAGATTGAATTCGACCCCAGATTAGAACTTCCTTTCTCATCTTTAGTCGCAGGGCCTTCAGGTTGTGGGAAGACTTTCTTTGTAAAAAATGTATTGCAAAATCCTGAACATGTTCTAAGAAAAAAACCTGATAATATTGTCTGGGTTTATACTTCACATTAACCAATGTACGATGAGCTCAAAAACCTGAATAAAGACATTGTTTTTATCAAGGGGCTGCCTGAATCTTTTGATGACGAGAAGCTGTTCCCGCCACACCAGCACCATCTACTGATTCTGGATGACGTCATCTTCCAAGATTCGGATAACCCTGAAGTGGTCCGAATATTCACCCAATATAGACATCATAAAAATTTAAGCGTTATAATGCTAACGCAGAATGTATTCCATCAGGGCAAATTTAGCCGTACTATTAGTTTAAACAGTAATTATTTGATTTTGTTCAAAAACCCCCGTGATAAACAGCAGGTGAGTGTCCTGGCGAATCAAATTTCTCCCGGCAACCGGAAGGTTTTCCTGGAATGCTTTGAAGATGCTACAAGAGAGCCGCATGGGTATTTACTGGTAGATTTGACACCTTCATGCCCAGAACAATATAGACTACGTACAGGTGTACTACATAACCAGTGGCCTGTCGTTTATATACCCAAACAATAAAACGATTACGAAGCTTTTAAAAACAAACGCACCGTTACTCAAATCTCTGTTTACATCCAAACCGGCCAAACGTAAGCATTTGCTACTCAGAGGCCCTAGTAGTCTGGTGAAAGCGTTATGTGAGATTGCTCTAAATCTTCTTAAAGGACATGTACCCTTAAAATCAAAACTTTACAAGAGACTTAAAAAGCAAAAGAAAAATATCCGCTTTTTGGCTGATAAGAAAAATACTTTGAAGAAGAAAAGAGCTGTGTTAGTTCAGAAAGGTGGTTTTATATTACCGTTGCTGGCCGCTTTCGCACCTGTTCTCGGAAGTGTCATTAGTGGCTTTATGAGCAAATCATAAAAAATGAGTTTGAAAACGGCTCAGAAAATGTTCCTGATTTCACCTTATCAGTTCGAGAGGCTGAATCGACCCGCTCCGACCATCCGTGATACAGCAGAGCATTCTTTGGATGAAGAGATGAAACAGGTTTTGGATAATAAAAATTTAAATCAATATGAAAAGATCAAAATTTATCAGACCTTAATGCAGCGTTACTTGGGGCTGGTCAAACAAAAAGACTCCGAGCAAATTCCTATTACGATTCGCAACGAAGCCAATGAGGAGGGAGAAAGAAAGACCGGAGATGAGACCACAATAGAGGTGACAGGTAGACGCTATGAGGATATCTTGGACGCCATAGGTCCACGTTTACGGCGTAACGCCAACTATGTGCTGAAAAGACTGTCGGCAGAAGATGTAAGCTGGACACCGTTAAGTGAATTTATTTTTAGAGGGAAAACTATCA
Organism: Syngnathus floridae; assembly: GCF_059516105.1. NCBI lineage: Eukaryota > Metazoa > Chordata > Actinopteri > Syngnathiformes > Syngnathidae > Syngnathus > Syngnathus floridae. The sequence goes on along the minus strand of NC_142424.1, from coordinate 11,272,483 downwards.
AAGGCTCCCATATGAGCGATCTGTTGAGACATTTGTGTGCGAGTGGGAAAAAAATCAACGAGAACCGGTAGGATGGAGTGAATTTCTTCGGACGCTAGCCCGATTAAACTTACCGGAAACAAGCTTCTCCAACCCCTTGGCTCGCGCAGATTTTAAACGTTTGAAATACGCTACAGGTGAAGATGAGGATGTTTCTTATGTGGAAGATGTTAACGTGATGAGAAAAAGAAAAAGGACGTCGCCGATAGTAAAATGGGTTAGTTATTAGATGATACTCTATTGTTGTTAGTGAAAAAAAAACACATGACTCTGTAACTCTCTTTAACAATGTTTATTGAATAAAAGAGATTTTTATAAAACATTAACACGGTTTCAGACAATGACATTTTTTAAATTTATGCAATGAACATGATGTTTGCCCGCCACACATCCGGTCTGGCCTTCGGCATTTTTTGACAAACTCACTAACCATGGCGTCGTTATGGAGAGGATCCGAATTGTAATGAGTCAGCACTTCGCGATAGGTGAGGCCCCGCCCACGTTGACTTAGATAATACACGCAATGTTGACCGCAGGTGTCTGTGAGCTCGTGTTGCAACTGCCCGTTCTGATAGTCGACCCGTTTAGAATGCTTCTTCAGAAATCTGTATATACTCGACGGGAAGTACGGGCTGTCCGGTGGCAGACCAAAAGGATCAAAGAATGTGGCCGAGCCGTCCGATTCTAAAGTCAAAGCAAGCCAGTGCTCACCGGGTAAATGTCTTGGATGCGTGTTGACGATGTAATATTTTGGAGGCGGGTCTCTGACGTCAGCTAACTCATCCGATGCGAAAACACCTCCGAATAATGTTCTCTGCATCCGGGTCATAATCATGTCCAGTTCACGACCGTTCATAGCGTTAATAATAGTCCATCAATACTTCCCTCTTAGCATTAATCTCGATAAGCGAATCGTATGCAGCGTATACGATAAGGGTCGCAGTATGTGGTAATGGGGTTCTGAAGCGCAAATCGAGTCTTAGGACCCCGTTATTCACAGGTGACAAAGCCCCGGAATCATCTACCTGACTTAAATTGAAAACAAAAAGTGAGTAGCCCTGACTAAAATCCTGTTGATCGATACAAAGAGGTAGGTCTTTCAGAAAACGCCCTGTTGCTGTGTATAAATTATGAAATTCACGTGTACATATCCCAGCTTCGAAATTGGGCTGAAAAGCTTTGGTAGGTATTTGTCGACCTTCGTGGCTGAGAGCTAAATACTCTATGTTATAATGCAAAAAATTAAACGGGTTTAAATCTCTCCGTCCCATGAAACTGTTGTGGTTTACGAGCGCTATTACAATTTGCTTGGGGATGTGGCCGAGGAATAGATTATCCTGATGACAAATTCGTGAGTTTTGTGGTATACTGAAGGTCTTCATATTGATTCTGGTCAACGGATAAAGGGCGTTACCTTTCTGTAAAGCGGCGGCGTGACCTATTGCCACAGCCGGTGAAATTGATACTTTTTTCACAAACAGGGATGCTCCTAGTATTTTGAGACACGAATCACTGTCTGGAGCGCTCATGAGACAGAAATCATCAGAAGCTCTAGTTAACTTTAGACGTAGATCCACATTATTCAATAGATGGCGTTCGGAAAAGAAAATATCTCCATGAAGCGGTCCCGTAAGATGAAATTCACGTGAGCCGGCAATCTGCTGTGCCCGCCGCACAAAACCAGCGTTAGCCACACCCTCTTCAAAAGAAATAGAGTCCATACGCCCCCTAGCGTCCTTAGCGAACATTCCTGCTGTGAATTGTGACTCCAAAGAATCGTTTGAAAAGTTTAACAGCAGCTCGATGATGGATCTGTATGCGTGTGTAGCACTAGATTGTGAGATTAACCGCCCACCCAACGAAATATCTAATTGACTAAAAATTGTGTTTATAGGGAAATTCACGATGCCGACTTGCTCCTGCGGTGGAATATTTGTCCCATCCCTACGCGTCACCTTTGCACGGAGATGTAGTAAAGTGTCGGATAAATCTAAATATTTTGAGCCGTCCCCGGGGATAAAGAACTCTATAGGCCCCTGGTCCACAATCGCTGACAATGGCTGAAATTCGACATATGAGCTATCTTCTATGGAGAATGCGGTCAAGGGAGCCGTAAAAAGGTCCAGACTTGATAAAGTCGCCTCGTGGCTCTTGAAATGTAGAAGGGCCATTTTTTAAGAGTAAATATCTGTCTTGTGTCTTCTCCGCTTTTTTTTAAGGACTGGTCTGAGTGTCTTTTCCTTTTAACGGTCCTCTTTCTCCGCCCCCCAGGGTGGATCGTCCCACGTGACAATACAGCAAGCCCGGAACCTTCTTGCTCGGGGCCTTGTTTCTGGTGGATTCTTTGAATGACGCGCCCCGCTACATCCGTTGCTATGTTTTTAGCGGCGGCTTGAAGATGTGGCTTCGCCAAGTTAAACCCGTTTTTAAACAAAGGCATCACGAAACGAAATAATTTTGCAAAAATAGATCCAATCCCTCGTCCATACTGAACCGGTGCGCCTGCGTAGCCTTGAAACGAGCCCCCCACTTGTGTTTCGTAATAATCAACAAAACGGTACAAATCAGGATGCATTGACGATGACGTCATTTTTTTTTTTTTAATTTATTATTTCGATCTAAAATGCAGAGTGAGAATAACCTTCCCGTATTCGAAATCTAACGGGTTGTTCTGGTCTGATCGCAGGTAAACCGAAATGGTTTCAATATGGCTTCTGCACACATCTAAATAGTAAACCAGATTAAACGTTTTGTTTACAACTTCACCAAAGTTACCCTCAAGAGGCAGAGTTCGAAGCATTGGGGCGTACGCGTCACCAACTGTCTGATGGTGGATGATGTCTGTGTAGATGAACATAAAATATGATCCGGCTCTTATATCGGCAGGATGTTGTGCGTTGACGCCTTCCGGTTTGAGTGACAGCCAGTGCTCGGGATTTATTCCGACAATATACGCCAGGGGGCTCTTGAACATAATTCTCAATCCTTCTTCGCCCGAAAACATGAATCTCTGTTTATGCTGATCAAATCGGACGTCAATCTTTTTGTTACTCGCTTTAGTTAATAGAGTTTGAATGTCCAAAGCTAACGAGTCATAATTTTGATAAACACCTCCCCTTGTTTTGAGCATATGTCGAATTTCTGAGTCGTCTTGGAATGTATCACCTCTAGGGGGCGGATTTTTAGGTTGTTTTAGATAAAAGTTCCGTTTTTTCTCAGGGATGGTTGGGATTGTGTTTATGTACGAAATCTCGCATAACCCGACCTCCCACGAACCTTTTAAATCGATATGTTGAGCCAGTTCCGTTTTAAATTCTGTGAGCGTGTTTGCACTAAAAAGATGTACACTTGCGTTTGACGCTAATGTGACGTAGAATTCTCTCTGGTGGTCACCCATCTTGTAATTTCCACAGAATGGCCGTTTTAGAGATTGTCAGATGTTTTTAATACTCTTTGTGGGTACCCAACTGTCGAATTTGGCTGGCCAGCCCACCCAGTGGACGAGGGACTCGCGTTTACCTGACACGGTGCGTGATTTAAGAATTTTCTGTATGCGAAAAATTTTATTTTTTTTAATTTTTACTTTTTGTAATTCAGCTTCGTAAAAACTGCCTTCTACAGGCATACCATCCAAGTCTGATATTTTATAGACGGGAGGAACGCGGTGGAGATGCTGTCTTATTCTGAAAATTTCATCCGTGTAACTTTGTAAATAACCTTTTTCAAAATTCCCTTTTATTTTGGAAATTCGCACAGTGTCGCCCGGTGCGAACCGAAACTTGCACGCCCGTCGGAAAGGATTTCTCGCGTAGAGGTTAGTGAAAACTATATTCTTATTCCCTTCGTTTACAGCGTTAGGTGTCATTTTTATACTGCTGTGAAAACTGTCGTTATAACAATAACAATCCTGAATTACATCCACGTATCGGTGTGTGTTCTTAGCAGTGAAATATCTCCACATCCGCGTTTTTAAAGTTTTGTTGAACCTTTCGATCGTCTGCGCTTTAGTGTCCGAGACGGTGGAAAAATGTGTAATATTGTGCTTTCTCATTAATTTCTGGAAATGTTTGTTAAAAAACTCCGCCCCTTTATCTGTTTGAAGGCGTAATGGTGAACCGCTAACTGCTAGGATACCTTCAAATGCTTCGGTAACATGCGTACCTGTTTTTGCTTTCAAAACACGCACATATGCTCGTTTTGAGAAGATATCGATTACGGTTAGTAAATATTTATAACCATCGTTGTAGCGCGCAAGTGATTGCATATCGCATAAATCTGCTTGGAATTGTCTCATAGGACCTCGAACAAAAACTTTATTTCTAGGAAAAGTTATTCTGGCTGGTCTGTGTAAAGTGTACGCGTCCTGATCGGATAAAAAAGCTTTTACTTTTTTAATGTTAAGTGTTTTTACAACTATCAGCCGCTCCTCTATGCAGGCGTCTCTCTCCCCCAAAACTAGCTGGATTCTTAGCACAATAATAGAGTCTGTGAAGACACCTGTCGCCACCCATTGTTAGGTAAGTTCTGGCGGATAACAGATTGTGACGCTGTTAATAAAACAAACAGGTATGATATCTTGCGATTTCGAATTGAATAAACACAGAGAAACAGTCACTTTTCCGGTCACAATAGTTTATTACAGAAAAAATCAAACTAGTTCTTAAAAATAGCTGCCCCCTTTGGCCTCACACACACACACACACACACGCACGCACACTGAGCTTTTAGGCCTCGTCGGCGCAGTTAATGGAGATGAGCAATTCGGAGACCACGGCTGGAGCGTTGTCCTCGGTGAAAGTGGACACCAGCACCTCGGTTATGTCCATAAAGTCCTTATCTTGCACCTTGCTTTTCGCCACCTTTATGTTACCGCGGCGGTCCACCAGAGCGTTAACAAACCTTTTGAAGTTTTCCTTGGACAGGTCTTCCAGCGCGTCCATCACGAGCCCCTTTTTAGTGGGCATTATTTCAAATTTTAGCGGGGAATTAAGTCGAGAAGTTAGTAAACGTGCGAGATGAGAGGTCCGAACGCACTGCTGCTGCTTTGGGCGGTCTCTCGCTTTCGATTTGGCTTTTTTTTTTTTCCTCTGTGTAGGCGTGTCTCTCTCTCCCCCTACCCTCCCCCTAAACTAACAGGATTCTTAGCAACAATTATAGAGTCTCTGAAGACATCTCTCACCAATGAATAAACACAGAGAAACAGTCACTTTTCCGGTCACAATAGTTTATTACAGAAAAAAATCAAACTAGTTCTTAAAAAACATTACTAGTAAACGGAAACAAGTGTAAAACATCTTTCTATAAATCCTAAGGTTTAACATAACGCATGAACGATGATAGCATAGGTGTTAGTTTGGACCCCATTAGAGTTTTAAACTTCTTTAGCTCGCCCCCTGTTACATCTAGAAGGACTGCTAGCAAAGTTATCAATTGACCCCACATTTTTTTCACAATACCTCCCATTCTGTCTTTCCAAACGTTCTAAATAATAGAGCGACTTCGGTGCTGCTCAACACAGTGGCATGCGCTTCTTGTTTTATCGCACGGAGCCGTGTAAAGATCTTGCACTCGTGAGCTAGGTCATGTAGAATGGCAGAAACAGAATTGCGAATGTTTATAAGGGGTGCAGAGGTTTTAAAATAGAAAAACATTGTCGACAACGTGTGGAGGAAGTCAGCATTACACAACTCAGCCGTCACTGTTGCATAATTCGCGTAAATATAAAAGTCTCGATCCTCAACATACAAGCACGTGTGGTGCATTTGGCTGAGATCATCAAGAGCACATCCGTCACACTTAGATTTAGCATGCTTAATCAATGCATCATACAAAAGATGAACCACCATCAGTTTTAGACGTGTGTAGTCTTCAATCACCAACCAATTAAGTGGTTCAACACACATATTATACTCTGAGCCTTGCTGTGTGTTGATTTTCCCAGGCGTCGAGCTCATCGAAGAAACGACCCCAAACTCAAGGGCCAGCTGAGGGTCATCACCCTCCTCAAAATCAGCGGGCAGGTGCGATTCTGCCTCTTCGAGTAAGACTCTAATGTCAGCAGCAGACAAGCTGGGCAAATCCATGCCGTTTTCAGGATAGCGTGCGCAGGCGTCATCAAACAATTCGATGGCTCGTGACGAGGACCACGGTTCATGCTGTTGCGGTCTCTGCTGCTCCTCCTGCTGTTGCTGCCCCGAGGTTTCAGGTGTTTCAAACACGTCAAAAGTTGATGACAAGGCTCCATAGAGAGAATCGGGTTGCAGATCGTCGAGGCAGATGGGTGAGAGGCATTCGCTCGGGTCGGGTGTAGGTAGTGAAAGAATCTCAAACCTTTCCGCCCATGTCTCAGGCCGCGCTGGTGTTGGTTCCGGCGACGCGACGAAAGTTGTATCAGCAGCATCATCTGGTTCGGCCTCAGAGTTTTCAGGGGTGGACCAGAATGTGATGTCAGGCCCATGTTCCATAGGTATAAAACGTGGTAAAAGTCTTCTGGCAAGCATTTTCTGAGCCATTGTCTTTCCTGCGTGTGTGCGTGTGTGAAAGAGGAGTCTGGGGGCCTGGTTTTATACAATTTAGATAGTTATGCTAATGACTATCACCCCCCAGCTTTCACTGACTGCAGGTGAGAAAAAGATGGAGGCTAGGAGGGGTTAGGAGGAGGAACAGAGTCTTGTGTGTTGAAGAGGGCCAGGGGTTTAAACTTAATTTTTTAGTAAGGGTTAATCTAAAGCCAGTTTACGTTTCACTCCGACGACATTTGTCCAGACACGGCTTGATAGAAAAAGCCCTGTAATACTCTCACCATAAGCTTGCATCTTTTGATCCCATTCGGATAACGGTATATTCAAAATTGTCTGGAAAAGACCGCATTCGCTGTTGAACACTTCGAGTTTTAGAAACATTAAATCGATTAGCTCTCCGTCTTCTGCCCATCAACAGTTTGAGGAGAAACTTTCAGCCGGAAAAAACATCTCCCGCTGGCTGTGATTTTTGAAATCCAAGTTGCATTCAGCTCACCTTCTAACCCGTATTCCTTGAGAAATTCAGTCAAAACCTCTGGCAAGAGTTGATTTAAGACAGCCCAGTCATTCGAGTTCAACGAACCATACGCGCCTGTCTGCTCGCAATTGTTGTTGTTGTTGTTGTTGTTGATGTTTGAACCAGAGCTCTCTTGGTTTCTCATGAAGAAAGACAACTCACCAGTCTCGTAAAAAAAATTAAATCCCCATAGAGTCTCTGGTGTTAGCTGCCAGCTCCGCTCAAGTTTTTCTGTAGGCCTTTGTTGCATACGCCTAAGATACATTTGTTTCTTTCTAGGGGCATCTAGCAGACCATCGGGGCCTCTGCGGCAAAGATGGATACTGACCGGCGTTTCTGCTATCATGATTCGAGCTTCAGGTTTGCAGTTTAACACCACAGCTTTAGCTCTTTTTTTCTATGAACTATCAGCATGATACTCTCGCGTAAATATACGAACAACAGGTCCAGCCCCTCTCTCAAACCACACCTCTGTGTATCACGTGTTTTTTTAAAAAAAAATCAGGATATGTTTTAAACTTAGACAGCCTTCATAAAAAACAGAGGCCTTCGTCTGTCTCCCTCCAAAATTAAACGGTTCAAACAGTCTCTACAGCATATCCTTGGCCCCAGTAATACCGACTCCACTATTGTTTGTCAAATTACATTAGAGATAACTTGTGACTTGTAACAGTGTGATTTTCTCAACAAAAGCCCCGTGATCCTCTAAAGCAATGTTTACCAAATTACATACCAAATTACATGCGTCTCTCGCTTTCAGATAACTTTGGCTGAGCTATTGTTTCTCAAATTATATGCGACTCTCTTCCAACCAACTTTGACACCTATAATGTTGGCCCCTGTCACAAACCCCCCCACCCCAATCACAAACACCCCCTCCCCTTCGCATTCTCAACAAAAAGGCTCCCCTCCAATCTCACACGCACGTAAGCACACGTACCTCAGGGGGCTGGGAGCAAAGCTAGCCCAGGTGCTGCACCTGTTTTGATTCATAAAAATACATACCCATACATATCCACATCTTAAAAATGGCGCTAGCAAACCAAAATGGCGACAGTCAAAGATGGCGCCGTCACAACTGGCGCCATCTTGATGCCACCAACCCGCTAATGAATTTATGACCCCCAATAAAATACGTCATAAATCTTAACATCAATAGATCATAAAATTTTATGACCCCTTAACTCATTTGCATATGAATAGACATCAAAGCTTGCCGCATTATAATTCGTGCGCATAGTAAAAAGTGCTCTTGGCAGCTAGAGAGTGCCGCGTTGACCACTGCGCATGAAGAAATAAGCACCTGCAACGTTTGGTTTAGGTTTTAGATGCATTTTTAATTTTATTGCTTAAATCGCATTTTCTCGACGAGCTGAGCACGTTTTCTGAAATGTGCTCCTCCCATCGCTCTGGTTGGGTGCGCATAGTAAAAAGTGCTCTTGGCAGCTAGAGAGTGCCGCGTTGACCACTGCGCATGAAGAAATAACCACCTGCAACGTTTGGTTTAGGTTTTGGGTGCATTTTTAATTGTATTGCTTACATCGCATTTTCTCGACGAGCTGAGCACGTTTTCTGAAATGTGCTCCTCCCGTCACTCTTGTTGGGTGTGCATAGTAAAAAGTGCTCTTGACAGCTAGCGAGTGCCGCGTTGACCACTGTGCATGAAGAAATAACCACCTGCAACGTTTGGTTTAGGTTTTAGATGCATTTTTAATTTTATTGCTTAAATCGCATTTTCTCGACGAGCTGAGCACGTTTTCTGAAATGTGCTCCTCCCGTCGCTCTGGTTGGGTGCGCACAGTAAAAAGAGCTCCTGGCAGCTAGGGAGTGCCGCGTTGACAACTGCGCACGAAGAAATAAGCACCTGCAACGTTTGGTTTAGGTTTTAGGTGCATTTTTAATTTTATTGCTTAAATGGCATTCTCTCGACGAGCTGAGCACGTTTTCTGAAATATGCTCCTCCCGTCGCTCTGGTTGGGTGCGCGTAGTAAAAAGTCCTCCTGGCAGCTAGAGAGTGCCGCGTTGACCACTGCGCATGAAGAAATAAGCACCTGCAACGTTTGGTTTAGGTTTTAGGTGCATTTTTAATTTTATTGCTTAAATCGCATTTTTTTGACGAGCTGAGCACGTTTTCTGAAATATGCTCCTCCCATCACTCTGGTTGGGTGCGCACAGTAAAAAGTGCTCTTGGCAGCTAGGGAGTGCCGCGTTGACCACTGCGCATGAAGAAATAAGCACCTGCAACGTTTGGTTTAGGTTTTAGGTGCATTTTTAATTTTATTGCTTAAATCGCATTTTCTCGACGAGCTCAGCACGTTTTCTGAAATGTGCTCCTCCCGTCACTCTGGTTGGGTGCGCACAGTAAAAAGTGCTCCTGGCAGCTAGGGAGTGCCGCGTTGACCACTGCGCATGAAGAAATAAGCACCTGCAACGTTTGGTTTAGGTTTTAGGAGCATTTTTCATTTTATTGCTTAAATCGCATTTTCTCGACTAGCTGAGCACGTTTTCTGAAATGTGGTCCTCCCGTCGCTCTGGTTGGGTGCGCACAGTAAAAAGAGCTCCTGGCAGCTAGGGAGTGCCGCGTTGACCACTGCGCACGAAGAAATAAGCACCTGCAACGTTTGGTTTAGGTTTTAGGTGCATTTTTAATTTTATTGCTTAAATCGCATTCTCTCGACGAGCTGAGCACGTTTTCTGAAATGTGCTCCTCCCGTCGCTCTGGTTGGGTGCGCGTAGTAAAAAGTCCTCCTGGCAGCTAGAGAGTGCCGCGTTGACCACTGCGCATGAAGAAATAAGCACCTGCAACGTTTGGTTTAGGTTTTAGGTGCATTTTTAATTTTATTGCTTAAATCGCATTTTCTCGACGAGCTGAGCACGTTTTCTGAAATGTGCTCCTGCCGTCACTCTGGTTGGGTGCGCATAGTAAAAAGTGCTCTTGGCAGCTAAAGAGTGCCGCGTTGACCACTGCGCATGAAGAAATAACCACCTGCAACGTTTGGTTTAGGTTTTAGGTGCATTTTTAATTTTATTGCTTAAATCGCATTCTCTCGACGAGCTGAGCACGTTTTCTGAAATGTGCTCCTCCCGTCGCTCTGGTTGGGCGCGCATAGTAAAAAGTGCTCCTGGCAGCTAGAGAGTGCCGCGTTGACCACTGCACATGAAGAAATAAGCACCTGCAACGTTTGGTTTAGGTTTTAGGTGCATTTTTAATTTTATTGCTTAAATCGCATTTTCTCGACGAGCTGAGTACGTTTTCTGAAATGTGCCCCTTCCGTCACTCTGGTTGGGTGCGCACAGTAAAAAGTGCTCCTGGCAGCTAGGGAGTGCCGCGTTGACCACTGCGCATGAAGAAATAAGCAACTGCAAAGTTTGGTTTAGGTTTTAGGTGCATTTTTAATTTTATTGCTTAATCGCATTTTCTCAATGAGCTGAGCACGTTTTCTGAAATGTGCTCCTCCCGTCGCTCTGGTTGGGTGCGCACAGTAAAAAGAGCTCCTGGAAGCTAGGGAGTGCCGCGTTGACCACTGCGCATGAAGAAATAAGCACCTGCAACGTTTGGTTTAGGTTTTAGGTGCATTTTTAATTTTATTGCTTAAATCGCATTTTCTCGACGAGCTGAGCACGTTTTCTGAAATGTGCTCCTCCCATCGCTCTGGTTGTGCGTGCATAGTAAAAAGTGCTCCTGGCAGCTAGAGAGTGCCGCGTTGACCACTGCGCATGAAGAAATAAGCACCTGCAACGTTTGGTTTAAGTTTTAGGTGCATTTTTAATTTTATTGCTTAAATCGCATTATCTCGACGAGCTGAGCACGTTTTCTGAAATGTGCTCCTCCCGTCACTCTGGTTGGGCGTGCATAGTAAAAAGTGCTCTTGGCAGCTAGGGAGTGCCGCGTTGACCACTGCGCATAAAGAAATCACCACCTGCAACGTTTGGTTCAGGTTTTAGGTGCATTTTTAATTTTATTGCTTAAATCGCATTTTTTCGACGAGCTGAGCACGTTTTCTGAAATGTGCTCCTCCCGTCGCTTTGGTTGGGCGCGCATAGTAAAAAGTGCTCTTGGCAGCTAGAGAGTGCCGAGTTGACCACTGCGCATGAAGAAATAAGCACCTGCAACGTTTGGTTTAGGTTTTAGGTGCATTTTTAATTTTATTGCTTAAATCGCATTTTCTCGACGAGCTGAGCACGTTTTCTGAAATGTGCTCCTTCCGTCGCTCTGGTTGTGCGCGCATAGTAAAAAGTGCTCCTGGCAGCTAGAGAGTGCCGCGTTGACCACTGCGCATGAAGAAATAAGCACCTGCAACGTTTGGTTTAGGTTTTAGGTGCATTTTTAATTTTATTGCTTAAATCGCATTTTCTCGACGAGCTGAGTACGTTTTCTGAAGTGCTCCTTCCGTCACTCTGGTTGGGTGCGCACAGTAAAAAGTGCTCCTGGCAGCTAGGGAGTGCCGCGTTGACCACTGTGCATGAAGAAATAAGCACCTGCAACGTTTGGTTTAGGTTTTAGGTGCATTTTTAATTTTATTGCTTAAATCGCATTTTCTCGACGAGCTGAGCACGTTTTCTGAAATGTGCTCCTCCCGTCGCGCTGGTTGGGTGCGCACAGTAAAAAGAGCTCCTGGCAGCTAGGGAGTGCTGCGTTGACCACTGCGCACGAAGAAATAACCACCTGCAACGTTTGGTTTAGGTTTAAGGTGCATTTTTAATTGTATTGCTTAAATCGCATTTTCTCGACGAGCTAAGCACGTTTTCTGAAATGTGCTCCTCCCGTCGCTCTGGTTGTGCGCGCATAGTAAAAAGTGCTCCTGGCAGCTAGCGAGTGCCGCGTTGACCACTGCGCATGAATAAATAAGCACCTGCAACGTTTGGTTTAGGTTTTAGGTGCATTTTTAATTTCATTGCTTAAATCGCATTTTCTCGACGAGCTGAGCATGTTTTCTGAAATGTGCGCCTCCCGTCACTCTGGTTGGGTGTGCATAGTAAAAAGTGCTCTTGGCAGCTAGAGAGTGCCGAGTTGACCACTGCGCATAAAGAAATAACCACCTGCAACATTTGGTTCAGGTTTTAGGTGCATTTTTAATTTTATTGCTTAAATCGCATTCTCTCGACGAGCTGAGCACGTTTTCTGAAATGTGCTCCTCCCGTCGCTCTGGTTGGGTGCGCACAGTAAAAAGTCCTCCTGGCAGCTAGAGAGTGCCACGTTGACCACTGCGCATGAAGAAATAAGCACCTGCAACGTTTTGTTTAGGTTTTAGACGCATTTTTTATTTTATTGCTTAAATCGCATTCTCTCGACGAGCTGAGCACCTTTTCTGAAATGTGCTCCTCCCGTCGCTCTGGTTGGGCGCGCATAGTAAAAAGTGCTCTTGGCAGCTAGAGAGTGCCGCGTTGACCACTGCGCATGAAGAAATAAGCACCTGCAACGTTTGGTTTAGGTTTTAGGTGCATTTTTTATTTTATTGCTTGAATCGCATTCTCTCGACGAGCTTAGCACGTTTTCTGAAATGTGCTCCTCACGTCGCTCTGGTTGGGTGCGCGTAGTAAAAAGTGCTCTTGGCAGCTAGAGAGTGCCGCGTTGACCACTGCGCATGAAGAAATAAGCACCTGCAACGTTTGGTTTAGGTTTTACGTGCATTTTTAATTTTATTGCTTAAATCGCATTTTCTCGACGAGCTGAGCACGTTTTCTGAAATGTGCTCCTCCCGTCGCTCTGGTTGTGCGCGCATAGTAAAAAGTGCTCCTGGCAGCTAGAGAGTGCCGCGTTGACCACTGCGCATGAAGAAATAAGCACCTGCAACGTTTGGTTTAGGTTTTAGGTGCATTTTTAATTTTATTGCTTAAATCGAATTTTCTCGACGAGCTGAGTACTTTTTCTGAAATGTGTCCCTTCCGTCACTCTGGTTGGGTGAGCACAGTAAAAAGTGCTCCTGGCAGCTAGGGAGTGCCGCGTTGACCACTGCGCATGAAGAAATAAGCACCTGCAAAGTTTGGTTTAGGTTTTAGGTGCATTTTTAATTTTATTGCTTAATCGCATTTTCTCAATGAGCTGAGCATGTTTTCTGAAATGTGCTCCTCCCGTCGCTCTGGTTGGGTGCGCACAGTAAAAAGAGCTCCTGGAAGCTAGGGAGTGCCGCGTTGACCACTGCGCATGAAGAAATAAGCACCTGCAACGTTTGCTTTAGGTTTTAGGTGCATTTTTAATTTTATTGCTTAAATCGCATTTTCTCGACGAGCTGAGCACGTTTTCTGAAATGTGCTCCTCCCTTCGCTCTGGTTGTGCGTGCATAGTAAAAAGTGCTCCTGGCAGCTAGAGAGTGCCGCGTTGACCACTGCGCATGAAGAAATAAGCACCTGCAACGTTTGGTTTAAGTTTTAGGTGCATTTTTAATTTTATTGCTTAAATCGCATTATCTCGACGAGCTGAGCACGTTTTCTGAAATGTGCTCCTCCCGTCACTCTGGTTGGGTGTGCATAGTAAAAAGTGCTCTTGGCAGCTAGGGAGTGCCGCGTTGACCACTGCGCATAAAGAAATCACCACCTGCAACGTTTGGTTCAGGTTTTAGGTGCATTTTTAATTGTATTGCTTAAATCGCATTTTTTCGACGAGCTGAGCACGTTTTCTGAAATGTGCTCCTCCCGTCGCTTTGGTTGGGCGCCCATAGTAAAAAGTGCTCTTGGCAGCTAGAGAGTGCCGAGTTGACCACTGCGCATGAAGAAATAAGCACCTGCAACGTTTGGTTTAGGTTTTAGGTGCATTTTTAATTTTATTGCTTAAATCGCATTTTCTCGACGAGCTGAGCACGTTTTCTGAAATGTGCTCCTTCCGTCGCTCTGGTTGTGCGCGCATAGTAAAAAGTGCTCCTGGCAGCTAGAGAGTGCCGCGTTGACCACTGCGCATGAAGAAATAAGCACCTGCAACGTTTGGTTTAGGTTTTAGGTGCATTTTTAATTTTATTGCTTAAATCGCATTTTCTCGACGAGCTGAGTACGTTTTCTGAAGTGCTCCTTCCGTCACTCTGGTTGGGTGCGCACAGTAAAAAGTGCTCCTGGCAGCTAGGGAGTGCCGCGTTGACCACTGTGCATGAAGAAATAAGCACCTGCAACGTTTGGTTTAGGTTTTAGGTGCATTTTTAATTTTATTGCTTAAATCGCATTTTCTCGACGAGCTGAGCACGTTTTCTGAAATGTGCTCCTCCCGTCGCGCTGGTTGGGTGCGCACAGTAAAAAGAGCTCCTGGCAGCTAGGGAGTGCTGCGTTGACCACTGCGCACGAAGAAATAACCACCTGCAACGTTTGGTTTAGGTTTAAGGTGCATTTTTAATTGTATTGCTTAAATCGCATTTTCTCGACGAGCTAAGCACGTTTTCTAAAATGTGCTCCTCCCGTCGCTCTGGTTGTGCGCGCATAGTAAAAAGTGCTCCTGGCAGCTAGAGAGTGCCGCGTTGACCACTGCGCATGAAGAAATAAGCACCTGCAACGTTTGGTTTAGGTTTTAGGTGCATTTTTAATTTCATTGCTTAAATCGCATTTTCTCGACGAGCTGAGCATGTTTTCTGAAATGTGCGCCTCCCGTCACTCTGGTTGGGTGTGCATAGTAAAAAGTGCTCTTGGCAGCTAGAGAGTGCCGAGTTGACCACTGCGCATAAAGAAATAACCACCTGCAACATTTGGTTCAGGTTTTAGGTGCATTTTTAATTTTATTGCTTAAATCGCATTCTCTCGACCAGCTGAGCACGTTTTCTGAAATGTGCTCCTCCCGTCGCTCTGGTTGGGTGCGCACAGTAAAAAGTCCTCCTGGCAGCTAGAGAGTGCCGCGTTGACCACTGCGCATGAAGAAATAAGCACCTGCAACGTTTTGTTTAGGTTTTAGGTGCATTTTTTATTTTATTGCTTAAATCGCATTCTCTCGACGAGCTGAGCACCTTTTCTGAAATGTGCTCCTCCCGTCGCTCTGGTTGGGCGCGCATAGTAAAAAGTGCTCTTGGCAGCTAGAGAGTGCCGCGTTGACCACTGCGCATGAAGAAATAAGCACCTGCAACGTTTGGTTTAGGTTTTACGTGCATTTTTAATTTTATTGCTTAAATCGCATTTTCTCGACGAGCTGAGCACGTTTTCTGAAATGTGCTCCTCCCGTCGCTCTGGTTGTGCGCGCATAGTAAAAAGTGCTCCTGGCAGCTAGAGAGTGCCGCGTTGACCACTGCGCATGAAGAAATAAGCACCTGCAACGTTTGGTTTAGGTTTTAGGTGCATTTTTAATTTTATTGCTTAAATCGCATTTTCTCGACGAGCTGAGCACGTTTTCTGAAATGTGCTCCTGCCGTCACTCTGGTTGGGTGCGCACAGTAAAAAGTGCTCTTGGCAGCTAGAGAGTGCCGCGTTGACCACTGCGCATGAAGAAATAACCACCTGCAACGTTTTGTTTAGGTTTTAGGTGCATTTTTAATTTTATTGCTTAAATTGCATTTTCTCGACGAGCTGAGTACGTTTTCTGAAGTGCTCCTTCCGTCACTCTGGTTGGGTGCGCACAGTAAAAAGTGCTCCTGGCAGCTAGGGAGTGCCGCGTTGACCACTGTGCATGAAGAAATAAGCACCTGCAACGTTTGGTTTAGGTTTTAGGTGCATTTTTAATTTTATTGCTTAAATCGCATTTTCTCGACGAGCTGAGCACGTTTTCTGAAATGTGCTCCTCCCGTCGCGCTGGTTGGGTGCGCACAGTAAAAAGAGCTCCTGGCAGCTAGGGAGTGCTGCGTTGACCACTGCGCACGAAGAAATAACCACCTGCAACGTTTGGTTTAGGTTTAAGGTGCATTTTTAATTGTATTGCTTAAATCGCATTTTCTCGACGAGCTAAGCACGTTTTCTGAAATGTGCTCCTCCCGTCGCTCTGGTTGTGCGCGCATAGTAAAAAGTGCTCCTGGCAGCTAGAGAGTGCCGCGTTGACCACTGCGCATGAAGAAATAAGCACCTGCAACGTTTGGTTTAGGTTTTAGGTGCATTTTTAATTTCATTGCTTAAATCGCATTTTCTCGATCAGCTGAGCATGTTTTCTGAAATGTGCGCCTCCCGTCACTCTGGTTGGGTGTGCATAGTAAAAAGTGCTCTTGGCAGCTAGAGAGTGCCGAGTTGACCACTGCGCATAAAGAAATAACCACCTGCAACATTTGGTTCAGGTTTTAGGTGCATTTTTAATTTTATTGCTTAAATCGCATTCTCTCGACGAGCTGAGCACGTTTTCTGAAATGTGCTCCTCCCGTCGCTCTGGTTGGGTGCGCACAGTAAAAAGTCCTCCTGGCAGCTAGAGAGTGCCACGTTGACCACTGCGCATGAAGAAATAAGCACCTGCAACGTTTTGTTTAGGTTTTAGACGCATTTTTTATTTTATTGCTTAAATCGCATTCTCTCGACGAGCTGAGCACCTTTTCTGAAATATGCTCCTCCCGTCGCTCTGGTTGGGCGCGCATAGTAAAAAGTGCTCTTGGCAGCTAGAGAGTGCCGCGTTGACCACTGCGCATGAAGAAATAAGCACCTGCAACGTTTGGTTTAGGTTTTACGTGCATTTTTAATTTTATTGCTTAAATCGCATTTTCTCGACGAGCTGAGCACGTTTTCTGAAATGTGCTCCTCCCGTCGCTCTGGTTGTGCGCGCATAGTAAAAAGTGCTCCTGGCAGCTAGAGAGTGCCGCGTTGACCACTGCGCATGAAGAAATAAGCACCTGCAACGTTTGGTTTAGGTTTTAGGTGCATTTTTAATTTTATTGCTTAAATCGCATTTTCTCGACGAGCTGAGCACGTTTTCTGAAATGTGCTCCTGCCGTCACTCTGGTTGGGTGCGCACAGTAAAAAGTGCTCTTGGCAGCTAGAGAGTGCCGCGTTGACCACTGCGCATGAAGAAATAACCACCTGCAACGTTTTGTTTAAGTTTTAGGTGCATTTTTAATTTTATTGCTTAAATTGCATTTTCTCGACGAGCTGAGCACGTTTTCTGAAATGTTCTCCTCCCGTCGCTCTGGTTGTGCGCGCATAGTAAAAAGTGCTCCTGGCAGCTAAAGAGTGCCGCGTTGACCACTGCGCATGAAGAAATAAGCACCTGCAACGTTTGGTTTAGGTTTTAGATGCATTTTTGATTTTATTGCTTAAATCGCATTTTCTCGACAAGCTGAGCACGTTTTCTGAAATGTGCTCCTCCCGTCGCGCTGGTTGGGTGCGCACAGTAAAAAGAGCTCCTGGCAGCTAGGGAGTGCTGCGTTGACCACTGCGCACGAAGAAATAACCACCTGCAACGTTTGGTTTAGGTTTTAGGTGCATTTTTAATTTTATTGCTTAAATCGCATTTTCTCGACGAGCTGAGCACGTTTTCTGAAATGTGCTCCTCCCGTCGCTCTGGTTGGGCGCGCATAGTAAAAAGTCCTCCTGGCAGCTAGAGAGTGCCGCGTTGACCACTGCGCATAAAGAAATAAGCTCCTGCAACGTTTGGTTTAGGTTTTAGGTGCATTTTTAATTTTATTGCTTAAATCGCATTTTCTCGACGAGCTGAGCACGTTTTCTGAAATGTGCTCCTGCCGTCACTCTGGTTGGGTGCGCATAGTAAAAAGTGCTCTTGGCAGCTAGAGAGTGCCGCGTTGACCACTGCGCATGAAGAAATAACCACCTGCAACGTTTGGTTTAGGTTTTAGGTGCATTTTTAATTTTATTGCTTCAATCGCATTCTCTCGACGAGCTGAGCACGTTTTCTGAAATGTGCTCCTCCCGTCGCTCTGGTTGTGCGTGCATAGTAAAAAGTGCTCCTGGCAGCTAGAGAGTGCCGCGTTGACCACTGCACATGAAGAAATAAGCACCTGCAACGTTTGGTTTAGGTTTTAGGTGCATTTTTTAATTTTATTGCTTAAATTGCATTTTCTCGACGAGCTGAGCACGTTTTCTGAAATGTGCTCCTCCCGTCGCTCTGGTTGGGCGTGCATAGTAAAAAGTGCTCTTGGCAGCTAGAGAGTGCCGCGTTGACCACTGCGCAAGAAAAAATAAGCACCTGCAACGTTTGGTTTAGGTTTTAGTTGCATTTTTAATTTTATTGCTTAAATCGCATTTTCTCGACGAGCTGAGCACGTTTTCTGAAATGTGCTCCTCCCGTCGCTCTGGTTGGGTGCGGACAGTAAAAAGAGCTCCTGGCAGCTATGGAGTGCCGCGTTGAACACTGCGCACGAAGAAATAAGCACCTGCAACGTTTGGTTTCGGTTTTAGGTGCATTTTTAATTTTATTGCTTAAATCGCATTCTCTCGACGAGCTGAGCACGTTTTCTGAAATGTGCTCCTCCCGTCGCTCTGGTTGGGTGCGCGTAGTAAAAAGTCCTCCTGGCAGCTAGAGAGTGCCGCGTTGACCACTGCGCATGAAGAAATAAGCACCTGCAACGTTTGGTTTAGGTTTTAGGTGCATTTTTAATTTTATTGCTTGAATCGCATTTTCTCGACGAGCTGAGCACGTTTTCTGAAATGTGCTCCTCCCATCACTCTGGTTGGGTGCGCACAGTAAAAAGTGCTCTTGGCAGCTAGGGAGTGCCGCGTTGACCACTGCGCATGAAGAAATAAGCACCTGCAACGTTTGGTTTAGGTTTTAGGTGCATTTTTAATTTGATTGCTTAAATCGCATTTTCTCGACGAGCTGAGCACGTTTTCTGAAATGTGCTCCTCCCTTCGCTCTGGTTGGGTGCGCACAGTAAAAAGAGCTCCTGGCAGCTAGGGAGTGCCGCGTTGACCACTGCGCACGAAGAAATAAGCACCTGCAACGTTTGGTTTGGTTTTAGGTGCATTTTTAATTTTATTGCTTAAATCGCATTCTCTCGACGAGCTGAGCACGTTTTCTGAAATGTGCTCCTCCCGTCGCTCTGGTTGTGTGCGCGTAGTAAAAAGTCCTCCTGGCAGCTAGAGAGTGCCGCGTTGACCACTGCGCATGAAGAAATAACCACCTGCAACGTTTGGTTTAGGTTTTAGGTGCATTTTTAATTTTATTGCTTAAATCACATTTTCTCGACGAGCTGAGCACGTTTTCTGAAATGTGCTCCTCCCGTCGCTCTGGTTGGGTGCGCACAGTAAAAAGAGCTCCTGGCAGCTAGGGAGTGCCGCGTTGACCACTGCGCATGAAGAAATAAACACCTGCAACGTTTGGTTTAGGTTTTAGGTGCATTTTTAATTTTATTGCTTAAATCGCATTTTCTCGACGAGCTGAGCACGTTTTCTGAAATGTGCTCCTCCCGTCGCTCTGGTTGGGCGCGCATTGTAAAAAGTGCTCTTGGCAGCTAGAGAGTGCCGCGTTGACCACTGCGCATGAAGAAATAACCACCTGCAACGTTTGGTTTAGGTTTTAGGTGCATTTTTAATTTTATTGCTTAAATCGCATATGCTCGACGAGCTGAGCACGTTTTCTGAAATTTGCTCCTCCCGTCACTCTGGTTGGGTGTGCATGGTAAAAAGTTCTCTTGGCAGCTAGAGAGTGCCGAGTTGACCACTGCGCATAAAGAAATGACCACCTGCAACGTTTTGTTCAGGTTTTAGGTGCATTTTTAATTTTATTGCTTAAATCGCATTTTCTCGACGAGCTGAGCACGTTTTCTGAAATGTGCTCCTCGCGTCACTCTGGTTGGGTGCTCATAGCAAAAAGTGCCCTTGGCAGCTAGAGAGTGCCGCGTTGACCACTGCGCATGAAGAAATAAGCACCTGCAA
The DNA here is from genome assembly GCF_059516105.1 of Syngnathus floridae. Taxonomy (NCBI): domain Eukaryota; kingdom Metazoa; phylum Chordata; class Actinopteri; order Syngnathiformes; family Syngnathidae; genus Syngnathus; species Syngnathus floridae. The sequence goes on along the minus strand of NC_142424.1, from coordinate 11,252,698 downwards.
CGTTTGGTTTAGGTTTTAGGTGCATTTTTAATTTTATTGCTTGAATCGCATTTTCTCGACAAGCTGAGCACGTTTTCTCAAATGTGCTCTTCTCGTCGCTCTGGTTGGGTGCGCACAGTAAAAAGAGTTCCTGGCAGCTAGGGAGTGCCGCGTTGACCACTGCGCACGAAGAAATAAGCACCTGCAACGTTTGGTTTGGTTTTAGGTGCATTTTTAATTTTATTGCTTAAATCGCATTCTCTCGACGAGCTGAGCACGTTTTCTGAAATGTGCTCCTCCCGTCGCTCTGGTTGGGTGCGCGTAGTAAAAAGTCCTCCTGGCAGCTAGAGAGTGCCGCGTTGACCACTGTGCATGAAGAAATAAGCACCTGCAACGTTTGGTTTAGGTTTTAGGTGCATTTTTAATTTTATTGCTTAAATCGCATTTTCTCGACGAGCTGAGCACGTTTTCTGAAATATGCTCCTCCCGTCACTCTGGTTGGGTGCGCACAGTAAAACGTGCTCTAGGCAGCTAGGGAGTGCCACGTTGACCACTGCACACGAAGAAATAAGCACCTGCAACGTTTGGTTTAGGTTTTAGGTGCATTTTTAATTTTATTGCTTAAATCGCATTTTCTCGACGAGCTGAGCACGTTTTCTGAAATGTGCTCCTCCCGTCACTCTGGTTGGGTGCGCATAGTAAAAAGTGCTCTTGGCAGCTACGGAGTGCCGCGTTGACCACTGCGCACGAAGAAATAAGCACCTGCAACGTTTGGTTTAGGTTTTAGGTGCATTTTTAATTTTATTGCTTAAATCGCATTTTCTCGACGAGCTAAGCACGTTTTCTGAAATGTGCTCCACCCGTCGCTCTGGTTGTGCGCGCATAGTAAAAAGTGCTCCTGGCAGCTAGAGAGTGCCGCGTTGACCACTGCGCATGAAGAAATAAGCACCTGCAACGTTTGGTTTAGGTTTTAGGTGCATTTTTAATTTTATTGCTTAAATCGCATTTTCTCGACGAGCTGAGCACGTTTTCTGAAATGTGCTCCTGCCGTCACTCTGGTTGGGTGCGCACAGTAAAAAGTGCTCTTGGCAGCTAGAGAGTGCCGCGTTTACCACTGTGCATGAAGAAATAACCACCTGCAACGTTTTGTTTAGGTTTTAGGTGCATTTTTAATTTTATTGCTTAAATTGCATTTTCTCGACGAGCTGAGTACGTTTTCTGAAGTGCTCCTTCCGTCACTCTGGTTGGGTGCGCACAGTAAAATGTGCTCCTGGCAGCTAGGGAGTGCCGCGTTGACCACTGTGCATGAAGAAATAAGCACCTGCAACGTTTGGTTTAGGTTTTAGGTGCATTTTTAATTTTATTGCTTAAATCGCATTTTCTCGACGAGCTGAGCACGTTTTCTGAAATGTGCTCCTCCCGTCGCGCTGGTTGGGTGCGCACAGTAAAAAGAGCTCCTGGCAGCTAGGGAGTGCTGCGTTGACCACTGCGCACGAAGAAATAACCACCTGCAACGTTTGGTTTAGGTTTAAGGTGCATTTTTAATTGTATTGCTTAAATCGCATTTTCTCGACGAGCTAAGCACGTTTTCTGAAATGTGCTCCTCCCGTCGCTCTGGTTGTGCGCGCATAGTAAAAAGTGCTCCTGGCAGCTAGAGAGTGCCGCGTTGACCACTGCGCATGAAGAAATAAGCACCTGCAACGTTTGGTTTAGGTTTCAGGTGCATTTTTAATTTCATTGCTTAAATCGCATTTTCTCGACGAGCTGAGCATGTTTTCTGAAATGTGCGCCTCCCGTCACTCTGGTTGGGTGTGCATAGTAAAAAGTGCTCTTGGCAGCTAGAGAGTGCCGAGTTGACCACTGCGCATAAAGAAATAACCACCTGCAACATTTGGTTCAGGTTTTAGGTGCATTTTTAATTTTATTGCTTAAATCGCATTCTCTCGACGAGCTGAGCACGTTTTCTGAAATGTGCTCCTCCCGTCGCTCTGGTTGGGTGCGCACAGTAAAAAGTCCTCCTGGCAGCTAGAGAGTGCCACGTTGACCACTGCGCATGAAGAAATAAGCACCTGCAACGTTTTGTTTAGGTTTTAGACGCATTTTTTATTTTATTGCTTAAATCGCATTCTCTCGACGAGCTGAGCACCTTTTCTGAAATGTGCTCCTCCCGTCGCTCTGGTTGGGCGCGCATAGTAAAAAGTGCTCTTGGCAGCTAGAGAGTGCCGCGTTGACCACTGCGCATGAAGAAATAAGCACCTGCAACGTTTGGTTTAGGTTTTACGTGCATTTTTAATTTTATTGCTTAAATCGCATTTTCTCGACGAGCTGAGCACGTTTTCTGAAATGTGCTCCTCCCGTCGCTCTGGTTATGCGCGCATAGTAAAAAGTGCTCCTGGCAGCTAGAGAGTGCCGCGTTGACCACTGCGCATGAAGAAATAAGCACCTGCAACGTTTGGTTTAGGTTTTAGGTGCATTTTTAATTTTATTGCTTAAATCGCATTTTCTCGACGAGCTGAGTACGTTTTCTGAAATGTGCTCCTTCCGTCACTCTGGTTGGGTGCGCACAGTAAAAAGTGCTCCTGGCAGCTAGGGAGTGCCGCGTTGACCACTGTGCATGAAGAAATAAGCACCTGCAACGTTTGGTTTAGGTTTTAGATGCATTTTTGATTTTATTGCTTAAATCGCATTTTCTCGACAAGCTGAGCACGTTTTCTGAAATGTGCTCCTCCCGTCGCGCTGGTTGGGTGCGCACAGTAAAAAGAGCTCCTGGCAGCTAGGGAGTGCTGCGTTGACCACTGCGCACGAAGAAATAACCACCTGCAACGTTTGGTTTAGGTTTTAGGTGCATTTTTAATTTTATTGCTTAAATCGCATTTACTCGACGAGCTGAGCACGTTTTCTGAAATGTGCTCCTCCCGTCGCTCTGGTTGGGCGCGCATAGTAAAAAGTCCTCCTGGCAGCTAGAGAGTGCCGCGTTGACCACTGCGCATGAAGAAATAAGCACCTGCAACGTTTGGTTTAGGTTTTAGGTGCATTTTTAATTTTATTGCTTAAATCGCATTTTCTCGACGAGCTGAGCACGTTTTCTGAAATGTGCTCCTGCCGTCACTCTGGTTGGGTGCGCATAGTAAAAAGTGCTCTTGGCAGCTAGAGAGTGCCGCGTTGACCACTGCGCATGAAGAAATAACCACCTGCAACGTTTGGTTTAGGTTTTAGGTGCATTTTTAATTTTATTGCTTAAATCGCATTCTCTCGACGAGCTGAGCACGTTTTCTGAAATGTGCTCCTCCCGTCGCTCTGGTTGTGCGTGCATAGTAAAAAGTGCTCCTGGCAGCTAGAGAGTGCCGCGTTGACCACTGCGCATGAAGAAATAAGCACCTGCAACGTTTGGTTTAGGTTTTAGGTGCATTTTTAATTTTATTGCTTAAATCGCATTTTCTCGACGAGTTGAGCACGTTTTCTGAAATGTGCTCCTCCCGTCACTGCGGTTGGGTGCGCATAGTAAAAAGTGCTCTTGGCAGCTAGAGAGTGCCGCGTTGACCACTGCGCATGAAGAAATAAGCACCTGCAACGTTTGGTTTAGGTTTTAGGTGCATTTTTAATTTTATTGCTTAAATCGCATTTTCTCGACGAGCTGAGCACGTTTTCTGAACTGTGCTCCTCCTGTCACTCTGGTTGGGTGCGCATAGTAAAAAGTGCTCTTGGCAGCTAGAGAGTGCCGCGTTGACCACTGCGCATGAAGAAATAAGCACCTGCAACATTTGGTTTAGGTTTTAGGTGCATTTTTAATTTTATTGCTTAAATTGCATTTTCTCGACGAGCTGAGCACGTTTTCTGAAATGTGCTCCTCCCGTCACTCTGGTTGGGTGCGCACAGTAAAAAGTGCTCCTGGCAGCTAGGGAGTGCCGCGTTGACCAATGCGCATGAAGAAATAAGCACCTGCAACGTTTGGTTTAGGTTTTAGGTGCATTTTTAATTTTATTGCTTAAATCGCATTTTCTCGACGAGCTCAGCACGTTTTCTGAAATGTGCTCCTCCTGTTACTCTGGTTGGGTGCGCACAGTAAAAAATGCTCCTGGCAACTAGGGAGTGCCGCGTTGACCACTGCGCATGAAGAAATAAGCACCTGCAACGTTTGGTTTGGGATTTAGGTGCATTTTTAATTTTATTGCTTAAATCGCATTTTCTCGACGAGCTGAGCAGGTTTTCTGAAATGTGCTCCTCCCGTCGCTCTGGTTGGGTGCGCACAGTATAAAGAGCTCCTGGCAGCTAGGGAGTGCCGCGTTGACCACTGCGCACGAAGAAATAAGCACCTGCAACGTTTGGTTTAGGTTTTAGGTGCATTTTTAATTTTATTGCTTAAATCACATTCTCTTGACGAGCTGAGCACGTTTTCTGAAATGTGTTCCTCCTGTCGCTCTGGTTGTGCGCGCATAGTAAAAAGTGCTCCTGGCAGCTAGAGAGTGCCGCGTTGACCACTGCGCATGAAGAAATAAGCACCTGCAACGTTTGGTTTAGTTTTTAGGTGCATTTTTAATTTTATTGCTTAAATCGCATTTTCTCGACAAGCTGAGCACGTTTTCTGAAATGTGCTCCTCCCGTCGCGCTGGTTGGGTGCGCACAGTAAAAAGAGCTCCTGGCAGCTAGGGAGTGCTGCGTTGACCACTGCGCACGAATAAATAACCACCTGCAATGTTTGGTTTAGGTTTTAGGTGCATTTTTAATTTTATTGCTTAAATCGCATTTTCTCGACGAGCTGAGCACGTTTTCTGAAATGTGCTCCTCCCGTCGCTCTGGTTGGGCGCGCATAGTAAAAAGTCCTCCTGGCAGCTAGAGAGTGCCGCGTTGACCACTGCGCATGAAGAAATAAGCACCTGCAACGTTTGGTTTAGGTTTTAGGTGCATTTTTAATTTTATTGCTTAAATCGCATTTTCTCGACGAGCTGAGCACGTTTTCTGAAATGTGCTCCTGCCGTCACTCTGGTTGGGTGCGCATAGTAAAAAGTGCTCTTGGCAGCTAGAGAGTGCCGCGTTGACCACTACGCATGAAGAAATAACCACCTGCAACGTTTGGTTTAGGTTTTAGGTGCATTTTTAATTTTATTGCTTAAATCGCATTCTCTCGACGAGCTGAGCACGTTTTCTGAAATGTGCTCCTCCTGTCGCTCTGGTTGGGCGCGCATAGTAAAAAGTGCTCCTGGCAGCTAGAGAGTGCCGCGTTGACCACTGCACATGAAGAAATAAGCACCTGCAACGTTTGGTTTAGGTTTTAGGTGCATTTTTTAATTTTATTGCTTAAATTGCATTTTCTCGACGAGCTGAGCACGTTTTCTGAAATATGCTCCTGCCGTCACTCTGGTTGGGTGTGCATAGTAAAAAGTGCTCTTGGCAGCTAGGGAGTGCCGCGTTGACCACTGCGCATAAAGAAATAACCACCTGCAACGTTTGGTTCAGGTTTTAGGTGCATTTTTAATTTTATTGCTTAAATCGCATTTTTTCGACGAGCTGAGCACGTTTTCTGAAATGTGCTCCTTCCGTCGCTCTGGTTGTGCGCGCATAGTAAAAAGTGCTCCTGGCAGCTAGAGAGTGCCGCGTTGACCACTGCGCATGAAGAAATAAGCACCTGCAACGTTTGGTTTAGCTTTTAGGTGCATTTTTAATTTTATTGCTTAAATCGCATTTTCTCAACGAGCTGAGTACGTTTTCTGAAGTGCTCCTTCCTTCACTCTGGTTGGGTGCGCACAGTAAAAAGTGCTCCTGGCAGCTAGGGAGTGCCGCGTTGACCACTGTGCATGAAGAAATAAGCACCTGCAACGTTTGGTTTAGGTTTTAGGTGCATTTTTAATTTAATTGCTTAAATCGCATTTTCTCAACGAGCTGAGCACGTTTTCTGAAATGTGCTCCTCCCGTCACGCTGGTTGGGTGCGCACAGTAAAAAGAGCTCCTGGCAGCTAGAGAGTGCCGCGTTGACCACTGCGCATGAAGAAATAAGCACCTGCAACGTTTGGTTTAGGTTTTAGGTGCATTTTTAATTTTATTGCTTAAATCACATTTTCTCGACGAGCTGAGCACGTTTTCTGAACTGTGCTCCTCCTGTCACTCTGGTTGGGTGCGCACAGTAAAAAGTGCTCTTGGCCGCTAGAGAGTGCCGCGTTGACCACTGCGCATGAAGAAATAAGCACCTGCAACGTTTGGTTTAGGTTTTAGGTGCATTTTTAATTTTATTGCTTAAATTGCATTTTCTCGACGAGCTGAGCACGTTTTCTGAAATATGCTCCTCCCGTCGTTCTGGTTGGGCGCGCATAGTAAAAAGTGCTCCTGGCAGCTAGAGAGTGCCGCGTTGACCACTGCGCATGAAGAAATAAGCACCTGCAACGTTTGGTTTAGGTTTTAGGTGCATTTTTTAATTTTATTGCTTAAATTGCATTTTCTCGACGAGCTGAGCACGTTTTCTGAAATGTGCTCCTCCCGTCGCTCTGGTTGGGCGTGCATAGTAAAAAGTGCTCTTGGCAGCTAGAGGGTGCCGCGTTGACCACTGCGCATGAAAAAATAAGCACCTGCAACGTTTTGTTTAGGTTTTAGGTGCATTTTTAATTTTATTGCTTAAATCGCATTTTCTCGACGAGCTGAGCACGTTTTCTGAAATGTGCTCCTCCCGTCGCTCTGGTTGGGTGCGGACAGTAAAAAGAGCTCCTGGCAGCTAGGGAGTGCCGCGTTGAACACTGCGCACGAAGAAATAAGCACCTGCAACGTTTGGTTTCGCTTTTAGGTGCATTTTTAATTTTATTGCTTAAATCGCATTCTCTCGACGAGCTGAGCACGTTTTCTGAAATGTGCTCCTCCCGTCGCTCTGGTTGGGTGCGCGTAGTAAAAAGTCCTCCTGGCAGCTAGAGAGTGCCGCGTTGACCACTGCGCATGAAGAAATAAGCACCTGCAACGTTTGGTTTAGGTTTTAGGTGCATTTTTAATTTTATTGCTTGAATCGCATTTTCTCGACGAGCTGAGCACGTTTTCTGAAATGTGCTCCTCCCATCACTCTGCTTGGGTGCGCACAGTAAAAAGTGCTCTTGGCAGCTAGGGAGTGCCGCGTTGACCACTGCGCATGAAGAAATAAGCACCTGCAACGTTTGGTTTAGGTTTTAGGTGCATTTTTAATTTGATTGCTTAAATCGCATTTTCTCGACGAGCTGAGCACGTTTTCTGAAATGTGCTCCTCCCTTCGCTCTGGTTGGATGCGCACAGTAAAAAGAGCTCCTGGCAGCTAGGGAGTGCCGCGTTGACCACTGCGCACGAAGAAATAAGCACCTGCAACGTTTGGTTTGGTTTTAGGTGCATTTTTAATTTTATTGCTTAAATCGCATTCTCTCGACGAGCTGAGCACGTTTTCTGAAATGTGCTCCTCCCGTCGCTCTGGTTGGGTGCGCGTAGTAAAAAGTCCTCCTGGCAGCTAGAGAGTGCCGCGTTGACCACTGCGCATGAAGAAATAACCACCTGCAACGTTTGGTTTAGGTTTTAGGTGCATTTTTAATTTTATTGCTTAAATCGCATTTTCTCGACGAGCTGAGCACGTTTTCTGAAATGTGCTCCTCCCGTCGCTCTGGTTGGGTGCGCACAGTAAAAAGAGCTCCTGGCAGCTAGGGAGTGCCGCGTTGACCACTGCGCATGAAGAAATAAACACCTGCAACGTTTGGTTTAGGTTTTAGGTGCATTTTTAATTTTATTGCTTAAATCGCATTTTCTCGACGAGCTGAGCACGTTTTCTGAAATGTGCTCCTCCCGTCGCTCTGGTTGGGCGCGCATTGTAAAAAGTGCTCTTGGCAGCTAGAGAGTGCCGCGTTGACCACTGCGCATGAAGAAGTAACCACCTGCAACGTTTGGTTTAGGTTTTAGGTGCATTTTTAATTTTATTGCTTAAATCGCATATGCTCGACGAGCTGAGCACGTTTTCTGAAATTTGCTCCTCCCGTCACTCTGGTTGGGTGTGCATGGTATAAAGTTCTCTTGGCAGCTAGAGAGTGCCGAGTTGACCACTGCGCATAAAGAAATAACCACCTGCAACGTTTCGTTCAGGTTTTAGGTGCATTTTTAATTTTATTGCTTAAATCGCATTTTCTCGACGAGCTGAGCACGTTTACTGAAATGTGCTCCACCCGTCACTCTGGTTGGGCGCGCATAGTAAAAAGTGCTCTTGGCAGCTAGAGAGTGCTGCGTTGACTACTGCGCATGAAGAAATAAGCACCTGCAACGTTTGGTTTAGGTTTTAGGTGCATTTTTAATTTTATTGCTTAAATCGCATTTTCTCGACGAGCTGAGCACGTTTTCTGAAATGTGCTCCTCCCGTCGCTCTGGTTGTGCGCGCATAGTAAAAAGTCCTCCTGGCAGCAAGAGAGTGCCGCGTTGACCACTGCGCATGAAGAAATAAGCACCTGCAACGTTTGGTTTAGGTTTTAGGTGCATTTTTAATTTTATTGCTTAAATCGCATTTTCTCGACGAGCTGAGTACGTTTTCTGAAGTGCTCCTTCCGTCACTCTGGTTGGGTTAGCATAGTAAAAAGTGCTCTTGGCAGCTAGAGAGTGCCGAGTTGACCACTGCGCATAAAGAAATAACCACCTGCAACGTTTGGTTCAGGTTTTAGGTGCATTTTTAATTTTATTGCTTGAATCGCATTTTCTCGACGAGCTGAGCACGTTTTCTGAAATGTGCTCCTCGCGTCACTCTGGTTGGGTGCTCATAGCAAAAAGTGCCCTTGGCAGCTAGAGAGTGCCGCGTTGACCACTGCGCATGAAGAAATAAGCACCTGCAACGTTTGGTTTAGGTTTTAGGTGCATTTTTAATTTTATTGCTTAAATCGCATTTTCTCGACAAGCTGAGCACGTTTTCTCAAATGTGCTCTTCTCGTCGCTCTGGTTGGGTGCGCACAGTAAAAAGAGCTCCTGGCAGCTAGGGAGTGCCGCGTTGACCACTGCGCACGAAGAAATAAGCACCTGCAACGTTTGGTTTAGGTTTTAGGTGCATTTTTAATTGTATTGCTTAAATCGCATTTTCTCGACGAGCTGAGCACCTTTTCTGAAATGTGCTCCTCCCGTCGCTCTGGTTGGGCGCGCATAGTAAAAAGTGCTCTTGGCAGCTAGAGAGTGACGCGTTGACCACTGCGCATGAAGAAATAAGCACCTGCAACGTTTGGTTTAGGTTTTACGTGCATTTTTAATTTTATTGCTTAAATCGCATTTTCTCGACGAGCTGAGCACGTTTTCTGAAATGTGCTCCTCCCGTCACTCTGGTTGGGTGTGCATAGTAAAAAGTGCTCTTGGCAGCTAGGGAGTGCCGCGTTGACCACTGCGCATGAAGAAATAACCACCTGCAACGTTTGGTTCAGGTTTTAGGTGCATTTTTAATTTTATTGCTTAAATTGCATTTTCTCGACGAGCTGAGCACGTTTTCTGAATTGTGCTCCTCCCGTCACTCTGGTTGCGTTGGCATAGTAAAAAGAATTCTTGGGGTCTTTAGAGTGCCGAGTTGACCACTGCGCATGAAGAAATGACCATCTGCAGCGTTTGGTTTAGGTGCATTTTTAATTTTATTGCTTAAATCGCATTTTCTCGACGAGTTGAGCACGTTTTCTGAATTGTGCCCCTCCAGTCACTCTGGTTGGGTTAGCATAGTATAAAGTGCTCTTGGCGGCTAGAGAGTGCCGAGTTGACCACTGCGCATGAAGAAATTACCATCTGCAGCGTTTGGTTTAGGTTTTAGGTGCGTTTTTAATTTTATTGCTTAAATCGCATTTTCTCGACGAGCTGAGCAAGTTTTCTGAATTTTGCTCCTCCCGTCACTCTGGTTAGGTTGGCATAGTAAAAAGTACTCTTGGGGGCTTTAGAGTGCCGAGTTGACCACTGCGCGTGAAGAAATGACCATCTTATTTCTTCATGCGCAGTGGTCAACGCGGCACTCTCTAGCTGCCAAGAGCACTTTTTACTATGCGCACCCAACCAGAGTGACGGGAGGAGCACATTTCAGAAAACGTGCTCAGCTCGTCGAGAAAATGCGATTTAAGCAATAAAATTAAAAATGCAACTAAAACCTAAACCAAACGTTGCAGGTGCTTATTTCTTCATGCGCAGTGGTCAACGCGGCACTCTCTCGCTGCCAAGAGCACTTTTTACCATGCGCACCCAACCAGAGTGACGGGAGGAGCACATTTCAGAAAACGTGCTCAGCTCGTCGAGAAAATGCAATTAAAGCAATAAAATTAAAAATGCACCTAAAACCTAAACCAAACGTTGCAGGTGCTTATTTCTTCTTGCGCAGTGGTCAACGCGGCACTCCCTAGCTGCCAGGAGCTCTTTTTACTGTGCACACCCAACCAGCGCGACGGGAGGAGCACATTTCAGAAAACGTGCTCAGCTTGTCGAGAAAATGCGATTTAAGCAATAAAATTAAAAATGCACCTAAAACCTAAACCAAACGCTGCAGATGGTCATTTTTTCATGCGCAGTGGTTAACTCGGCACTCTAAAGCCCCAAAGAGTACTTTTTACTATGCCAACCTAACCACAGTGACAGGAGGAGCACAATTCAGAAAACGTGCTCAGCTCGTCGAGAAAATGCAATTTAAGCAATAAAATTAAAAATGCACCTAAAACCTAAACCAAACGCTGCAGATGGTCATTTCTTCATGCGCAGTGGTCAACTTGGCATTCTCTAGCCGCCAAGAGCACTTTTAACTATGCCAACCCAACCAGAGTGACGCGAGGAGCGCAATTCAGAAAACGTGCTCAGCTCGTCAAGAAATTGCGATTTAAGCAATAAAATTAAAAATGCACCTAAAACCTAAACAAAACATTGCAGATGGTCATTTGTTCATGCGCAGTGGTCAACTCGGCACTCTAAAGACCCCAAGAATTCTTTTTACTATGCCAACGCAACCAGAGTGACGGGAGGAGCACAATTCAGAAAACGTGCTCAGCTCGTCGAGAAAATGCAATTTAAGCAATAAAATTAAAAATGCACCTAAAAACCTAAACCAAACGCTGCAGATGGTTATTTCTTCATGCGCAGTGGTCAACTCGGCACTCTAAAGACCCCAAGAGTTCTTTTTACTATGCCAACCCAACCAGAGTGACGGGAGGAGCACAATTCAGAAAACGTGCTCAGCTCGTCGAGAAAATGCAATTCAAGCAATAAAATTAAAAATGCACCTAAAAACCTAAACCAAACGCTGCAGATGGTTATTTCTTCATGCGCAGTGGTCAACTCGGCACTCTAAAGCCCCCAAGAGCACTGTTTACTTTGCCAACCCAACAAGAGTGATGGGAGGGGCACAATTCAGAAAACGTGCTCAGCTCGTCGAGAAAATGCGATTTAAGCAATAAAATTAAATATGCACCTAAAACCTAAACCAAACGCTGCAGATGGTCAATTCTTCATGCGCAGTGGTCAACTCGGCACTCTAAAGCCCCCAAGAGTACTTTTTACTATGCCAACCTAACCAGAGTGACGGGAGGAGCACAATTCAGAAAACGTGCTCAGCTCGTCGAGAAAATGCGATTTAAGCAATAAAATTAAAAATGCACCTTAAACCTAAACCAAACGCTGCAGATGGTCATTTCTTCATGCGCAGTGGTCAACTTGGCATTCTCTAGCCGCCAAGAGCACTTTTAACTATGCCAACCCAACCAGAGTGACGCGAGGAGCGCAATTCAGAAAACGTGCTCAGCTCGTCAAGAAAATGCGATTTAAGCAATAAAATTATAAATGCACCTAAAACCTAAACAAAACATTGCAGATGGTCATTTGTTCATGCGCAGTGGTCAACTCGGCACTCTAAAGACCCCAAGAATTCTTTTTACTATGCCAACGCAACCAGAGTGACGGGGGGAGCACAATTCAGAAAACGTGCTCAGCTCGTCGAGAAAATGCAATTTAAGCAATAAAATTAAAAATGCACCTAAAAACCTAAACCAAACGCTGCAGATGGTTATTTCTTCATGCGCAGTGGTCAACTCGGCACTCTAAAGACCCCAAGAGTTCTTTTTACTATGCCAACCCAACCAGAGTGACGGGAGGAGCACAATTCAGAAAACGTGCTCAGCTCGTCGAGAAAATTAAACCTTAAGAAGGGGGACCGGAGGGTGTGTTCCAATTACAGGGGAATCACACTCCTCAGCCTCCCTGGTAAGGTCTATTCAGGGGTGCTGGAGAGGAGGGTCCGTCGGGAGGTCGAACCTCGGATTCAGGAGGAGCAGTGTGGCTTTTGTCCTGGCCGTGGAACAGTGGACCAGCTCTACACCCTCGGCAGGATCCTCGAGGGTGCATGGGAGTTCGCCCAACCAGTCCACATGTGTTTTGTGGACTTGGAGAAGGCGTTCGACCGTGTCCCTCGGGAGGTTCTGTGGATGGTGCTTCGGGAGTACGGGGTGCCGAGCCAACTGATAAGGGCGGTTCGGTCCCTGTATCACCGATGCCAGAGTCTGGTCCGCATTTCCGGCAGTAAGACGGATTCGTTCCCAGTGAGGGTTGGACTCCGCCAAGGCTGCCCTTTGTCACCGATTCTGTTCATAATTTTTATGGACAGAATTTCTAGGCGCAGCCGAGGCGTTGAGGGGGTCCGGTTTGGGGACCTCAGCATCGCGTCTCTGCTTTTTGCAGATGACGTGGTGCTGTTGGCTTCTTCAGGCCGTGATCTCCAGCTCTCGCTGGAACGATTCGCAGCCGAGTGTGAAGCGGTCGGGATGAGGGTCAGCACCTCCAAATCCGAGTCCATGGTCCTCGATCGGAAAAGGGTGGAATGCCCTCTCCGGATCGGGGATGAGATCCTGCCCCAAGTGGAGGAGTTCAAGTATCTTGGAGTCTTGTTCACGAGTGAGGGGAGGATGGAGCGTGAGATCGACAGGCGGATCGGTGCAGCGTCGGCAGTAATGCGGACCCTGTACCGGTCCGTTGTGGTGAAGAGAGAGCTGAGCCAAAAGGCAAAGCTCTCAATTTACCGGTCGATTTACGCTCCTACCCTCACCTATGGTCACGAGCTATGGGTCGTGACCGAAAGAACGAGATCTCGGATACAAGCGGCCGAAATGAGTTTTCTCCGCAGGATGTCCGGGCTCTCCCTTAGAGATAGGGTGAGAAGCTCGGTCATCCGGGAGAGACTCGGAGTAGAATCGCTACTCCTCCACGTTGAGAGGAGCCAGATGAGGTGGCTCGGGCATCTTATCAGGATGCCTCCTGGACGCCTCCCTGGGGAGGTGTTCCGGGCATGTCCCACCGGTAGGAGACCCCGGGGACGACCCAGGACGCGCTGGAGAGACTATGTCTCTCAGCTGGCCTGGGAACGCCTTGGGATCCCCCGGGATGAGCTGGATGAAGTGGCTGGGGAGAGGGAAGTCTGGGAGTCCCTCCTAAAGCTGCTGCCCCCGCGACCCGACCCCGGATAAGCGGAAGAAGATGGATGGATGGATGGACCTTAAACCTAAACCAAACGCTGGAGATGGTCATTTCTTCATGTGCAGTGGTCAACTCGGCACTCTCTAGCCGCCAAGAGCACTTTTTACTATGCCAACCCAACCAGAGTGACGGGAGGGGCACAATTCAGAAAACGTGCTCAGCTCGTAGAGAAAATGCGATTTAAGCAATAAAATTAAAAATGCACCTAAAACCCAAACCAAACGTTGCAGGTGGTTATTTCTTCATGCGCAGTGGTCAACTCGGCACTCTCTAGCCGCCAAGAGCACTTTTTACTATGCCAACCCAACCAGAGTGACGGGAGGGGCACAATTCAGAAAACGTGCTCAGCTCGTCGAGAAAATGTGATTTAAGCAATAAAATTAAAAATGCACCTAAAACCCAAACCAAACGTTGCAGGTGGTTATTTCTTCATGCGCAGTGGTCAACTCGGCACTCTCTAGCTGCTAAGTGCACTTTTTACTATGCCATCCCAACCAGAGTGACGGGAGGCGCACAATTCAGAAAACGTGCTCAGCTCGTCGAGAAAATGCGATTTAAGCAATAAAATTAAAAATGCACCTAAAACCTAAACCAAACGCTGCAGATGGTCATTTTTTCATGCGCAGTGGTCAACTCGGCACTCTAAAGCCCCAAAGAGTACTTTTTACTATGCCAACCTAACCACAGTGACAGGAGGAGCACAATTCAGAAAACGTGCTCAGCTCGTCGAGAAAATGCAATTTAAGCAATAAAATTAAAAATGCACCTAAAACCTAAACCAAACGCTGCAGATGGTCATTTCTTCATGCGCAGTGGTCAACTTGGCATTCTCTAGCCGCCAAGAGCACTTTTTACTATGCCAACCCAACCAGAGTGACGGGAGGAGCGCAATTCAGAAAACGTGCTCAGCTCGTCAAGAAAATGCGATTTAAGCAATAAAATTAAAAATGCACCTAAAACCTAAACAAAACATTGCAGATGGCCATTTCTTCATGCGCAGTGGTCAACTCGGCACTCTCTAGCCGCCAAGAGCACTTTTTACTATGCCAACCCAACCATAGTGACAGGAGGGGCACAATTCAGAAAACGTGCTCAGCTCAGTCCGAGCTCATGACGCAGTCCAACCAAATTACACCACCTCTCGCACTTAGCGCACACTCGCATTGCTCCGCGTCCGATGACACTTTAAGCGGCCAAACGGCGGGAGTAACTATAACTCTCTTAAGGTAGGCTCATTTGACATTTTTTAAACAGTTCATGGAGGCGACCGGGACCACCGGGAGGCTGTGCACACGAGCGATATGGCCGAATAATGCTCCAGCAGGCCCGGGTGATGACTATTAGGCTACCCGGCCGGCGTCGTTGAGGTCTGATTGTCCTCCGCGGGACTTGGAGCAGCCGGCGCGCTCACAACCGGGAGGCCGTGCACACGCGCCAGGTGGCCGAAAATAGCTCCAGCCGAGCGGATCGGCACTTTATAAGCACCGCGGATGAGATCGCGGAGCCTTATTCGACTTTTGGTGGCCGGTGCACTCACGCACGCCGCCCGGGACCACTGGGAGGCCGTGCGCTCGCACCGGGTGGCCGAAAATAGCTCCAGCCGGGCGGATCGGCACTTTATAAGCACCGCGGATGAGATCGCGGAGCCTCATTTGACTTCCGGCGGGCGGTGCACTCACGCACGCCAAGTTGCGCTTGAGAGACGGTAAAGGCCGCGTTGTGGATATGTTCCTGATGGAGGCGCTCTATGTGCCATAATTTTCCCAGGACATCTTTTCTGTTAAATCGGCTACAGCGCAAGGAGCGACAGTCATCTTCAAGGAGGGACAGAATCAGCTCATCTATAAAAATGATACGGGTTTTGATATTCATATGAATTTGTTTGCTATGACCAAAACAGTTCAGCATATCTTATTTTCTATCCAGAGACAGAGACAGTAACCAAAAATAGACTGGTGAAATTTGTTACAAAAAATTTTATTGAATGTGACACTCAGACAGATGACCTGTATGAACATTTTGAGTCTAGAAAGAGGCTGGAGACCCCACAACCAAAACCGGATGAGACACAACCAATCCCACCTGATGTAAAAATAGAGTTTTGTGATTCAAACTTAAAATGTGATGGTGAGAGCAGCCAGAGTGGTCGTTATCCAAAGCGACAGGAGAGCTCCTCAATATTATTCAGATTGTGATTATGAGGTCAAATGTGATGAAGTATTCACAAGTATTGATTATTGTTATCGTGTGACTTGTGATGTCCCACAAACCCCAAAAGAAGCTTTGAGCTCTTCTAAATCAAAGCAGTGGGCCACAGCTATGAAAGAGGAAATGGAGTCTCTAATAGAGAACGATACTTTTACTTAGACGAGCAGGTTACAGTCAAGTTGCAGGATTAGACTATAAGCAGTGGGCCAAAGCTATGAAAGAGGAAATGGACTCTCTAATAGAGAACGATACTTTTACTTTGACGACTTTACCAGATATGTAGCCAAAGGTTGTAGTCAAGTGGCAGGATTAGACTATAATGAAACCTTCTCACCAACTGCTGATACGACTTCTATTCCTATTTTGATGCAGCTCGCAGTACAGTACAATTTAGTGCTATATCGGATGAATGTTAAAACAGAAGTTTTCCATGCTCTACAGACTGTGTGATGTACATGGAGCAGCCTGAAGTGTTTGAGGTTAAATCTAAAACAGGAGAGAAACTAGTGTGTAAGCTCAATAAGTCACTGTATGGTTTGAAACAGTCAAGACGAAACTGGAATAGGATGTTACACAATTTCCTTATTAAAATGGTTTTGTTCAAAATATTGCTGACTATTGTTTTTACTGTAAAAATGTTGGAAATGACAGAATCCTGTTGATTATTTGGGTTGACGATTTTCCTGCAGTGAGTAATGTTGTGAACTTTTGTTGTTGGTAAATTATCCCAATACTTGTCTGAACTTAAAGAACAGCACTGGGTGGCAGCTAAACATGTTCTGAGATGTTTGAAATGCACTCTGGACCAGGAGTCGTGCTATAAAAAGCAAAATGTAAACTTGAAGCTTGTTGCCTATAGTGATGCAGACTGGGCAGCTGACCAGAATGACCGGCGAAGTTTTACTGGTTACTGCTTTAGTTTGTCCGAGGCTGGGGCTATTGTTTCCTTGAAATCTCAGAAACAGCCCACAGTCGCCTTATCTACATGTGAGGCCGAATACATGGCTCTGTCTGCAACAACTCAAGAAAGCTTATAACTGGTTAACCTATTGAAAGGAATGGACAATACTTTGAACTTTATACCTGTGACTGTTTTTGAAGACAATCAGGGTGCTATAGCTCTCTCCAAAAACCCTGTGTGTCGACAGCGATGCAAACATATTGACATCAGATACCATTTTGTTCGCTCTGTTATTTCAGAAGGCAAAATTCTTCTTCTCTATTGCCCTACGGGTGATATAGTGGCCGATGTTTTCTATTTGGTAACTGAACTATGAACTATGGATATGTCATGTCCCTAATTGACCCTGTGACCCAGACAGTGTGGGTGTGGTTACACACCTGTGTGCAATCCATAAATGGCAGCAGCTCATTCACAAAGGTGATCACATGCAGGCCAAACCAAATTCATGTCTATGCCTTATATTTGTCCTCCGTATTTAGCCGTCTGCACCGGCTCTTACCGCGATGGCTGGGCCAAAAATAGTTCATGCATTATATGCTTATAAAAAGCATTTAGATTTTGGATGCTCCAGACAGTTATGTCTTTTTGGGGGGAGGGGGGGGGGGGGTCAATATGGCTCTTTGAACATTTTGGGTTGCCGACCCCTGATCAATGCGGTCAAAGACACGCTCCAGACAGACATGTCCGCCAGGAAGTTAACCCGAATGAAGCTAAACAGTACCACATCCATCAAGGTTTTGTGGTTTAATGCAGAATGTGCACAATATCACAGCAAATCTTTAAAGAAAATGACCGGAGAACAGCGGCAGCAAGACGCCCCAGCGTTCGCTCACATCCGGTTCCCTCCAATTTATTTACTGTTACAGTCAAACCTCGGTTTTGGAATGTCGCGGTTCTCGCACAAATCGGAATTCGAACGAAAAATTTGAGATTTCTTTGCTTCGGTTGTCAAACAAAATTCAGCGGTCGAACCTCGCGAGATGAGCCAAAAGGACCCCAGAAAATCGGACTGCACGGCCCGGATGCAGACTGACTCCGCTCGTTATTGTATTTTCGTTACTTTGAGGATTGTATTAAACCCCAATCATGCCTCAAAAGAAAGCAAGTGGGAGCAGTAAAGCCATCCTGAAACACAAAGATGCTCTTAAAGCAATGCGACAAATAGTGCCCGGCGCACTGCGGTTGCCCGATCGGACCAAATTAAGCTCCCTGCACCCTGAGGTCCACTTAAATTTTGGTGTGTACATCAGGACTTTAAGAATATTTTCTAAATTTCAGCGACGGCTCTGTCACAATAATGCAGTGTTGCCGTCGGCGGCGTCCTAAGGTTGCGCGTTTGGTGGTGCGCTGCAGTTGCATAATAGCGCAACTTAAAAAATGCTAAAAAAGGTGTTTTGTTTTAGTCTTGGAACGGATTAAATCTTCTTCCATTATTTGTAATGGGAAAAATAGATTCGAAATTTGACCGATTCACTTCTCGAACCGCCTTCTGGAACGGATTGTGCTGCGCTGAGACGGCGCTGCACCGAGTTGGCCATCTCATCTCATCTCATCAGAGTCGGCGGAGCGCGCGGGCCGTTTTGGCGCAGCGCACGCACCCTCTCGGCACAGGGCCCTCTTGGCACTGCGTCTTCTCGGTGCCGGGAGGGTGCACGCGCGTGCTGCGCCTCGGCGGAGAGGGTGCCGCAAGGGCGCCCCTGCGTCGAGGGTGCATGCGCTGCGAGCGCTGACCTGCAAGCGCTCCGCCGAAACGGCACTGCGCCGCGCCGAGAGGGCGCAGCAGCTAGAGGGCCCGAGCGGTGCGCCGAGGGGGTGCGCGTCGAGAGGTCACCATGCCGCACCGAAAATGAGCCGCACCGTGGCGATGGGCCTTGGGGCGAGAGACACCGCACCTAGAGGCCGCGCGCCGTGAGGGCGCCACGCTGAGAGGACGCTGCACCCAGAGGGCCCTGCACCAAGAGGGTGCTGGACCGAGAGGGTGCGCGTGCTGTTAGCGCTGCGCCTAGAGGGCGGGCCCAGGGCGCGCCAAAATGGCGCACGCGTGCTGCACCAGGAGTGCACTGCGTCGACAGTACAGGCACGCTGTGCCGAGAGGGCACTGTTCTGACAGGTCAAGCGTGCTGCGCAGAATGTGCGCTGCACCCAGAGAACGTGCGTGCGCTGTGCCGGGAGGGCACGGTGTCTAGAGGGCGCCGTACCGCACCAGGAAGGCGCCACGCTGCTCCGACAGGGCACCGTGTCACGCCGCGCCGAGAAGGCGCCGTGTTGCGTCAAGGGTGCGCCGCTCTGATTGGACACTGCGCTGAGAGGACGCCGCACAGAGAGGGTGCCGCACCGACAGGGTGCGAACTGCGCCGAGAAGACACGAGCGTTGCACGCGCTCCGCGCGCTGCGCCGGCAGAGTGGGCCGAGGGTGTGATGCGCCGAGAGGGCGTTGCGCTGAGAGGGCACCGTGCAGAGAGAGCGCTGTGTCGCGCCGAGAGAAAGCTGTGTAGATCTAGCTTGACTTATTCATTGAATAAATACATTTGGTTCTTCAAAACTGCATCACGCAATATAGCGTGACCGAGACGGCCGTTATCCACCTGCGTGAAGTTATTTGGTGAAATGAATGAGATGTTTAAGACACCATCGTTCTGTCTCCATGTAGATAAAGGGAAATAATCGATTGCTGAAGGTCCAAAGGTGTTGTGATAAACAAATAAACATATTAGTGATTAGTGACATATTTGTGATAAAAATATTAGGCAGTATAATCACATATTTTAACTTGAGTGCCCACACTGTATTTATTTATGGTTATTTGTAAAATCGAGTACTGTTAGACATGAAATAGGAAGTGTTTAACATAAATGGAGGACGAAAGGGGTACTCACCATTGTAGCTCCTGGTCAATGATACGAGCCTCTTCTTGCAGTGGAAAACATACAGCCAACAAACACCGTGGAACCTAAAGGAATGGAATTAAACATTAACATTTAGCCTCAACCAACATTCAGAGATACAACGCAACGCAAACTACACAAACGTAAATCTTTTTAAACACAATGAGTTTTACTTACCATGTACGCTTTAGACGGTCCACTTGTAAGCAGAAAATAAGTATATTTATGTTGATAATCGTCATGTTTGTATAGTGTAGGCGGACACTTTGCGGTGGAACGGCCTTTGACACTTTGAAAATATTTGCCAAACTTGGCCAGACTTCCAGGGGAAGAGGCCAAATTTTCACCTGTGGTGGCCGACATGGGGAACCAGCCGAGGCGGACACTTTACGGCGGAAGAGCCGTTGGCACTTTGAAATTATTCGCCAAATTTGGCTGGACTTCCAGGGGAAGAGGCCGAATTTTCACTTGTTCAGGCCGACCGGAGGAACCAGCCGAGGCGGACACTTTACCGAGCAAGAGCCGATGGCACTTAGAAAATATTCGCAGAAGTTGGCAGGACTTCCAGAGCAAGAGGCCGAATTTTCACATTCCGTGGCCGACCGAGGGAACCAGCCGAGGCGGAAACTTTACCGAGCAAGAGCCGATGGCACTTAGAAAATATTCGCAGAAGTTGGCAGGACTTCCAGAGCAAGAGGCCTAATTTTAACATTCAGTGGCCGACCAAGGGAATCAGCCGAGGCGGACACTTTCCGCGTTAGTTCCATATGTATGCGCGCGGGCCAAACGTGGTCCCGTGAAGTACCGGGCGCGGACGCCAACCCACGCACGGCCAGAGCGACCGAGAGGCGGACACACTTTCAAAAGAAGCTTAGGTAGCTGGTCCGCGGGCCAAACGGTGTTCCATAAGGTACCGGTCGCGGACGCCAACCCACGCCCGGCCAGAGTGACTGAGAGGCGGACTCACTTTCAAAAGAAGCCTGGGTACCTGGTCCGAGGACCAAACGGGGTTCCATAAGGTACTGGGCGCGGACACTTACCAGAGGGGAACCATCCAGAGGTGGAAACACCACGGCGAAAGAGCCGTTGGCACTTAGAAAATATTCGCCAAAGTTGGCCGGACTTCCATAGGAAGAAGCCGAATTTTCGCTTGTTGTGGCCGACGTGAGGAACCAGCTGAGGTGGACACTTTACGGCAGAAGAGCCGTTGGCACTTTGAAAATATTCGCCAAACTTGGCCGGACTTCCAGGGGAAGATGCCGAATTTTCACTTGTGGTGGCCGACATGGGGAACCGGCCGAGGCGGACACTTTACGGCGGAAGAGCCGCTGGCACTTTGAAAATATTTGCCAAACTTGGCTGGACTTCCAGGGGAAGAGGCCGAGTTTTCACTTGTTCTGGCCGACAGGGGGAACCAGCTGAGGCAGACACTTTACGGCAGAAGAGCCGTTGGCACTCAGAAAATATTCGCCAAAGTTGGCTGGACTTCCAGGGGAGGAGGTCGAATTTTTGCTTGTTCAGGCCGACCGGAGGAACCAGCCGAGGCAGACACTTTCAGGCGGAAGAGCCGTTGGCACTTACAAAATATTCGCCAAACTTGGCCGGACTTCCAGGGGAAGACGCCGAATTTTCGCTTGTTCAGGCCGACCGGAGGAACCAGCTAAGGCGGACACTTTACGGCGGAAGAGCCACAAAAACTCCAAATTCCATCAAACACACACATCGGCTTTTTCGCCGTCGCTGTCCGGCCGGGGCACCGTGGTAGCTCGGACAGTTCGTGTGACAGCATCCGCTGGCACTTAGAAAAATTTTCAAAATAAAAATAAACAGTCCTGCATATACGTGACTATATTTTGCGAAAGGGGAGTAAAGGTAATGAGTACACTAACTGGGGGGACCAACTAATCGTACTCTGGCGCACCTAAAGACCAAAGTTGGTACTGCACCCCTGGTACCTCGGAGAACACCCCTGGTACCTAAAAGCTTCACCCTGGTACCTCAGCTTGATACCGGCTGCCGCGAGCGTTGCCCGACGAGGCTTCCAGGACCTCGGCTTCGCATTTTTGACGGCCCTCCGAGCTTCCACAGCACTTCCACCCGGTTCTCGCGGGTGCTTTCCGCCTAACTTTTAACACCGAAGAAGGCTTCCAGGACCTCGGCTACACAATTTTGACTGCCCGCCGAGCTTCCACAGCACTTCCGCCCGGTTCTTGCGGGTGCTTTCCGCCTAACTTTTAACGCCTAGGGAGGCTTCCAGGACCTCGGCTACCCATTTTTTAATCGGCCCGCCGAACTTCCACAGCACTTCCAGCCGGTTCTCGCGGGTGCTTTCCGCCTAACTTTTAACGCCGAAGGAGGCTTCCAGGACCTCAGCTACGCATTTTTGACGGCCCGCCGAGCTTCCACAGCACTTCCACCCGGTTCTCGCGGGTGCTTTCCGCATAACTTTTAATGCCGAAGGAGGCTTCCAGGACCTCGGCTACGCATTTCTGACGTGCTCCCAGAGGACTTCCACCCAGTTCCTCTGGGTGCACTCCTCCTAACTTTATAAGCACGAGGAGGCTTCCAGGGCCTCGGCTACGCATTTTTTACGGCCAACTGATCTTCCAAAGGACTTCCAGCCGGTTCTCAGGGTGCTTTCCTCCTAACCTTTTAAGCCGGCCGAGGCTTCCAGCAACTCGGCTAAGCGTTTTCCACTTCCCGTTGATCTTCCCGGAGGTTGTAACGGGGGAATTACCTCCCTCTGGACATGGCGGGAAATTACACCACCTCTCGCACTTAGCGCACACTTGCATTGCTCCGCGTCCGATGACACTTTGCGCTGCCGAACGCTTAACTCTCTTAAGGTATAATTATATTATATATATTGTTCGGATGTGATGTTAATATTTAAATAATTATTATATATAATATTATAATTATATTATACTTGTTATATGATCATCATATTATCATATCAGCAGAAGTTGACCCGGGCTCCAGGGGAAGAGGCCGAATTTTCGCCATTTGTGGCCTATCGGGGAACCAGCCGAGGGGAACACATCACGGCGCAAGAGCCATTGGCACTTAGAAAATATTCGCCAAAGTTGGCCGGACTTCCAGAGGAAGAGGCCGAATTTTCGCCATTTGTGACTGACCGGGGAACCAGCGAAGGCGGATACAATTTCAAAGGAAGCCTGGGTAGCTGGTCCGCGGGCAAAACGGGGTCCCGTAAGCTACCGGTCGCGGACACGAACCCACGCCGGCCCAGAGCCACCGAGAGGCGGATAGGCATTCATTGAGGTCCCGCCGGCTGGTCCGCGGGCCAAACGGGGTCCTGTAAGCTACCGGTCGCGGACGCGAATCCACGCCGGGCCAGAGCCACCGAGAAGCGGATAGGCGTTCATGGAGGTCCTGTCAGCTGGTCCGCGGGCCAAACATGGTCCCGTAAGCTACCGGTCGCGGACGCGAACCCACGCCGGGCCAGAGCCACCGAGAGGCGGAAGAGCTTTCACGGAAGCCCCGCCAGCTGGTCCGCGGGCCAACGGGGTCCCGTAACCTACCGATAGAGGACGCAGACCCACGCTGGGTCAGAGCCACCGAGAGGCAGATGAGCTTTTACGGAAGCCCCGCCGGCCGGTGTGCGGGCCAAACGGGGTCCCGTAACCTACCGATAGAGGACGCCGACCCACGCCGGGTCAGAGACACCGAGAGGCAGATGAGCTTTGACGGAAGCCCCGCCAGCCGGTCCGTGGGCCAAACGGGGTCCCGTAACCTGCCGATAGAGGACACCGACCCACGCCGGGTCAGAGCGTCGAACCCGCAACATCATGCCACCTCTTAAGCATGATGTTGCGGCATGCTAACCAGTGCGCCATTATGTCAACGCATAATAACTAAGTCTACTGATCAAAACAGCGGTTACTATATGACGTCGCTACGTCGTGGTCACGTGACGCAGTCAAGACGTCAATGGGCGGAACTTCCGCCGAAATTCAAATCCGTGGGCAGAGTTAACTTGTTTAAAAGGGAGTGGGCAGAAGAAATATTTAATTTATTTAAATCTATTTTGAGTGCACACCATTATGATCACCAAATGATTCCCGAACGCGGCACCGCTGCTGCTCACTGCTCCCCTCTCCCCCAGGGGATGGATTAAAATCACATGGGGATGGGTTAAATGCAGAGACAGAATTTCCCTGAAGGAGTAATCCCAAATGATTAATAAAGTTGAGTCTTATCTAATCTAATCTAATCTTATGTCAATGCATAACAACTGTAAATCTACTAAACAAAACAGTGGTTGCGATATGACATCTGCCACGTTGTGGTCACGTGACAGACGTGACGTCCATGGGCGGAACTTCCGCCGGAATTCAAATCCGCGGGGAGAGTTAACTTGTTTAAAAGGGAGTGGGCAGAAGAATTATTTAATTTATTTAAATCTATTTGGAGTGTGCGCCATTATGTCAATGCATAACAACTGTAAGTCTACTAAACAAAACAGCGGTTGCTATATGACGTCCGCCACGTCATGGTCACGTGACGTGGACGTGACGTCGATGCCTACTTTACACCCCAACGGTCACAGGACCCCTCAGCTGCATAACCGCGCCACCTTCCCAAACAATCGGATTTCATTCTAATTGCCGCACCCACTTTCTGATGCGTCAGCAAATCATGAAGCAGTATTTAAGAAGCAAATTGACCCCCCCCCAAAAAAAAAAAAACAAGTTACAAACTTTATGCAGAAGTGAGAGAAAATTGACACAGTATAGCCCAAGGGCAGGTCTCGAACACTTGTTCCATCGTACCAGAGGTACTGACGTTACCACTCGAGCAAAGACTCATGACTCTGGCAGTAACAGAAGAGCAACGCACGCTCACCTCAAGAGTGAAAAGTGCCTTCAAAAACTAAAACCTAAGTGCCACTTTTCCCGCCTCCTACCTCAGCCCAAATTCAGTCTGACCAATCAGAGCGCAGCTGAACTTGGCCTGACCACGCCCATTTTTCAAACAGCTAATGGGAAGGCAGCATTTAGAATCGACGACACCGTGCACACTTTTCATCCCACTGATCACATTCATCGCTGCATAACGGCGCCACCTTCCCAACCAATTGGATTTGCTATACGCGAAAACAACGCCAATGGGCGGAACTTCCACCAAATATAAATCCGTGGGCGTGGCTCGCAACAGGAAGTGGGAAAACGGCGATGTTGACAAACAAGACACAGCGGATGGTAACACGACGACTAACAAGAGATATATTTTTATTTTCTGCTTGCAACTGGACCGTCCAGAGCGTACACGGTAAGTAAAACTCATCATTTTTAAAAAGAAGTACTTTTGTTGCCCTGAAAAGCGAGTGAGTGTGGCGTTTGGGGGGAACGTCGAACTCGAAATTCGGCGTTTGGAAGCAGACGCCGAATTTCGACAATTCTTTCTGGTCAACGGTTGTAAATGATTGCGTTGACTTGATGTAACTCTACTTTTAACTGCCGTTTCAGATAAGCGGGTATTACGTCGCAGTCATGTGCCACGGACATGACGTAATTTGCGTAACTTCCGCCAAAATTCAATTTTGTGGGCGTGATGGCCGTGAGCCACTGGACAACGACGATTATCAACAGAAATATCTTTATTTTCTGCTTGCAACTGGACCGTCTAAAGCGTACACGGTAAGTAACACTCATTGTGCTTAAGGAGATTTACGTTTGTGAAGTTTGACTAAAGTTGTCGATGTCGCTAGCGTTCACTGTAATAGCAACGTGTAGCTGAGTCGCTCACCCTAGCAGAAGTCTAGCCGCGTTGCGTTGTACGTGTGAATATTGGTCGAGGCGAAATGTTAATGTTTAATTTCAACATTTCAACAACACCATGCCGCACTGAACAACACCTTGCCGCACTGAACAACACCATTCCGCACTGAACAACACCATGCAGCACTGAACAACACTATGCCGCACTGAACAACCCCATGCCGCACTGAACAACACCATGCCGCACTGAACAACACCATGCCGCATTGAACAACACCATGCCGCACTGAACAACACCATGCCGCACTGAACAACACGACACCGCACAGAACCACACAATACCGCACAAAACAACACAATACCGCACAGAACAACAAAATACCGCACAGAACAACACAATACCGCACAAACAGTTTTAGATAATATTATGTCGCAGTCATGTGACGCGGACATGACGTCAATAGGCGGATCTCACGGTAAAATTATAACACGACGACTAACAATACAAATGTTTTTGTTTTCAGCTTGCAACTTGACCGTATAGAGTGTACAAGGTAATTACAACTCATTGTTTTGAAAAATAAGTTTTTTTGCAGCCCTGAAAAGCGAGGGAGTGTAAAGTTTGGGAGGAACGTCGAACTCGGCGTCTGCTTCCAGCCACAGACGCCAAATTTCGACGATTATTTCGACTGGTCAACGGTTGTAAATTATTGCGTTGATTAAAAACTTTATTTAACTCTACTCTTAACTTTGCCGTTTCAGATATGCGGGTATTACATCGCAGGCATGTGCCGCGGACATGACGTCAATAGGCTGAACTCTGGCCAAAATTCAAATCTGTGGGCGCAATGGCCTTGAGCGAGACAGCGGATAAAAACACGACGATTATCCATCCATCCATCCATCCATCCATCTTCTTCCGCTTATCCGGGGTCGGGTCGCGGGGGCAGCAGCTTTAGGAGGGACTCCCAGACTTCCCTCTCCCCAGCAACTTCATCCAGCTCATCCCGGGGGATCCCAAGGCATTCCCAGGCCAGCTGAGAGACATAGTCTCTCCAGCGCGTCCTGGGTCGTCCCCGGGGTCTCCTACCGGTGGGACATGCCCGGAACACCTCCCCAGGGAGGCGTCCAGGAGGCATCCTGATAAGATGCCCGAGCCACCTCATCTGGCTCCTCTCAACGTGGAGGAGTAGCGACTCTACTCCGAGTCTCTCCCGGATGACCGAGCTTCTCACCCTATCTCTAAGGGAGAGCCCGGACATCCTGCGGAGAAAACTCATTTCGGCCGCTTGTATCCGAGATCTCGTTCTTTCGGTCACGACCCATAGCTCGTGACCATAGGTGAGGGTAGGAGCGTAAATCGACCGGTAAATTGAGAGCTTTGCCTTTTGGCTCAGCTCTCTCTTCACCACAACGGACCGGTACAGGGTCCGCATTACTGCCGACGCTGCACCGATCCGCCTGTCGATCTCACGCTCCATCCTCCCCTCACTCGTGAACAAGACTCCAAGATACTTGAACTCCTCCACTTGGGGCAGGATCTCATCCCCGATCCGGAGAGGGCATTCCACCCTTTTCCGATCGAGGACCATGGACTCGGATTTGGAGGTGCTGACCCTCATCCTGACCGCTTCACACTCGGCTGCGAATCGTTCCAGCGAGAGCTGGAGATCACGGCCTGAAGAAGCCAACAGCACCACGTCATCTGCAAAAAGCAGAGACGCGATGCTGAGGTCCCCAAACCGGACCCCCTCAACGCCTCGGCTGCCCCTAGAAATTCTGTCCATAAAAATTATGAACAGAATCGGTGACAAAGGGCAGCCTTGGCGGAGTCCAACCCTCACTGGGAACGAATCCGTCTTACTGCCGGAAATGCGGACCAGACTCTGGCATCGGTGATACAGGGACCGAACCGCCCTTATCAGTTGGCTCGGCACCCCGTACTCCCGAAGCACCCTCCACAGAACCTCCCGAGGGACACGGTCGAACGCCTTCTCCAAGTCCACAAAACACATGTGGACTGGTTGGGCGAACTCCCATGCACCCTCGAGGATCCTGCCGAGGGTGTAGAGCTGGTCCCCTGTTCCACGGCCAGGACGAAAGCCACACTGCTCCTCCTGAAGCCGAGGTTCGACCTCCCGACGGACCCTCCTCTCCCGTCTCAACAATGGAGGCGCGGAACATGGTCCACTCAGACTCAATGTCCCCCGCCTCCCCCGGGACGTGGGAAAAGCTCTGCCGGAGAAGGGAGTTGAAGCTCTTCCTGACAGGAGATTCTGCCAGACGTTCCCAGCAGACCCTCACAGAGTGTTTGGGTCTGCCAGGTCGGACCGGCATCTTCCCCCACCATCGGAGCCAACCCACCACCAGGTGGTGATCAGTTGACAGCTCCGCCCCTCTCTTCACCCGAGTGTCCAAAACATGCGGCCGCAAATCCGATGACACGACTACAAAGTCGATCATCGAACTGCGGCCTAGGGTGTCCTGGTGCCAAGTGCACACATGGACACCCTTATGTTTGAACATGGTGTTCATTATTGAAAATCCGTGTCGAGCACAGAAGTCCAACAATAGAACACCGCTCGGGTTCAGATCAGGGGGGCCGTTCCTCCCAATCACGCCCTTCCAGGTCTCACTGTCATTGCCCACGTGAGCATTGAAGTCACCCAGTAGAACGATTGAGTCCCCAGAAGGAGCGCTCTCCAGCACTTCCTCCAGGGACCCCAAGAAGGGTGGGTACTCTGAGCTGCTGTTTGGTGCATAGACACAAACAACAGTCAGGACCCGTCCCCCCACCCGAAGGCGGAGGGAGGCTACCCTCTCGTTCACCGGGGTGAACCCCAATGTGCAGGCGCCCAGCCGGGGGGCAATAAGTATACCCACACCTGCTCGACGCCTCTCACTGTGGGCAACTCCAGAGTGGAAGAGAGTCCAGCCCCTCTCGAGAGGGCTTGTACCGGAACCCAAACTGTGTGTGGAGGCTAGTCCGACTATATCTAGTCGGAATCTTTCTGCCTCGCACACCAGCTCGGGCTCCTTTCCAGCCAGAGAGGTGACATTCCATGTCCCAAGAGCCAGCTTCTGCAGCCGGGGATCAGACCGCCAAGGTCCCTGCCTTTGGCTGCCGCCCAGCTCACATTGCACCCGACCCCTTCGGCCCCTCCCACAGGTGGTGAGCCCATGGGAAGGGGGACCCACGTTTCCATTTCGGGCTATGCCCGGCCGGGCCCCATGGGCGAAGGCCCGGCCACCAGACGCTCGCCTTCGAGCCCCGCCTCCAGGCCTGGCTCCAGAGGGAGGCCCCGGTGACCCGCGTCCGGGCGAGGGAAAACAAAGTCCATTTATGTTTTTCATCATAAGGGGCTTGGGTGAGCCGTGCTTTGTCTGACCCCTCACCTAGGACCCGTTTGCCATGGGTGACCCTACCAGGGGCATGAAGCCCCCGACAACATGGCTCCTAGGATCATAGGGGCACGCAAACCCCTCCACCACGATAAGGTGACGACTCGCGGAGGGGAACACGACGATTATCAACAGAAATATCTCAATTTTCTGCTTGCAAGTGGACCGTCTAGAGCGTACACGGTAAGTACAACTCATTGTGTTTAAAAAGATTTACGTTTGTGTAGTTTGCGTTGCGTTGTATCTGTGAATGTTGGTTGAGGCTAAATGTTAATGTTTAATTTCATTCCTCTAGGTTCCATGGTGTTTGTTGGCTGTATGTTTTCCACTGCAAGAAGAGGCTCGTATCAATGACCAGGAGCTACAATGGTGAGTACCCCTTTAGTCCTCCATTTATGTTAAACACTTCCTATTTCATGTCTAACAGGACTCGATTTAACAAATAACCATAAATAAATACAGTGTGGGCACTCAAGTTAACATATGTGATTATACTGCCGAATATGTTTATCACAAATATGTCACTAATCACTAATATGTTTATTTGTTTATCACAACACCTTTGGACCTTCAGCAATTGATTATTTCCCTTTATCTACATAGACACAGAACGATGGTGTCTTAAACATCTCATTCATTTCACCAAATAACTTCACGCAGGTGGATAACGGCCGTCTCGTTATCGTATAACTTCAGCTCAGCGTTTAACACAAACACCCCACAGCATCTGGTAGGAAAATTGGAACACCTGGGCTTCAACACCCCCCTTCGCAACTGGCTGCTAGACTTCCTCACCAACAGACCTCAGTCAGTCCGGGTCGGACAGAACACCTCTGATGTCATCACCTTCAGCACAGGCTCCCCTCAGGGCTGCGTCCTGAGCCCCCTGCTGTTCACCCTGATGACACACGACTGCGTCCCCAGGTTCACCACCAATCATATCGTGAAGTTCGCAGACGACACAACGGTGGTGGGGCTCATCAGAGACAACAACGACCTGGAGTACAGAGAGGAGGTGGAGCAGCTGGTGGGCTGGTGCAGAGACAACAGCCTGATCCTGAATGTGGAGAAGACGAAGGAGATCATCGTCGACTTCAGGAAAAACCAGCCTCACCACGCTCCACTGATCATCAACAGCTCAGCTGTGGAGGTGGTCAGCAGCACCAAATTCCTGGGGGTCCACATCACAGAAGACCTCACCTGGACTGTGAACACTACGGCACTGGTCAAGAGGGCACAGAAGCGCTTGTACTTCCTGCGGAGGATGAGGAGAGCCCACCTGCCTCCACCCATCATGAGGACGTTCTACAGGAGCACCATGGAGAGCATTCTGACAAGCTGTCTCTCTGTGTGGTGTGGAGGCTGCACCGCCTCCGATTGGAAGAACGTGAGGAGAGTGGTGAGGACAGCAGAGAGGATCATAGGGGCTCCTCTTCCCTCCATTCAGGACATTTCATCTCAGCGCTGCATGTCCTGTGCCCGTAACATCATCACTGACCCATCACACCCCCACCATGGACTGTTCTCCCTGCTGCCCTCTGGGAAGAGGTTTCGCAGCATCCGCTGCAGGTCCACCAGATTCTGCAACAGCTTTTTCCCTGCTGTCATCAGACTGTTGAACACTAGAACTGTTGAGCTCTAAACTGAACTCTGCATCACACATTCACAGAACTGTACTTTATGACACTACTGACCTCTATCTTGCACTACCAACTTTACCGAACTTGTATAAACCCTTTAAATAGAAGTTTAATACATGGTTTAGCATTCCTCTGCACACTCTTGAATACTGTTTTGCCTACTTGCACTACTGCATAATTATCACTGTTGCACTTTATATTTTTAATATATATATATATATATATATATATATATATATATATATATATATATATATATATATATATATATAGTGTATGTATATATATATTTTCATAGGATATGTTACTTCTATTCAACTGCAATATCACTACTTTGTTGTAAGCCGTATGCAACGAAATTTTGTTTTGTATGCACCATGTCTAAGTCATGTCAGGTCAGCTGTCTGGAGAGAGAGAGAAGTCAGGAAATCTCGACTTGACTGCTTATTTTATTATAACCAATCCAGGTTCTCCGGTTGAACTGCATGCTCTGATTTCCATTGGACCACAAGCGCACCACAACCGTCATAGTGTCTGTCACTGCTGGCAAAAGCACACAGCAACACACACATAAACTGAATATGTGCCGATGCAATACAATCAGATCGACACAATATGAAATCTCAAGATTCTCCGATTCTCCACACATGCACGATTAGCAAGTGGCTGACCAGGCCTTGCGCGAACTGACCAGTGGTTTGGCGATCCTGTTTACAATGCGCTCCGTAATTAATATTGGACAATCCCACGGCACAGCTGAAGGTCTCTCACGGCACACCAGTGTGCCGCGGCACAGTGGTTGGGAAACACTGTTCTAGTCGATTCAAGAAAAAAAATTGGCCGGTTGCTCTCTTTGTTTTTGTCACAATTCTGACAAATGGGTTTGCCCGCCTGCCTGAGCGCTCCCCGTTTGTACATCCAGATGGATGAGATCAAGCTGAAAGACAATATAAAGCCCTGGATAAAGCCCTGGGGCCGGTCACGTCCACCGCCTTCAGCTGCAGACTCTGCCCTGAGGGATTCCCAAAGGGCGGGCCTAAACTATTCTGGAAGTGGGGTCAACGCCGCTACTAGCAATCCTCTTCATAGCGTAAGCCACCTCATCACACACTTGCAGTACGCATGACTTAGTTCGTTGCTGGAGGATGGTAGCACAAAAACAATTTTGAACTTTGAACGAGTGGTTGTGTGTGTGTTTTCAGTCTCAGGAGGATCGGTGTTAGAGATTTGCTCACTCCAACTTATTTTGCAAGAACCACACGGGAGACAAGTAAGTCCTTTTAGACACCTGCAGGTGGAGAGTCCATTCGTCGCTGTGCGTGCAGCGATGTTCGAATGGAGGTCTGAACTCTCCTTCCTGCAAGAGGATATTTATTAAGAGAAACAGAGTGGGGGTATGAGTAGGCTGAATAGAAAGCCCTTGTCCTCTAGTCTAAACATCTCAGGGGATGTTTTACGACCTTGTGATAAGGAGGACAAGGTAAGGTATTTATTACCTGTTGCATTCCAACATAATCCGATGATAAAGATAAACTGGAAAACCCTAATATCTCCCTCCTGTTTTATCATATGATTATGTCACCCCAAACAACAAAGACAAGTAAGAAAAAGAAACATATACACGTATAATGAAGAAAGTAGAATGGTAAAAATAAAAACAACAAACAATGATAGCAACACTTTCCAGTGAAGATGAGGCATTACCTCAATACCCCAGATCAAACTAATTGTGTAAGCGAAAAACCTGCTGGCCAGATGTTATTAGCAGGAAAATTCTTACACGGCCCCTCTGCCTTAGGCGACCAGAATGCTATCAAATAAAAAATAAAAAGAAAAACACAGAAACAGTACATCATTGTATCCATCACTTGCGAAGCATATTTGATGGTCAAATCAACAAGTTTCCGTAAAACATGCTCAATAGAACAGGATCTACGCAACCCACGTCTCATTATCATTATCACATCTGTCACGTCTAAGAAGTTGTATATGTGCTCGTGTTTTCGTCAGCTGATGATGTTCTAGTCTGTAGGTGAGGTCTGTCACACACACTGGCGCACACACTCGTGTCCAGTTGGCAGGCAGCATCGGACAACTCTTGTGACCACAAAACCACGATCCGTTCTGAACGGGCACGTGCACTCATAGGATGCATAGTGAGGCAGTGCTTCTGAACTTCTGGATGAAGTAGGTCCCGTCCGATGGTGCAGCCATGTTGGTAGTAGAGCCCTTACACCTTGAAAACGGCTCTCTCATCCTGGCACACAGCGGTGATGTCCAAAGCTCCCATCCAGTTTCCTCCTGGAGAGCAGTCGTCGTTAATGCATTCGTGGGTCCTGCTACCTTGGATGTAACGTGTAATTCACTCCAGCTGGTCTCTCCGTGTAGGCCACTTGTGGTATTGTTCATCCTCTAACAGTCACATTGAGATTTGCCCAGAAGTGTTCATCATAGGCACCGTCTGCAAGTCCAGAGTGGGATGGGTCGGCATCACTGATTGTGACTGCTCGGCGTTGATATCCAACTCCTCCCATGGATGCCATACGTTTCGCTTCAGTGACATTCATTGCTCTGGCCTCCAAGCGACCTAGTGTGGAGGAAGAGGGGAGTTTCGAACACACATAACACCCCTCCCGTCGTGGCTGGCACAGTTCCTTCTTTTGATGACCTCGATGTAGACCCAGTCTCCTGGATTGATGGGGTTGTCGACCTGTGAGGAGGAAAGATCAAGCGGCAGTAAATTTGTCTTTGACACAGTTTGAGCGTCCTGATCATATAATCTGCCAAGGACTGCTCTTCATCTGTTGTTTGCAACTCTCGTAGTCAATTGACGTGCCCATTTAACTGGCAAATAGGAGTGTTTGCGGGAAGAGTTTGAACACCTCCTAATGATCCATATTCAAGATGGCGGCGCGTGCACACGCAGCGGCCACTCTCTGTCCCGTCAGTACGGTGATTTGTTCGTCTAATGAGTGTTCGTCCGACAGTCTTGTGTGTTCGTCTCGTCCGTGCTACAAGTACAGCAGGCAGGTTCTGCTTGACATCGGCAGTAGTGGGTTTTGCGGCGTTCTGGACTTTGAAGCGTCGACATTAAAGGCGCTCGGACTGCTACGTCCTGAAACGTCGCCGACCTCACCCGCTATTCCTCCCCCGGTTGGGAGCCGTCGGAAACGGTGTGCGAGGAGGCAGAAGAGGGGCAAGCGCGGAGGCGTCCGGGCCAGGCTGGCGGCCAACCCAGCGCGACCGGCGGTGCCCTCCATTCTTCTGGCGAATGTTCAATCGCTGGACAACAAAATGGATTACGTTCGCCTGCTGAGGTCTACGAACCGGACGGGGCGGAACTGCTGTGTGCTCGTGTTCACCGAGACCTGGTTGAGTGACAATATTCCGGACTCTGCAGTGCATCTCGAGCGGCTAGCGTGCTATCGGGCGGACCGTGCCATTGTACGAGGGGGAAAGTCGCGAGGAGGTGGAATATGCGTCTACATCCGAGAAGAATGGTGCCGGGACTCTGTGGTGGTATGTAAGCGCTGCTCGCCGCTTGTGGAGTTTGTGATCATTAAGTGCCGTCCTTTTTATCTGCCGAGGGAATTTACCGCGATTCTGCTAGTCGCGGTATACATCCCGCCTTCCAACATCGAAGGAGACAGGATCGCGGCGCTTGGTGAACTGTACCAGGCTGTCAGTGAACAGCAAACAGCGCACCCTGACGGTTTCACCATCTTCGCTGGAGACTACAATCATGCCAACCTGAAGTCTGTTTTCCCGAGGCTTCACCAGCATGTTCCTTTTCCGACACGTGGAGACAGCTTCCTGGACCTAGTCTACTCAGCGCAAAAGGGAGCTTTCAAAGCCACCCCCCTCCCCCATCTGGGGCTTTCTGACCATCTCACCGTTTTGCTTCTGCCCGCATACAGACAATTGGTAAAGGCATCCAGGCCGGTTCGGAGGCAAGTTCGTGTGTGGCCTGAGGGTGCCTCCGATGCACTTCGTGACTGCTTCGACTCCACTGACTGGGACTTGTTTAAGCAGGCAGCCACCTACAACGATTGGACGGACATAGAGGAGTATACTGACACTGTTACCTCTTACATCACGAAGTGCATCGATGATATGACTTGCTCGAAATCCGTCGTCACTCGCGCGAACTGGAAGCCGTGGCTGACGGGGGCTGTCCTCGGACTGTTGAGGGCCAGGGACAAGGCTTTCAGAGCGGGGGATGAGGCTGGCTTGAGGACAGCGAGGGCCGACCTGTCCCGAGGCATCAAAGAAGCGAAGAAGGCGTTCTCGTGCAAGGTCTCCACCCACTTCAAGGACAGCAAGGACGCACGTAGCCTTTGGCGGGGCATTCAGACCATCACGGACTACAAGCCCGCGCCGAGGAGCTGTGAGGGCGACGTCCGTCTGCTGAACGATCTGAACCGCTTCTTTGCTCGCTTTGACGCCCAGAACAGCACTTGCCCGCTGAAGACCACTCCCCCCCCCACACGAGCAGCCCCTGCGCCTCTCTGCCGACGGTGTGAGGAGGGCGCTTGCCGCTATTGACACCCGTAAGGCGGCGGGCCCTGACAACATCCCGGGTCGAGCGCTGAAGGACTGCGCTGGGGAGCTGTCGGGTGTCTTCACGGACATCTTTAACGTTTCCCTGCAGCAGGCCATCGTCCCCTCGTGTTTCAAGGCTGCCACCATCGTTCCTGTGCCGAAGAAACCTGCACCATCCTGCTTCAATGACTACCGCCCCATGGCACTGACGCCCATCATCATGAAGTGCTTTGAGCGGCTTGTCATGGAGCACATCAAGTCCGTTCTCCCCCCCACCATTTACCCTTTCCAGTTTGCGTACCGTGCCAAGCGGTCCTCTGAGGATGCCATCTGCTCTGCCCTCCACTCGGCCCTCACCCACCTGGAGAGAAAGGACTCATATGTGAGGTTGCTGTTTGTGGACTTCAGCTCTGCCTTCAACACCATTGTGCCGCAGCGACTCATCTGCAAACTCGACGAGCTGGGCCTCAGTACCTCCCTCTGCAACTGGCTACTGGACTTCCTCTGTCAGAGGCCTCAGGTGGTGCGTGTTGGCGACAAAATCTCCGCCAGCATCACGCTGAGCACGGGGGCCCCCCAGGGCTGCGTGCTCAGTCCATTGCTCTTCACCCTGCTGACGCATGACTGCACTGCGACCTACAGCGACAACCGCATAGTGAAGTTTGCTGACGACACGACTCTGGTGGGTCTCATCACGAAGGGCGACGAGACTCGGTACAGGTCGGAAGTTGACCTTCTGACCACGTGGTGCAGGGACAACAACCTCCTGCTGAACGTCAATAAGACCAAGGAAATCATTGTTGACTTCCGGAAGGGTCACACAACACACCTGCCGCTGATCATCGACGGTGCTGTGGTGGAGAGGGTGAGCTGCACCAGGTTTCTGGGGGTGCACATCAGTGAGGACCTCTCCTGGTCCGCAAACACCTAGTCACTGGCAAAGAAAGCTCAGCGCCGCCTGTACTTCCTGCGGAAGCTCAGGCGTGCATGTGCTCCTCAGGCAGTCCTGTCTACATTCTACCGTGGCACCATTGAGAGCGTCCTCACCAGTTGCATCGCTGTCTGGGGTGGTAACTGCACTGAACAGAACTTGAAGGCCCTGCAGCGCATAGTGAATACGGCTGGTAAGATTATTGGTGCTTCGCTCCCCTCCCTGAAGGACATTTACACCTCCCATCTCGCCCGCAAGGCAACCTCGATTGCCAGAGATGTGAGTCACCCGGCTCACTCTTTGTTTGACCTTCTGCCCTCTGGGAAGAGGTACAGGAGCCTGGGCTCCCGCACCACCAGACTCGCCAACAGCTTCTTTCTCCAGGCTGTTAGGGCCCTGAACTCGCTACCCCCTTCTGCGTAGCGTGCGGCACTGTTGCGCTATTTTCGGGAATGTCTGCTGTACGCGCACTTGCTCCTTTTTTTTTTTTTTTTTTTTTTTTCCTGCTCCTCTTATTTATTTATTTATTTATTGTTGTGTTATTTATTCATTATTTATTCAGCACGCTTTTGTTATACTTGTTTACTTGTTTGTCTGTTGTGAGCCATGTCTTGTCACCGTGGGATAGGGGGGAACGAAATTTCGGTTTCTTTGCGTGTCTTTGGCATGTGGAGAAATTGACAATAAAGCAGACTTTGACTTTGACTTTGAAACACAATCTGTCATATACGTGCCGATTATGTTTTGCGAAAGGGGAGTAAAGGTAATGAGTACGCTAACTGGGGGACCAACTTATCGTACTCTGGCGCACCTGAAGACCAAAGTTGGTACTGCACCCCTGGTACCTCAGAGAGGCCGAATTTTCAGATTCTGTGGCCGAGCAGGGGAACCAGACGAGGCAAACACTTTTCCGAGCAAGAGCCGATGGCAATTTTCGCCTAAGTTGACAGGACTTCCAGAGCAAGAGGCCAAATATTCGTCATTTGTGGCCGACTGGGGAACCAGCTAAGGCGGATAGGCGGTCATCGAGGTCCCGCCGGCTGGTCCGCGGGCCAATTATGGTCCCGTAAGTTAGCGGTCGCGGCCCGGAATCCACGCTGGCCCGGAGCCACCGAGAGGCGGATAGGCAGTCACCGAGGACCCGCCGGCTGGTCCGCGGGCCAATTATGGTCCCGTAAGTTAGCGGTCGCGGCCCGGAATCCACGCTGGCCCGGAGCCACCGAGAGGCGGATAGGCAGTCACCGAGGACCCGCCGGCTGGTCCGCAGGCCAATTACGGTCCCGTAAGTTAGCGGTCGCGGCCCGGAATCCACGCCGGCCAGGAGCCACCGAGAGGCGGGTAGGCGGTCACCGAGGTCCCGCCGGCTGGTCCGCGGGTCAATTATGGTCCCGTGAGTTAGCGGTCGCGGCCCGGAATCCACGGCGGCCCGGGGCCTCCGAGAGGCGGGTAGGCGGTCACCGAGGTCCCGCCGGCTGGTCCGCGGGCCAATTATGGTCCCGTAAGTTAGCGGTCGCGGCCCAGAATCCACGCCGGCCCAGAGCCACCGAGAGGTGGATAGGCTTTCACGGAGGTGCCACCAGCTGGTCCGCGGGCCAATTATGGCCCGTAGGTTAGCGGTCGCGGCCCGGAATCCACGCTGGCCCGGAGCCACCGAGAGGCGGATAGGCAGTCACCGAGGACCCGCCGGCTGGTCCGCGGGCCAATTACGGTCCCGTAAGTTAGCGGTCGCGGCCCGGAATCCACGCCGGCCAGGAGCCACCGAGAGGCGGGTAGGCGGTCACCGAGGTCCCGCCGGCTGGTCCGCGGGCCAATTATGGTCCCGTGAGTTAGCGGTCGCGGCCCGGAATCCACGGCGGCCCGGGGCCTCCGAGAGGCGGGTAGGCGATCACCGAGGTCCCGCCGGCTGGTCCGCGGGCCAATTATGGTCCCGTAAGTTAGCTGTCGCGGCCCGGAATCCACGGCGGCCCGGGGCCTCCGAGAGGTGGATAGGCGGTCACCGAGGTCCCGCGGGCCTGTTTATAAGCACCGCGGAGGAGATCGCGGAGCCTCATTCGACTTCCAGCGGCCAGCGCACTCGCACACGCCGCCCGGCACCACCGGGAGGCCGTGCGCACGCACCAAGTGGCCGGAATAGCTCCCGCCGAGCGGATCGGCTCTTTATAAGCACCGCGGAGGAGATTGCGGAGCCTCATTCGACTTCCAGCAGCCGGCCAGCTCGCACACGACGCCCGGCACAGCCGGGAGGCCGGAAATAGCTCCAAGCCGTGCGGATCGGCACTTTATAAGCACCGCGGAGGAGATCGCGGAGCCTCATTCGACTTCCAGCGGCCAGCGCACTCGCGCACGCCGCCCGGCACCACCGGGAGGCCGGAAATAGCTCCAAGCCGAGCGGATCGGCACTTTATAAGCACCGCAGAGGAGATCGCGGAGCTTCATTCGATTTCCAGCAGCCAGCGCACTCGCGCACGCCGCCCAGCACAGCCGGGAGGCCGGAAATAGCTCCAAGCAGAGCGGATCGGCACTTTTTAAGCACCGCGGAGGAGATCGCGGAGCCTCATTCGACTTCCAGCCGCCAGCGCACTCGCGCATGCCGCCCGGCACCACCGGGAGTTCGTGCGCACGTGCCAAGTGGCCGGAAATAGCTCCCGCCGAGCGGATCGGCTCTTTATAAGCACCGCGGAGGAGAGCGTGGAGCCTCATTCGACTTCCAGTAGCCGGCGAGCTCGCGCACGCCGCCCGGCACAGCCGGGAGGCCGTGCGCACACACCGGGTGGCCGAAAATAGCTCCGGCCGAGCGGATCGGCACTTTATAAGCACCGCGGATGAAATCGCGGAGCCTCATTCGACTTCCAGCAGCCGGCGAGCTCGCACGCGCCGCCCGGCACATCCGGGAGGCCGTGCGCACGCGCCAATTGGCCGGAAATAGCTCCCGCCGAGCGGATCTGCTGTTTAAAAGCACCGCGGAGGAGATCGCGGAGCCTCATTCGACTTCCAGTTACAAGCAAGCTCGCGCACGCCGCCCGGCACCACCGGGAGACCGGAAATAGCTCCAAGCCGAGCAGATCGGCACTTTATAAGCACCGCGGAGGAGATCGCGGAGCCTCATTTGACTTCCAGCGGCCAGCGCACTCGTGCACGCCGCTCGGCACCACCGGGATTCGTGTGCACGCGCCAAGTGGCCGGAAATAGCTCCCGCCGAGCGGATCGACTCTTTATAAGCACCGCGGAGGAGAGCGCGGAGCCTCATTCGACTTCCAGCAGCCGGCGAGCTCGCGCACGCCGCCCGGCACATCTGGGAGGCCGAGCGCACGCGCCAAGTGGCCGAAAACAGCTCGCGCCGAGCGGATCGGCTGTTTATAAGCACCGCGGAGGAGATCGCGGAGCCTCATTTGACTTCCAGCAGGCCGCGCACTCGCGCACGGCGCCCGGCACCACCGGTAGTCCGTGCGAATGCGCAGTGGCCGGAAATAGCTCCAGCCGAGCGGATCGGCTTTTTATAAGCACCGCGGAGGAGATCGCGGAGCCTCATTCGACTTCCAGCGGCCGTGCACACGCGCCGGGTGGCCGAAAATAGCTCCGGCCGAGCGGATCGGCACTTTATGAGCACCGCGGATAAAATCACGGAGCCTCATTCGACTTCCAGCGGCCAGCGCACTCGCGCACGCCGCCCAGCACCACCGAGAGGCCGTGCGCACGCGCCAAGTGGCCGGAAATAGATCCCGCCGAGCGGATCGGCTTTTTATAAGCACCGAGGAGGAGATCGCGGAGCCTCATTCGACTTCCAGCGGCCGGCGAACTCGCGCACGCCGCCCGGCACCACCGGGAGGCCGGAAATACCTCCAAGCCGAACGGATTGGCACTTTATAAGCACCGCGGAGGAGATCGTGGAGCCTCATTCGACTTCCAGCGGCCAGCGCACTCGCGCACGCCGTCTGGCACCACCGGGAGGCCGTGCGCACGCGCCAAGTGGCCGGAAATAGATCCCGCCGAGCGGATCGGCTTTTTATAAGCACCGAGGAGGAGATCGCGGAGCCTCATTCGACTTCCAGCGGCCGGCGAACTCGCGCACGCCGCCCGGCACCACCGGGAGGCCGGAAATACCTCCAAGCCGAACGGATTGGCACTTTATAAGCACCGCGGAGGTGATCGCGGAGCCTCATTCGAATTCCAGTTACCGGCGAGCTAGGGCTTTCCGCCCGACACCACCGGGAGGCCGGAAATAGCTCCAAACCGAGCGGATCGGCACTTTATAAGCACCGCGGAGGAGATCGCAGAGCCTCATTCGACTTCCAGCGGCCAGTGCACTCGTGCACGCCGCCCGCACGCGCCAAGTGGCCGGAAATAGCTCCCGCCGAGCGAATCGGTTCTTTATAAGCACCGCGGAGGAGATCGCGGAGCCATATTCGACTTCCAGCAGCCGGCGCACTCGCTCAAGCCGCCCGGCACCATCGGGAGGCCTGAAATACCTCCAAGCCAAGCGGATCGGCACTTTATAAGCACCGCGGTGGAGATCGCGGAGCCTCATTTGACTTCCAGCGGCCGGCGTACTCGCGCACGCCGACCGGCACCACCGGGAGGCCGTGCGCACGCGCCGAGTGGCCGGAAATAGCTCCCGCCGAGCGGATCGGCTCTTTATAAGCACCGCGGACGAGATCGAGGAGCCTCATTCGACTTCCAGCAGCCGGCGAACTCGCGCACGCCGCCCGGCACAGCCGGGAGGCCGTGCGCACGCGCCGGGTGGCCGAAAATAGCTCCGGCCGATCGGATCGGCACTTTATAAGCACAGCGGATGAAATCGCGGAGCCTCATTCGACTTCCAGCAGCCGGCGAGCTCGCGCACGCCGCCCGGCACATCCGGGAGGCCGTGCGCACGCGCCAAGTGGCCGGAAATAGATCCTGCCGAGCGGATCGGCTGTTTATAAGCACCGCAGAGCCTCATTCGACTTCCAGCAGCCGGCGAGCTCGCGCACGCCGCCCGGAACAGCCGGGAGGCCGTGCGCACGCGACGGGTGGCCGAAAATAGCTCCGGCCGAGCGGATCGGCACTTTATAAGCACCGCGGATGAAATCGCGGACCCTCATTCGACTTGCAGCAGGCCGCGCACTCGCGCACGCCGCCCGGCACCACCGGGAGGCCGTGCGAATGCGCAGTGGCCGGAAATAGCTCCAGCCGATCGGATCGGCTGTTTATAAGCACCGCGGAGGAGATCGCGGAGCCTCATTCGACTTCCAGCGGCCGGCGAGCTCGCGCACGCCGCCCGGCACCACCGGGAGGCCGGAAATAGCTCCAAGCCGAGCGGATCGGCACTTTATAAGCACCGCGGAGGAGATCGCGGAGCCTCATTCGACTTCCAGCGGCCAGCGCACTCGCGCACGCAGCCCGGCACCACCGGGAGGCCGTGTGCACACGCCAAGTGGCCGGAAATAGCTCCCGCCAAGCGGATCGGCTCTTTATAAGGCAAAATTCAGAAAAGGTGCTCAGCTCGTCGAGAAAATGCGATTTAAGCAATAAAATTTCAAAAACTTATAAAACCTAAACCAAACGTTGCTGGTGGTCATTTCTTCATGTTCCGAGGTCAACTCGGCACTCTAAAGCTCCTTAGAGCACTTTTTACTATGCGCACCTAACCACAGTGACAGGAGGAGCACAACTCGGAAAACGTGCTCAGTTCGTTGAGAAAATGCGATTAAAGCAATAAAATTAAAAATGCACCTAAAACCTAAACCAAACGCTGCAGATGGTCATTTCTTCATGCGCAGTGGTCAACTCGGCACTTTAAAGCCCACAAGAGTAATTTTTACTATGCCAACCTAAACAGAGTTACAAGAGGAGCACAATTCAGAAAACGTGCTCAGCTCGTCGAGAAAATGTGATTTAAGCAATAAAATTAAAAATGCACCTAAAACCTAAACCAAACGCTGCAGATGGTCATTTCTTCATGCGTAGTGGTCAACTCGGCACTCTCTAGCCGCCAAGAGCACTTTTTACTATGCCAACTCAACCAGAGTGACGGGAGGAGCACAATTCAGAAAACGTGCTCAGCTCATCGAGAAAATGCGATTTAAGCAATAAAATTAAAAATGCACCTAAAACCTAAACCAAACGCTGCAGATGGTCATTTCTTCATGCGCAGTGGTCAACTCAGCACTCTCAAGCCGCCAAGAGCACATTTTACTATGCCAATCCAACCAGAGTGACGGAAGGAGCACAATTCAGAAAACGTGCTCAGCTCGTCGAGAAATTGCGATTCAAGCAATAAAATTAAAAATGCACGTAAAACCTTAACCCAGGGGTCACCAACACGTTGCCCGCGGGCACCAGGTCGCCCGTGAGGACCGTATGAGTCGCCCGCAGGACTGTTCTAAAATTAGCTCAAATAGTGGGACTTGTCAGTGAGCTGTATCTATTTATTTTACAGTCAAACCTCGGTTTTCGAACGTCCTGGTTCTCGAACAAATCGGAATTCTAACATAAAATTTGAGATTTTTTGTTTCGGTTGTCGAACAAAGTTCGGAGGTCGAACCTCGCAAGATGAGCCGGGAGGACCCGAGAAAACCCGACCGCGCGGCATGGATGCCGACTGACTCCGTTGTTATTGTATTTTTGTTACTTTGAGGACTGTATTAACCCCTAATCATTCCTCCAAAGAAAGCAAGTGGGAGCAGTAAAGCCATCCTAAAACACAAAGAGGGTCTTAAAGCAATGCGGCAGTGAGCGCCCGGCGCCCTGCGGTTGCGCGATTGGACTAAATTAAGCTCCCTGCGCACTGAGGTCCACTTAAATTTTGGAAAGTACATCAGGACTTTAAAAATATTTTCTAAATTTTAGCGACGGCTCTGTCACAATAATGCGACCAGCGCAGTGCAGTTGCGCGGTCGGCGACGCGCTACTGTTGCGCGTTCGGCGGTGCGCTGTAGTTGCGCGATCAGACAAAATTAAGCTCCCTGCGCACTGAGGTCGACTTAAATTTTGGAAAGTACATTAGGACTTTAAAAATATTTTCAAAATTTCTGCGACGGCTCTGTCACAATAATGCAACCAGTGCGGTGCAGTTGCGCGTTGTGCGACACGTTACTGTTGCGTTCGGCGGTGCACTGCAGTTGCGTGGTCGGACAAATATGCGCAAATGAAAAAAAAGGCAAATTGGCTATTTCAGAAGTCTGTGTCAAACTTTGCCTTAATCAGTACCCAGGAAGTAGCTCTCAATTTAAGAAAGGTTGGTGACCCCTGCCTTAACCAAACGTTGCAGGTGGTTATTTCTTCATGCGCAGTTGTCAACTCGGCACTCTCTAGTTGCCAAGAGCTATTTTTACTATGCCAACGCAACCAGAGTGACGGGAGGAGCACAATTCAGAAAACGTGCTCAGCTTGTCGAGAAAATGCGATGTAAGCAATACAATAAAAAATGC
This sequence comes from Syngnathus floridae, assembly GCF_059516105.1. Taxonomy (NCBI): domain Eukaryota; kingdom Metazoa; phylum Chordata; class Actinopteri; order Syngnathiformes; family Syngnathidae; genus Syngnathus; species Syngnathus floridae. The sequence continues at coordinate 11,209,560 of NC_142424.1, read as the reverse complement.
ACCTAAAACCTAAACCAAACGTTGCAGGTGGTTATTTCTTCATGCGCAGTATTCAACTCGGCACTCTCTAGCCGCCAAGAGCTATTTTTACTATGCCAACCCAACCAGAGTGACGGGAGGAGCACAATTCAGAAAACATGCTCAGCTTGTCGAGAAAATGCGATTTAAGCAATAAAATAAAAAATGCACCTAAAACCCAAACCAAACGTTGCAGGTGGTTATTTCTTCATGCGCAGTGGTCAACTCTGCACTCTCTAAACGCCAAGAGGACTTTTTACTATGCCAACCTAACCAGAGTGACGGGAGGAGCACAATTCAGAAAACGTGCTCAGCTCGTTGAGAAAATGCGATTTAAGCAATAAAATAAAAAATGCACCTAAAACCTAAACCAAACGTTGCAAGTGGTTATTTCTTCATGCGCAGTGGTCAACTCGGCACTCTCTAGCCGCCAAGAGCACTTTTTACTATGCCAACCCAACCAGAGTTACGGGAGGGGCACAATTCAGAAAACGTGCTCAGCTCGTGGAGAAAATGCGATTTAAGCAATATATTTATAAATACTTATAAAACGCAAACCAAACGTTGCAGGTGGTTATTTCTTCATGCGCAGTGGTCAACTCGGCACTCTATAGCCGCCAAGAGCACTTTTTACTATGCCAACCTAACCAGAGTGACGGGAGGGGCACAATTCAGAAAACGTGCTCAGCTCGTCGAGAAAATGCGATTTAAGCAATAAAATTAAAAAGGCACCTAAAACCTAAACCAAACGCCGCAGATGGTCATTTCTTCATGCGCAGTGGTCAACTCGGCACTCTAAAGCCCCCAAGAGTACTTTTTACTATGCCAACCTAACCAGAGTGACGGGAGGAGCAGAATTCAGAAAACGTGCTCAGCTCGTCGAGAAAATGCGATTTAAGCAATAAAATTAAAAATGCACCTAAAACCTGAACCAAACGCTGCAGATGGTCATTTCTTCATGCGCAGTGGTCAACTCGGCACTCTAAAGCCCCCAAGAGTACTTTTTACTATGCCAACCTAACCAGAGTGACGGGAGGAGCAGAATTCAGAAAACGTGCTCAGCTCGTCGAGAAAATGCTATTTAAGCAATAAAATTAAAAATGCACCTAAAACCTAAACCAAATGCTGCAGATGGTTATTTCTTCATGCGCAGTGGTCAACTCGGCACTCTCTAGCCGACAAGAGCACTTTTTACTATGCCAACCCAACCAGAGTGACGGGAGGGGCACAATTCAGAAAATGCAATCAAAACATAAAAAATAGAGAAAACATCAAATAAAGCAATTAACACTTTAAAGCACCATTTCCAAGTCCACTGTCTGCTGTATGTACACTTGCTCCATTTTTACGCCTCTTATATTTATTATTATTATTTATTATTATTTGTTTGTTTATTATTTATTCAACATTTATTTATTCATTGTTTGTGCTGTCTTGTTTTTTTTTTGTGTTGCGTGTATGCATATGTGTACTATCTCACCGAGAGATAGTGGAAACGTAATTTCAATATCTTTGTGTGTCTCGGTATATGACAAAACATCGACAATAAAGCAGATTTTGACTTTGATTAAACAACCAAATAAACAAAACAAAAAAATACATCTGAAAAAAATTATATTTTCAGACGAAACTGGATGAGGGCGCTCTAAATTTCACCGTTGGCCGTGACTCATCAACTGGGTGGGCTTAAGAAAAATGGCACCAAAAAGAAGGTCACAAACATCAAGTTGTAAAATATGCAGCTGAAAACAGTAATCGAGCAGCAGAAGGAAAGTTTGGAGAACCGTGATGTAGCAAGGGATTACTATTTCAAGTGACGTCAGTGGCACGGCTGTTGTTTACATAAAGGACAAACGTACCCACGTAAGGACTACCGGCATCATTAGTGGTGATCATTTCTAAGTGACACGGAGGACAAAGAGTTTGAAGGAATTAAGGATTTGGAGTGACATAGAAGGTTTGAAAAAGTATTATGGCTTTTACGCACGCCCAGTCCTACTCTACTGAGTCGGGGGCCGGCGCTCGGCCGAGTGGCTGTCCGC